>NC_068403.1:13211830-13566021 GCF_023724105.1 Carassius gibelio | reverse complement strand
AGCAAACCCAAGGCCCCGAGGTGGAAGCCGCCATCTTCATGTCACAAGTTCTGGAAAATGTGACTGAATAAGCCAACACAGATTTGACTCTCTGTAAACACACTTCACCTTATTTTTCCAATCTGTGATTATCTCTTTATGGATGATAAGCAAGGCTTGCTGCATGAATGTGCATCTTGATAAATGTTCAGAACCTTTTACAATTTGGGAATTTATCACATTCTGCTAGGGTTGTTCTTTTACATATCCTTCAATGTTCAAATGACCTGAATAACACAACTCGGCGTGTAAACTCTTTTTGGATTGGAGTATACTGTTCAATACTTTGGGGAAATAGGAAGAAATTAATACTTTTATCTAACAAAGATGCATTAAATTGAACAAAAGTGTCAGTAAAGACATTTATGATGTTACAGAATAAAATTCTATTTCAAATAAATGTTATTTTAACTTTGCAATCAAGGAATCCTGAAAGCAAATGTTTCTACAAAAACATTGTTTTCAACATGAAATCAAATAATCACTTGGTGCTCATCACATAAATAAATCACAGGAATAAATTATATTTTAAAAATATATACAATTATATATATTACAAAATATGTCAATATATATATTCTGTAATATTAATGAAATTAATCAAAATGTTAATGTCCCCAAACTTTTAAACAGTACTATTGATAGAAAGAATGAAAGCCCTTGTACACCACAACATCCACAGACTATATGTGTTTCAATGTTTTAATTCATTTTTGAAGAAAAAACAAAATATTCAAAATATGACAGCCATAATTTTACGGCAACTAAAGAATTAAAATCTACCCACCACACAAAATACCTTGCTTCAATATTAGTGCATGCTCCAAATTTTGTTGGTACAATAATATTTAGTTATTAACCAATTTTATACTAATTTGTTGTCTGAATTAACATTAGGAGCATTAAAAGTTTGTAACATTGACCACTTGCGGTTCATACCGCTTTTTGAATACAGATTCCACGTCACAATGTTGCTTCCGTGTTACATTGTTCGGACAAATGTTGCTGAATCTATATAAATAAGTTTCTGTCTAGTGGTAATGTGTTGAAATGAGGTCATTTCATCAGTCCAACATATCTTCTCTAATGAAAAAAATATGTTTGGGTATGACAGAAACCAACCAAAAATTTAAAACAAGCTATATACAAACTTGTCGGCAGAGTATAAAAAGATCCAATGGTAAAACAGAGAAACAATATATGATACATTAAATATAGATTTCACATCTGAAAATATCAACCTTGCATTTCCGATTTTGTCTTGATACAATTGTCTGATATATTAAGGTCGTTCATGTGTTGGTGCTCTATGAACTCCGAGGTCTCCTCCATGATCTGGCCAGGAATGTGGAAGTCAACAGATGGCTGGTGGAGCTCGGTGGAGAGAGGATTGTCCTCCTCCTGTTGAGGGATGGAGATGCTTTGGGAATTCCTTGGCCGCATACCTGTGCCCTGAAGAAACTGGAGAAAGTTCTCCTCGATAGAAGCCTCTCGACTGGGCAGCTGTTCTTCTTCACCAGGATGCCCCCACTTAAAAACGAAGGCCAGGTTTCTGGCCAGCTCTTCCCTGATCTGCCGATTCAGAAAGCCGTAGAAAAAAGGATTGGAGGTGAAGCAGAAGTACCCGATCCAAGTGAAGACGTCCTCCAGCTGGGCCATGCGTGCGAGGGATTCATGAGAGGACGGCATGACGGCGCAGTACAGGTGGAAGGAGAAATAAGGCAGCCAGCACCCAAGGAACTGACCTCCTACGGCGACTAGGACCACCGCAGCCTTGCCCCCGCTGAAAGTCCTCTGGGGGGTGGTTCGAGCTCCGCTGAGGCTGGCCGCCATGCTGGAGTAGCTGCTCAGAGATTCAGAGCGCGGCCTGGGAGTCTCCATCCAAGTGGGGACTGGCCCTTGCTGCATGGCGGCAACCCTGGCCACCTTAAACATGTTGCAGTACACCACAAAGATGATGAGGACAGGACATAGGAAGTACATCAGGGTAAAAAGGACCATGAATACCAGTCGTTGGGGCCCTTCCTCCATCCAGTAAAGCGAGCAGCACTTTGGTTCAACGATTTTCCCCATAACTTTCCCCACAGCCATTCCCGGCTCCTCTGTATCGAGCGCCCAGCCGAGTAAAGGGAACGCTGACATGAGGATGGCTTTGATCCATATTCCAATCAGAACTGAAACCACCAACCCTACAGTCATTTTCACCTCATAGCGCATGGGATGAACGACGTAGTAGTATCTCTCAACATTGATGGCTGAGATAGTGAGGATAGCAGCACTGATCAGTCCCACGCTCAGACACAAGTAACCCTGACAAAGAGCCTTGTTGAAAAAGCCCTGACCTGACAGCATACCCAGAGGCATTAACACCAGGGCCGCGATGAGATCCACCAGGCAGAGATGGAAGACGAACACAAATTTACGTAGTCGCGGCGTTCTGGCGATGACTGTCATTACGGCTAAGTTGCCCACTATAGCTAGTACGTCCATCAGGAGCATGGTGCACAGGCCGAGCGTCTGCAAGAGGTGTCCATCTCTGGGCTCACTCAGTCCTGAGGCGCTAGGCTGGGTTGTGTTTGGACGCCAAGAGGTGGTGTGGGTGATGTTCCACGTTGTGTTGAAGGCGGCTGTATGCTCCATGAGAGGATGGAATGAGAATTGTGGGCGGAGGTGATTCTCATGGGACTATCACCCATTCTCCCCTGCTGAAGAGTGGCATCCAGCAGTACCGTTCAATGGGGGAGTTCTGTCGGCGTTACGACATGCTGGTAGAGGTCGGACTTCAAATATTCTCCTCTGAAATCCCTGGAACTCGACTGTGCTCTAAGTCCAGCAGCACCAAATGAGACATGATGGGACTGTGAAGAGAGACAATAATGTTAGCAAACAACTTTTAAGGATAAAAATACTGACTTTGCAATTAATCGCGATATTCATTTAAACAAACTTGAAATCTATTCTTAAAATCCTAATATGGTCACCAAGACAATATAATTTATATTTTACTCAAGTTTGCAGTCCTAATTGAATGTGGTACAATGTGTGTTTCTATTGAGTCCTGACGGGCTGCCAGTAATAACAATCCAGTTCACAAACTGTTTCAGTTTAGCGGATCAAAAAACTAGTGTAGTCCAATTCTCAAACAACTGACTCTCATTATCTGGTCTAGGTTTGGGTGATGTGCCAAAATATTATTTCATGATATGAGTAATTTTATTTCACGGTAACAATGTATATCATGACATAATTATTTGATCATATTTTTTTGATATCATAGAAAGGTCATAATTCTTGTTACCAGTGAAAACCTCACAAAAAGCCAGCTATTTTTTTTTTTAAACAAGCTCACTGAATATAAAATAAGAATAAGAAAATAATTACAAGCAAAAAACTACAGTTTCTTCTTATCAAAGCAACAAAAGTGATTTAGTCAAGAGCAGTGAGAGTCTTTCTCGGTTTTGTTGTTTTATTAACATGCATGACAGACAGCAGGAATATTAGACTGCTGTCACTTTAAGAGCTGCCTAGATTGAATATAGTGTTAAACATGTGTTTTCTTTCTCAGTTTGCTTCCACTTAAGACCTAAATTTTGTTTGTGTTTATGGGGATACTTTACAAAGACAGGCATTTTGACATACAAGTGTGTGTATTTAACCTTTCCAAAGCCTATAAAGTGGTAAAAAGTAAGCACTGTAAACTGCAAAATGAGTTCTCTTTCGCGGCTGATTCCATTTCAGTGGTTTAAGATCACTTGTTTTATGACTGTAATGCTTAAAAACGCATGCAAACTACAAGTTTTCATGCCAACGTAGCACAGCAACATCACTTGATGGTGTAATCGTGACTGAGACGATAGTCCAAAATCTCTAACGACTGACAAATTTCTACCAGTCAGTTGTGTCTTCCGGTATATCACCCACCCAATAGCAGGTCATTTAAATCAATCATTCAAAAAAAGAATAACAATTAAGAGTTACTGTTTGAATCAGTCTGAAGGATCCTTCATTAAATTTACTTACTGAATGCATCATAGCAGTTATTAAATCAGCAATAAGGTATCCTTGCAAGTTACTGCATTTTCATACATTCATATGTAAATAAAATGGATTATTATAACTTCTTAACCTTTATTTATAACAGGAAGTCACATTGAGGATAAAACCTATTTTACTAAAATATATGCCCAAATGATGGGAATCAATTCAAAATGAATCAAAATTATGATTCGGAATCAAATTCAATAATGAAATCTTCACCGATACCCAACCCTAAATTCACACAAATATACAAGTGCATGAAACACATGGCGTCGGATGGGGGCCCTGGAGGTCTACCTTCGATTCGAGTTTGGCGGGGTTCGGCCCAAGCACCCTTCAAAACTCTTTACACTGTTGGCAATCATGTGCTCTGTGTTTATGGTCATGACCTCACCTTGCACAGTAATTCACATGCATCATTTCTCAAATTTACAATATCATATTTTACTGTAAAAACACTGGACCAGCTTTGTTTCTCCACATCCTCAATCCATCCAGTTTTTCTCTGAGGGCACAAACTCTCCCTTGTGATACAATGTGGTCAGTGTTGTGACAAGCTCAAAAGCATCTCTAATTCAGCTATAAACTGTTGTTTTAGGACATCTCTGTGTTTTCTGCCCGAGGCTTGTGACCACAATGATCTCATGGTTTACTGATTGATTGTAGCAGTGAAGGCTGTTCTGTACCTGGAAGGTCTCAAAGCAGTTAGAGCTACAGTGGCATGATTATCCACATGACTATGATGAGCTTGATTGTGATGATAATAGTGATAACGTTTACCCTTCTTCTTCATCATAAGGTTTTCGTGCTTTAGAATTTTTTTTTTTTTATAAGTTAGCATTAAAAAAAACCCAAAGCTCAAAATAGTAGGGTATTTGGAGTTAAAGGGATAGTTCATCCAAAAGAAAAATTCTGCCACCCTTGTGTTGTTCCAATCCTATATGACTTACTTTCTTCTGTGGAACAAAAAGATATTTTGAAGAATATTTCAACTGTTTTTGTCAACTGGACCCCATTGGCATTCATTGTATGGACAGAAATACAGAGACATGTTTCAAAATGTTTGTGTTCCACAAAACAATCATACAGGTTTTGAACAAAATGACTAAATATAAATAGAATTTTACATTTTGGGTGAACTGCCTCTTAAAGTGAAAAAAAGCTCTAAACATCATTCACAGGATAATAATTACTGAACATACTTAAGGAATAAAAAGAATGAAAAAACTACTTTTAGATCTGAGATGAAGGGGCTCAATGAGACAATAGTTATTGGTAAACTCAATACATTTCCAGGTAACCTCTTGTGATGTTTACATAACTAGGCCAGAACCATTAGGATACCACTAGGCTGGGATTTTAGTTGTGCTAGGCAATCCAGCACTGTTAAAAGTGAATACAGGAAGTTATTACCTGAAAGGTGAAGTGTAATTTGTGGTTAAAATACTTCCTTCTGTCACAGTTAAATGTGCATAAACTTTCACAAAAGGCTCTTTCACAAAATAGACTGCATTTACATGCACAGTTATAATTGAGCTGCAGTAAGCTTTCGAGTGTACTGTCCATGACAGAAAGCTAATACATTTTTTGAAGGATTAACACACATGAAGCATCCTCTTTGTCTTTCTGAGCAAGCACGCACTTCCAAAGTTAGATAGTTCACCTAAATATGCAAATTGTTCATACAGTGTATTATTCACCCTCATGTCGTTTCTAACCTGTAGGACTGACTTTCTTCTGTGGAACAAGATTAGAGTTTTCTCTTTTTTTATACAATGTAAACAAAACAGTTTGGTTACCAGCATTCTCCAGAATATCTTCTTTTATGTTACGCAAAACAAAGAAAGTCATACAGGAATGAAATGACATTACATGAGTAAGCGATGGCAGAATTTTAATTTTTGGGGGTGAACTATCTCTTGTAGTCATATTAACATGTTTACACCACCATTCAGTGGTTTGTGGTTGGTATGACGGTTTGATGTTTCTAAAGTCTCTTTGCTTACCTAGGCTGGATCGATCTGATCAAGATAAAACAAAAACAGTAATGTGCATTATTATTAAAATGTAAAATATTTGTAATATATTTTAAAATGCTATTTATTTCTGTGATTGCACAGCTGAATTTTCAGGAGACATTATTCCAGTCTTCAGTGTCACATGATCCTTCAAAAATCATTCCTGTAAGCTGATTTGGTATTGAAGAAACACTTCTTATTATTATACATTTTGAGAACTTTGCTTCTTAATATTTTTTTGTGGAAACTGTGATACTTTTTTCCCCAGAATTTTTTGATGAATAAAAAGTAAAAAAAAAAAAACCCTGGCATTTATTTTTTACAGTGACTTCTATTAACATTGTTGCATTATTGCATCTTTTCTTAAAAATTCATATATTACTAATCCTAACTAGACAAAGCAGACCTACAATCAAACTATCTAAACCTAAATAAACAAATATCAGATCCATAAGGTTTCCGTCAAACTGAAGTATTTACAGTTATGTTATGAAGTATGTTAAAAAGACAACTCAGTTGTTTGAACTTTTAAAATGAATATAAACTATTTTTTTATTTGAGACTTTCGACCACCTGGACACATCCAGACTAGCTCAACCAATGGCGTGTATTTAGAACAGTCATTTCACTTTCTATTTCATTAACGGTAGTGGTGCACACTTTACACGTAAGGACCCATTTCTACATTTGTGATTTAAAAAGTCACTTTCATTGGCAGAGCCTAATGTATTCCAGTCGAGTCATATTAAATATAATAGGCTATTTGAATAATAAAACCAACTATTTAAGATTTTTAAGTTCTTACAAGCTTTGATTTTGGTTTACGGTCACTATAGCTCCATACTGAGCACTACCGAGAAATACTAATTCGTTATGTCAAGATCTGTGATCTAGAAACCTACATTTCCAATACCCATGTCATGCCATACTGTAAATAATCAACATGAAAAACATTTCTATGCAAGTTTGCAATCATCAGCCTGTGAGGATTCTAATGCTCATGCACATGATGAGAAACAGTTTCTGGGGGTTTCATTTGTGGGTTTGATTAATTTTAGGGGGTTAAAAACAACCTGTGCTTTCTATAGGAAAGGAGTGGGATTAGCGTTCATGCTCATAAATGCATCTGCAGGGCCGAGATGAAGACAGCAAATGCATTTTAAAACGGTCGACTTTCTGTGAACCCTCCTGTACTTTGTGAGACAAAAATCTGCAAGCAACTGACAATCTCAGGGGCTGCCAACTGAGAAACATATGACCCTATAATATGCACATGACTCAGTATTTACAGCGATGAGAACTAGCTCTGTTGTTCAAAAACCTCGTGTTTTCCCCCTCTCTTCTTCTTCTCCTTTCCTCCCTCAGGGTGAGTCCTTGCACTTTACAACTAATAGCCCACACTTCTAAACATGATGTCTGCTGTCATCACCTAAATAATCCACTATCACCCCAACGACCGCCCAGTTCATTGTCTGCTTCCAAACAGTTCCCATAATCCCCTGAGGTGAGCTGATTCAGTGCTATATTACACATATGTCATGTATGTCAACACCTTCATTCAAGGCAACCTCTGGTTTATAATATACAAAAAATATACAAACAGCTATTCCTCCATGTCACTGCCTGGTGATGGAGCCTACAAAGCAAGACCAGAGGAACGTCTAACTGCAAGAGCGAGATCTTGAAACCCATTTCCAACTCATCCGTCTGGAAATTCTACAACATATGCATGTCTTCTAGGATGCACAAGTTTAAGCAGGCGTCGGTGTGAGGTATGGAGTTAAAGGAACCGTAGCTCCATGAGATGTAGATGGGGAGAACGTACCTGTAGTGGAGAGGTCCAGCAGCGAGGATCTCCTCTTCAGCTTCCAGGGTTAGTGTCGCGCGACAGGGAGAGAGGGATAAAAAGAGGGGGAGAGAGAGCGAGCGAGAAAGCGAGAGAGAGATACCCAATACCCCTCCTCACCTGGTCCTTTCATCTCTCCGCCCCTCACCCTTTCACCCGCCCACACACATGTTCACACACACACACATTCACACAAACACACACACAGAGAGAGATATCGCCCCCTCCCCCGTCAGCGATGCTTCAGGCAGGCGGCTGGTCCAGGTGGTCAGGCTGATGTTCACGCTGCCGAGAAGACGGAAAGATAACAAAAAAGCGGTCTCTCTTTAGGCGGTGATGTATGAAACCCACTCTCGCCCCTTTTCCGACACACACACATCCACACAAATACACATAAACATGTGCTCTCCCTCACATGCACACAGGGCAACTGCAGAGCAGAATGGAGAGGAGACAGGGATGCAGGCAGGCAACCTTCCTCGCTTCACCAGGTCCTAGTGCCCTCCGTTCCTGATGCGTTCATCTGAAGGCCCTCAGGCGCATACGCTCGCACACATGGGCTGCAGTGCCTTACGGTGTCACTTCGGGTTCCTGGGATCCATGGGGTGTTGCAAAGAAAAACAGTTGCTTTTTCCTCATTCAATCTCTTATTTGGGCTAGGGTTTATTCTATATGTCCAAACCGTTAAAAGCCCTCTCATGAGACCCTGATTATTGTGTTTTGTGGTTGCAAAATCTGCCAAAGGCGCAAAGGGACTGCGAGAAACACAAGAAATTATTCTAAAACCGGGTTTTGGAGGACATCGTGTGTCAAATGAAAATCAGTTCAATTAAAATGTATATTTAATATGAAGAGGAGTTAATAGGCCTTTTTTTTAATCAAACAGTTATTTGTTCTACATAATATTGAAAGAATAGAATATATAAAAAAAAAACATTTTAAATGAGTTTTTTTTATTTGAGCATTTAGTTGAGGTATTTCATGTAGTGTGTCTAGGTAAAATAGCATACCCATAATAATGCATAAAAAAACATAATTAAAAAATATGCAGACATAAAATATCCATACAGTTTCTTTGTCAGCAAGAAATATTTTTAAAAGTTCATTTTCTGACTCTATCTTAGGGTGTTCTGACATTTTAATTGTTGTCTTTAAATTTCACTAGCAGGAATTTCCTCGTTAAATTATTGGGGCAAACGTGCTATTAGTGTGCAGCAAATTTATGGCAGTTAAATCTTATTTGCATATGAGCTTACAGAAACATAGCAGCCATGTCTGTCTGAAAGTTGCATTTCAGTAAGTGGTTCTATACCTTTCTAGCACAGCTTTGCACAGGAATCATCTAGGATGCAAGATATTGTATAAAAATCACTAAAACAGCTACAAGCACAAAAGTGAGAGAAAACATTCAGCTGACACCACTGGACACGAAACTCTTGTCGCATATGGAGCTGTCTTACAAAATGAATGACTCATGTATTTATTTCAGCAAACCGGACAAACTACAGCACCAAATAAACAAATACCTGATGCCTTGTTTTCCTCTTATTTATTAGCATCAGATAAACAATGTCTAACTTCTAACATAAGCTCAAAGTATCCACTGAAATCAAACTCACACTGAAGTTTTGGATAACACTCAAAGAAAAACTGGTTGCACTCTAATCTGCTTCTTTGTGATTTAAAGGTCCCGTTTTTTTGTGCTTTTTTTGAAGCTTTGATTGTGTTTACAGTGTGCAATATAACATGTGTTCATGCTTCACGTCTAAAAAAAACATAGTATTTTTCACACAATTCACCTATCTGTATACCGCTGTTTTCACTGTCATAAAAACGGGCTGATGCCTTCCTTGTTCTATAAAGTCCCTCCTTCAGAAATACGTGATGAATTCTGATTGTGCCAGCGGTTCCTGTGTTGTGATTCGACAGCGTCTTAGCGCACACGGCCCTCCTGGAAATCATAGACAGTAAAAGAAATGGACACAGCGACCCCATTGGATTCAACGGAGACAAGTGAAGTCAATTAGAAGCACGCACTTCCTGGGGGTCGGGCATTTTGCGCAGAATCAAACTGAGCTTGATGATGTAGATGTCACATGAGCAACCTGTAAGTCTTCTAAACGCTGTGCCAAGAGAAATCTGAATCACCCACCGAATCTTCCAGAGAAGGCGAGCGTGAACAGGAGCAAATTTTGGAAGGTATTCTGATTAATTATCTCCCTTGACTTAATGCCTTCACGTCCCCCCGATAGCCTCATAGACAGTAAAAGATTGCCTGCGAGCTTCTCCTCTTGTCCATACGGTAATTTCTCCACTGTGCGACAGAGAGTCGCAAGTTATGACGCAATCGTTAGCCTATTTTTTACAAAAACTGCTTCAACAGGACCATAACGTAAGATACAAGGTAATGAAGCTTTTATACATTTTCATGTTTCTTTAGAAATAATTAATGGACAAATGGAGTCTTTAAATGTTATTCGCTGTCAAAATGATGTCAAAATGAATAGGATTCAATGGAATGCTAACAGCAGGTGGGGGTCTGCTAGCCAATGGCGGCGCCCAGGGGTACTTAAAAAAATATGAAACCATGCCCCCCTGCTGGAAACACGATTGGGCTAGTTTTGAGAAGCATGTGCTGGAGATGTACTTCACAAGAGCGTTTTTACTGACGAGATGCACATGAAATCGCATTCGATTTTTTTGCACAGCCCTACCATCTAGTTAACAAAGCTAAACAGCGTTGCCCTTTGTGTAATAAGTTACAGAAACTGTTAAACGCAACAACTTAAATAATAAAATACACTTACCGGTTGTTGATCCATAAACAACGCCTTCTCCAGACAAAGAGGGAACTGCTCCATCTTTCAGGAATAATCTTTGTGCTAAACTGATTGAGATTGAGGAAGCTGTCCTCAGCAAAATGTGCTGCACATAGTTTTACATGTGGATTATAATTTTCGGGAACCGAGTTAAACATAAATTGTAACCATTAATCTCCAAGTACAGTGTCCCTGGGAAGCCAAAACAAAGATGATTGGACTCTGAGATGAAAATAACAGCGTTTCGGCGACAAACGCAAACGCAACTCTTCCTCTTCTCCGTCGGAACGCAACAAGACCACGCCTGTGTATTTATTTTTGTGTATTCCTGTGGGCGGAGGTTAGTCAAAAAACTGCATTAGTGACATCAATTACTGCAGGAAATAGAGTGATGTAGTCAAAACAGGTCTTTTTTTTGTAGGTGAATTCTGTTAAATAAAATATCTCGCTTGGCATTGAACTTTGAGCTTTAGAATTTTACAGATGTTATTTATACTCTACCAACATCATTACACACTAACTAAAGTTTAAAACATGGGATCACGAAGAACGGGACCTTTAAAGCATTTCCTGCCTTTTCAAGACTTAAGATTTGGTCACCTTAGTGACATTCTGGCAAAATTCCACAGACAAAAAAGTCCACTGTCTATTGTCAATAGCATGGTGTATGAAGCAGAACTTACAAAGAAGTGACTTTCAAATTTAGCAACTTTATATTGGGCAACGCACTGAAGCAATGTGACCAATTTAAACCTGTTTTTATTATTATTATTATTATTATGTATTTTTGCCATATTTATGCCTTTAGGACAGTAAGTGGACAGGAGATAGGGGGGGGGGGGGGGGGGGGGTGGAATCTGGAAAGGTAAGCGAGCCAGGACTCAAACTTGGGATGCCCGAAGCACAAAAGCGATACATGACGGTGTGCTGCCTGTTTGTAATTTTTTAAATAAGTATCCTTATTTAAAAATAAATTTTGTTCTATAACAAAACTTAAACACTGTGTATAATTTACAAATCACATAAACTGACAATACTTCCGTAGCAATGACATTGTATAAAATCACATGGACTCACGTTCATGTCTGCTGAGGTAAGACTGAGTAATTTATGAGTAAATGTCTCTTCAAGTAATGTTCACCGCAGTCCTTTACTCATAAATCAAAAACCGCTAATCTAAAAACCCATTAGAAATTCCCAAGGGAAGCCATTCTCTTCAGGGTTTTAGGGCTACAAACTTACAAACTGAATCGCTCTGTAGGACTGAACACACTCTCTTTCTGTGAGAGTAAAACTCACTCAGAGAAGAAATAATAATAAAACTCTTATGAATAATTGATAGAACGATGAACAGGACTGCAGGACTTGCAATTAGACAATTTTAGTCTAGTCTCACTCATTTTTTAGTGCAAGAACCACATATATTTAGTTATTACAACACAAGGGTGAGTTCTTTTAAAGAAAACAAACATTTATGAGAACAATATGATTGTAATGTAAGCTTAGCTGAAAGAATGACTTGTTTTAGCTCCACTGCCATGTAAACAAAGCATATTGACAGACCAGCCCTGAGACATAGGGGGGTTGCAAGGCAACGCATTCAGGCACAGGAGACCCCTCTTTTGTAACTTTTTGCTCAAGGGAAAACACAGCCACAAGGGCTCAGAGATGTTGTTGGTTGATCAGGATCCACAATTTAAAGATGAGTCTAGATCGCAGTGATGAATGGCTTGATCACGTTCTCGGTGCACTGACACAAGTCTTCCTCGCTTTGTTTGCACACAACAAGTACAGCAGCTTACATGGGATCGCAGCACCGATTAATCAATAGATCATTAGCTAGACATCCAGAAAGACAGTCAGTGGGCTGACTGTCATTGAAGGGATTAATGGAATGGGAAAAGATAACAATAGGAGTGAAACAAGAACACTTGTATGTGAGTGAGGGCAGAGAAAGACAGCAGGCTGAAGGTGTTGGAAAAGACAGAAATAGCATATACTTGCTCAACCCGGCAGCACCAATCACGGGAGAGGCAAAATACAATGGTCTCCATGACAACCCAGGAGACCAAAGACTCCAGGCTGCCTCTGAGCAATAACAGTCCAACCATCTCCCTGTGCAACAGCCAGTTATAACCCACTTTATTTTTAGCACGTTGCTCCAAAAATAAATACATACAAACATAAACGCCCTGTATGAGGTATGACTCATCCTTCATATCTTTATTACCACCAATTGTTCGTGGCTGATGGTGATATTACTGCAATTACAAATTTCTTCAAATGAAAAAGCACTCAATAATGATTTATGCACAAAGCATGTTTGATACCTGTCGAGATATTTAAAAATGGAATGGCAATTCATGCATTGTATTTGGGTGAAACAGCATACACATAATAATGCATAAAAATGATTATTGACATACATAGCAATGTGAGAATAAAAGGGATTACATTTTTTATCACAACAAACAATCTACAAGTCTAGATGTAACCACTTTTGTACAATAGAGTATCTTGACTGCAGGGGGCGCTCTTACATTAGAGAAATTGGGTAACGCAGCTCTGAAGGATTGTTAAAACACATTACAGTGCTTCTCATCTGTGCCACTATCAGACAATACAGGTGCATCTCAATAGATTCGTTTATTTCAGTAATTCAACTCAAAGTGTGAAACTATTGTGTTAAATAAATTCAATGCACACAGACTTAAGTAGTTTAAGTCTTTGTTGTTTTAAATTGAGATGATTGGCGCACATTCAACAAAAACCCACCAATTTCAACAAATTAGAATACTTCATAAGACCAATAAAATAAAATAAAAACTTTTTTTTTGTGAACTGTTGGCCTTCTGGAAAGTATGTTAATTTACTGTACATGTACTCAATACTTGGTAGGGGCTCCTTTTGCTTTAATTACTGCCTCAATTCGGGTGGGCATGGAGGTGATCAGTTTGTGGCACTGCTGAGGTGGTATGGGTGCCCAGGTTTCTTTGACAGTGGCCTTCAGCTCATCTGCATTCTTTGGTCTCTTGTTTCTCATTTTCCTCTTGACAATTGCCCAAAGATTCTCTATGGGGTTCAGGTCTGGTGAGTTTGCTGGCCAGTCAAGCACACCAACACCATGGTCATTAACCAACTTTTGGTGCTTTTGGCAGTGTGGGCAGGTCCCAAATCCTGCTGGAAAATGAAATCAGCATCTTTAAAAAGCTGGTCAGCAGAAGGAAGCATGAAGTGCTCAAAGATTTCTTGGTAAACGGGTGCAGTGACTTTTGTTTAAAAAAAACACACACAATGGACCAACACCAGCAAATGACACTGCACCTCAAATCATCACAGACTGTGGAAACTTAACACTGGACTTCAAGCACCTTGGGCTATGAGCTTCTCCACCCTTCCTCCAGACTCTAGGACCTTGGTTTCCAAATCAAATACAAAACTTGCTCTCATCTGAAAAGAGGACTTTGGACCATTGGGCAACAGTCCAGTTCTTCTTCTCCTTATCCCAGGTAAGACTCCTCTGACATTGTCTGTGGTTCAGGAGTGGCTTAACAAGAGGAATACGACAACTGTAGCCAAATTCCTTGACACGTCTGTATGCCTTGACCCCAGCCTCAGTCCATTCCTTGTGAAGGTTACTCAAATTCTTGAATCGATTTTGCTTGACTATCCTCATAAGGCTGCAGTTCTCTTGGTTGGTTGTGCATCTTTTTCTTCCACGTCCTTTCACTCAACCTTCTGTTAACATGCTTGGATACAGCACTCTGTGAACAGCCAGCTTCTTTGGCAATGAATGTTTGTGGCTTACACTCCTTGTGAAGGGTGTCGATGAATGTCTTCTGGACAACTGTCAGATCGGCAGTCTTCCCCATGATTGTGTAGCGTATTGAACCAAACTGAGAGACCATTTTGAAGGCTCAGGAAACCTTTGCAGATGTTTTGAGTAGATTAGCTGATTGGCATGTCACCATATTCTAATTTGTTGAGCGTGAATTGGTAGGTTTTTGTTAAATGTGAGCCAAAATCATCACAATTAAATGAACCAAAGACTTAAACTACTTCAGTCTATGTGCACTGAATTTATTTAATACACGAGTTTCACAATTTTAGTTGAATTACTGAAATAAATGAACTTTTCAACCACATACATGTATGTTTGTGAGAAATTAGTGTCAAAATAGGTAAATACATGTACATTATCATAAGATCAGTCCATTCATCATCAATAGGGCAAACCAAACAAATCAAATTAAAAGCATTTAATTGCATGGTAGCTCCTATAGCTCACGATCTGAATGAAACGAGTTATTGTTCAATGTTCAATTATGAGTATTAACCTTATAACTGTCACTGCCACAATTACAGACAATTACCATTTTAAGCTTTTAAAGTTTTTTTTTTTTTTTTTTTAGTGATGTCCAAGAGTGACCTGAATGAGTGAAAGTGGACAGAATTTCAACATACACATACACAGAGGAACACACACAGCATTGCCCCTGCTGGTCAGATGGACTTTACACAACTCCTCCCATCTCCTCCCATCTCGTCCTTCTCCCAGCATACACTCAAATACATCCTATTCCTTCATAGGAACATAATGCATCTATTCAAAGTCAAATCAAACTACATAGAAGTTATTTTAACAAGTAAATTTTATATATAATCTACATAATTATATTTTAAATAAAATGGATATTAAAAAAAACATTACGTTTAATATCCATAAAAAAAGGCACATGCTAACTTTCAAATTAGAAGGGGGAAGGGGGATTTATGTAAGGTTTAACAGAGGGCAAATGTCTTTCAACAAGATATGTTGTTGCATTATAAATAATGCCAGTAATAAGCGTTAAAAGGCCACATTTTCTGCCTGCATGGGAGTCTATGTAATTATTTTAATTGTTTTGTATAGAGCAGGCAGTGAATCCATTGGCAACAGCTAAAGCCCAAGGGAGCCTGTGTGAAGTCCACAGGATTGCACTCACTGCATTAATGCCTGAGCAACACAGAGAAACTGTAATTATTTAAAGAAAAAAGAGAAGACAAGACCCATCCTGTCACAGACACAGAGGTAATAACGATTAAAAGACCAGTCTTAAGTAATGAATTACCCCTGTTCTGTATGCACACTGTGTTAGGTAATGTGTTGGATGGCCCTGCACCACCTTCCAGCAAATATACCCACATCCAAGCATCCATGCATGGGTGCACTATATGTCTACACTGTTTAGAAAGCTATTTCCATAGAGTATGACATATTCTAATGTTCATATGCACAGTTTTCTTATATGTAGCTTTTTAATCCAACCACAGTGTTTATAGTGGTCTCAAAACTAAAAATTTAGAAAAAATGTTTTGAATGTTTTTTGTTGTTGTTGTTGTTTGTTTGTTTGTTTTTTGAATGTATTTCCATAACAAAAGAAAATGAAGTCCCACTTTATATAAGGTGGCCTTAACTATGTAATTACATAAAAAATATTGTATTGTAAAACACTTTTGCTGCTATTGAGGATTTAAGGTGGGATATGGGTAAGGTAAGGACCAGGTTAGTATGAGTAGGTTTAAGGGTGGGTTAAAGTATTAGGGATGGTTCAACAGTGTAATATAATTATAAATGTAATTACAGAAATGAAATACAGATGTAATTGCATGCAGGTATTTTGGTTGCACTTTATTTTACAGTATGTGTACTACAGTAGCATGTACTTATAGTGTATTTATCTAAGAAAGTTCTGGTAATACAAGGTAACTACATGGGGTAGGGTTAGGTTTATGGGTAGGTTCAGGGTTAGTACCTAGTTATTACATAGTTATTGTAATTACTATAATAAGTACATAGTATGTACATGGGGAACAGGACTGTAAAATAAAGTGCTACCGTTTTTTTTTTAAATATAAGTACAATGTAAAAACATGTATGTACAAAATAAGTGTATTGTATCAAATTATTAATTTAAATGTATGCATACTGTAGTTAAGGCCACGTAATATAAAGTGGGACCAAAAAAAAAAAAAAAAACATCAAAGCAAGTGGCTTTTATTTTAGAGCAAAATATAGCACTAAAACACATTGTATAGGTTATCCATAATTGATTAACATTTCAAAAGTTTTTTTTGCATGGCCAATTTAATTACTGAACCATTTATCACCTTAAGTCACCTGCATGAAAGGAAACATGCAAGTCTAGAGATGTTTTTAAGGTACTCTATTACTGTACAGTAGTTCAAATGCGACTGAAACACATTTGAGACAATATGGAGACTTCAGGGGTCCAGTGCTGATCGCTTGACCACCAGCATCTTAGTGATTATGAAGTTGTGTACCAGCCGAACAAAACTCCATGACCCTCATGACAGCTGCACATACTACTGCTGCATCTAACCACATCCATAACAATCTACAAGTTCCTGTAAAACAAAAAGACAGATCAGCAGGATTTCTACGTCTATCTCTCATCTACAACTTTGTGACTGATCGATGACAGTGGCTATTTTAAAGAAGCAACTCAAGCGAGTGGAACTGGCTGACAGTGGGAGACAGATGACAGAGAACCAACACTGGAACAACCAGATCAGCAAGAATGTCAAGCCTTTATGAATGAGACCATGCACTCAGAAAGAACTAGATGAAGAGGCCAGTGAAAACCATACTACAAATGAGCGATTAACCACAGTTTGAAAAGCAAAGGCACCGTAGGCAGATGAAGCTAAAGAGAGCATCTCATTCAGTTCCCTCTCAGAGCATTATAATTATTTGCAGCACTTCACACCTCACATACCTCTTAAGTGACTAAATACATCTTGTCTAAACACCGAGGCGGTCATTGAGAGATTCTCAATACTCCTTGTATTTATGTATGAGCCAGTGTCAAGATCTACATCATTCTGTTTTGCATTATCTTACAGAATAGGGCTGGTAAATTCACTCTGGCCTTCTTTTAACACATTTCTAACCTGACTGCCATGTGGACTTCCATTTTTTAATTGCCATACGCTTAGAATACCAATGCTACTCTACTTGTGAGGATCTCATTAGCAAACATTTTCACCTTAAAGAGATTTTAAGCTGTTTTATGTTCCAGTCAGAAATGACTAAAGGGCAATGTCAGTAAGAAACTATTGTTGGGTAATATGTTACAGAACTGCCAGAAATAAAGAAATTGAGGACACAGGAAAAGCAAATATATTTTGAAACGATCAAAATAATATCTCCAAGATAACATCTTTAGTTTGAAGCATTTTAAGAATAGACAGGGGGGGGGGGGGGGGGATTGTAACATCAACTCAATGTAGTAAATTTATTTATAATTTAACTGTTATTCACTTAGAAAATTATCACAGTTTCCATAATAATAAAAAACAAACAACCAAAAAAACAATATGTAATCTGTAAAAATCTGTAATATTTTATGCTTGAAGTACTTTGAGAAGTTTGGGGTTGTTATGATTAATATTTCTCAAAAAGTAGCTTTTTGATGCTCAACAAGGCTGCATTTATTTGATTAATATATATATATATTTCTGTGATTGCATAGCTGAATTTTCAGCAGCAATAACTCTTACTTCTTCAGTTTCATATGATGAAATACTGTAAATTGGTGCTCAAAAAAGAGCAATATTTTTTTAAAATACTTTTTTTCTTCATTTTCAGTGTTGAAAATGCTTAAAATTTTTGTGGAGAATGTTATATAATTTTCATATTTTTTTCAATAAAATGAAATCTTTTTCTAACATTTGTAAATATTTTACAGTCGCTTTGGATAAATTTAATGATACCTGAATAAAAAAGTAATAATATTAAGTATCAGTTTCTTTTTAAAAATCTTACTGACCCCAATCTTTTTAACAGTAATATAAGAGGACACGTAATAATAATTAAATGTTACATAATAACATAATAGTTAAATGTTATACATTTAAAATGATCTCTACTTCAGAATCATCATCTCTAACTTTGGGAAAAATCATCTCATTTCTGGGGAACCAAATTTGAGTCATTGAATTGAATACAATAAATACATGAATCAAAAACAAGATATTCCAGTGGCCTAAATTTGAAAACTTGCAGTAAGAAAAGAGCCCATTTCACATTCTGACTGTAATGGAGAGAAAACGAGCAGTGACATCATTAGCCTTTGTGTTTATAGAGGCTGTGTTTCAATGCTTTTAGTTCTTAACCAAAGCACTGTAAGATGAGTATGGGAAATGTTTGCTGAGACTTTGGAGAGAGATGACAGACAAGCAGAGCTACATTACATGGTCTGTTTTATACTTTGATAATTCCTCGACTTGGGCTGAATTCTCTTTAATCCCTGAGTATGATCAGGTTACCAGAATGACTCAATTTAGTCTAGTGCAACACAGTGACTGGTTCTCCCATCATCCTAAATGACTGTGCACTTCTCTAGCTCGCTGTCCTACTCAATTTTTCTCTAGGGGGCGCCCATATTAACAGCATGTAAGGGTTGAAGATATGGTATATACTAAAGTACCAACACAAGACAACTGAACAATGTCAATTCAAATTATACCAATGGGTTGGAATAAAAACCTATAACTGAAACATATAATCCTAAAAACACAGATTATTCCACTATCATCAGTCACAAGACATAATCTGTCTGGAAACATCATGCATTTAATTTGAAATCTCAATCTTAACGTTGCTTTTGTTACTAATCAAAAATCACTTTTTATTAATTATGTGAGCAATAGGTAGGTTATTACTTTAGTTAGAAGCGGTTTGAGTACTAAATGTGTCCTTTCTAACTGTTCTTGTGTTTTCTATGGTTGCATTGTCCTTGGTTGAGAGTTATGGGATCCCAAGTGAATTAACTGCGCACTGCAGCAGGGCATGACCCCATCCAGAATACTGCAAGGTGTTTCATCCTGTTAGTCTATTGGCTTCCTTTGACTAATGAGGTGTTGAGAACAACAGGCCCATTCTCAAGATGCCACTTGCGCCTGAAAATATCAGGGTGTGACGGCCACGGAGTACGTTTGCCCTAAATATGTCCTGTATGTTTACAGCCTTGCAAAGTGCCAAATAGTTATCTAGAAACTCAACTCTGTGTACTACAAATATAACAACCCATAAAACAAGAAAATAAACTAGCAAAAATAAACAATACTTATTAGGGTTGCGTGATCTTTATTACTATTATTTATTTTTTTATTTTTTTATTTTTTTTAAATCTCTTATGCTGACCAAGGCTGCATTTATTTAAAATAACTATTCTATTCTATTCTAAATTCTATTTGAATATTTATATTAAAATGTCATTTATTCCTGTGAGAGCGAAGCTGGATTTTTAGTAGCCAGATCCAAATCATTCAGAAATCATTCTAATATACTGATTCAGCGCTCAAGAAACATTTTTATCAATGTCAAAAACAGCTGTGTTGCTTAATATTTTGGGGGAAACCATAGTACATCTTCTCAGGATTTCTTGATTAAAGAACAGCTTTTTATGATAAAACCTTTTTGTGAAATTACAAATGTCTAAAATCTAATGTCTAAAATAATGTTTTATCTAAAGCCTATTAAAGTGCAGTGGTCAAACATATGTTTGTTGGATGCCTTAATTTATCATGGAAAAGCTGTTCAATTTGAATCAATAATTTCATATTATAACTGAATATGTTATAAAGGTTGATATTCAACATCACATGAAAAATGAAAAAATTGAGACTACCAAGGAGGATTTTAGTAAACGGGGGGAGGTTATTATCATGCACTGAACTCATGGTTAAAGCATTTAATCGTTGATTTGACTGCAGGCTTGTTAAACTGAGTTTTCTACATAAAGACTCAACGCTATTGTCTTTGACAGGTCTGTTAAATTTCATTTCCTGAGTTGTGAGGTTATGGAGAGATATTGTGTAGTAAACATTAACGTTTAATCTTGCAAGTAGATTTTTTGAATACAGTGTGATAACATTGCTCTCACACCTTACAACAGGTTTACCTCTTACACTGAATGTATTTTTAGGGTGGAATATTACAATTCAGTAGGTTATGTCAAGATTCAAACAGCCTGCATGCATCTAGATTGTACAATAGCAAGTAAACATTTCTGTAGCATTTACAAAGAGAAGACGAATGATGTACATTATGCAAAACTATCATTTAAATTAAAAATATATATAATAATTCAAACATGTAAAATAGACAGCATTAAAATATATATATATATATATATATATATATATATATATATATATATATATATATATGTATATATATATATATATATATATATATATGTATATATATATATATATATATATATATATATATATATATATATATATATATATATATATATATATATATATGTATATGTATATATATATATATATATATATGTATATGTATATATATATATATATATATATATATGTATATGTATATATATATATATATATATATATATATATATATATATGTATATGTATATATATTTATATCATGTGAAGCATTACATGCTTCCCTGGTTTCCAGAAGAATCAGAGAAAGCATTTCATAGTAAGAGTGTTGATCTCACGTTCATGAAGGCATGACAATGTAGCACACCTTTGACCCTTAGTCATTCATACTGCACAAATCCATACACACAGATTTAAACACACAGGAATGACCCCCCCCCCCACACACACACACACACACACACACGATTCTTAATCACAATCCTTAATCTCTTTCCTCTAAATGAGTCCATGTGTGTGTGTGTGTGTGTGTGTGTGTGTGTGAGGAGAGAGACAGCTAGTCTAGAGCAGGATAGCAGTTCTCACTTTAGATAGATGTTGGCTGCTTATAATAAACTTTTTGCCAGCAAGCATGTTGGAGGACACCAGCTGTTTCCTCTCTGGACAAACTGCCAGTCACATCCAGTCTCTGAGTCTAACAGAGTTTGATTACATTATTAGGCCATGTATAATTTATCCATATCTTTAAAAAATATGATGTACAGATGAAGACAAAACAGAAGGCTATGCTGAAAAACTAGACAATCAGTCATGTACCCTGAACTTGCTCCAGACAAATGTACCTTTATCATGTCATTTGTCACTGTAAAGCTCCAGAAAGTATAAATTAGTCAATATGTTTCTCGCTTGTGCTATTCCAAGTCTTCTGAAGTCACACAATTTATATGGAAACAGACCGAAATTTAAGTCGTTATTTACTAAAATTGCGCAGTTAATGCATTCAAACACTGGGCGCGAGAATAGTTCACCACTGCTGCAGATGTACGGATTCATGACACATTTATAGCAAGTACATTTCATTTTTTGTTTTGAGAGCTGTCTACCCTGCTCACCCAGTGAGTCTGTTTGTTTAATTAAAAAATTCATTAATGAATTATTTTCAAAATGAATATTTTAAACACTAAGACAATAAATAAATTGGCTTGGGTATATAGGCCTATAATGTTCACGCAAGAGCTGCCTTCTGACTGACAACCGGAGAACAACAGATAGTGCATATTCAGTTAATGCATTGCTGACCCTGGAGGCCCACAGTCCTAAAGAGTTTAGCTCCAGCTGAAATCAAACACCTGCCTAGCTTTCTAGTGATCTTGAAGACATTGATTATCTTGTTCAGGTGTGTTTGATTATGATTGGAGCGAAACTTCGCAGGACAGTGGTCCTCGAGGACTGAAGTTGACTAGCCTTGAGTTAATGTGAAGAGCTAATGTCAGGGTTCTCAGTCCTGCTTCTGGAGGGCCAATATCCTGCAACTTTCAGCTGCCCTAATTAAACACACCTGAACCAATTATCAGCAAGGTCTTCAGGATCACTTGAAAGGTCCAGATTAAAGATTCAAAATACTAATGTGAATAAACTTGAAGAGTAGGCCTACTCTTTGTAAGCAAGTAAACCATGCAGGGGGTTTAGCCTAAGATATGTGAAGTCAGTTATTTAATGAATATTTAAAATAATCCTGAGTATAATAAACCAATATGTGATTTTTAACAGTTAGTTCTTTAATTACATTTATGTGGTTACATTTCAACAATAAGGAAAGACATTATTAAATAAACATTATACGAATTGTAAGATAAATCTTGTGGCTGTTTAGCACAGAATGTCAAAGATGAATGTGGGGGGAAAGGATGTCACTAAAGCCCTTAAATCTCACCACAAGGCTGTGTGGCTGAGCATAAGATTACTACAGCTGAATAAGAGCTTTACTTAACACTATGAAAAAAATCAGTAGAATATAACATAGTGGGACTGACAGGAAGAATCATGCTTTCTTCTCATGCTCTGTGAAGATAAACAGAGAAAACATATAGTTGCTTAAGCTGCTGTGCTGCTTTTACAGAAAATAACTTTCTTCACTCTATTAACTACTGCAACTACTGCATAAATGAATTATCTTATAAAAAATGTAGATCAAATAAAGTTTTAATGCTCCTTTTTCATGAGTATACACATACCTATGGAACTTTTCCCAGAGTGCAAAAGAAAGAGATGAGAAAGAAAGATTTCACTTCAAGTGTAAACCAATGCTTTTCATCTTAAGCATATGAAAAAAACTGACTGCTTCCTAAATCTGCAACTACTTGCTGTAGGATTATGTGGAGGTATTGTAACTGAATAAAAACATTACAGCACAGTCTTTGTTCTGATTACATAAGCTCATAGTTGCCAGGGCCTTCGGGGACACATAGTGCCCATCACACAGAACTCGCTCTGAAGGGACACTTGGGTTAAGATCCTTCCGCTTTTAGAACAATTTTACAGCTACAGTCATCTATTTGTCCTTTAAGAGAGCCCAACAGGGACTGTGCAGGTCAGCCTCTGTTTATAACCAAAGGAAATGTGTCTTTAAATGCATCATTAAAATATTATATTATATTATATTATATTATATTATATTATATTATATTATATTATATTATATTATATTATATTATATTATATTATATTATATTATAGTTATTAAATAGTTAAAACATCAATAGGTTGTACAGAATTCAACTTAGATTGTCAAATTAAATACAGCATCTAAGGCCTATTGATGTAAAATTCCATTGTTGTGTTTTTCTCAACAGTGCCACATGTTTGTTAATGACACATACGTTCTGCATCTGCACAATAGGCTCCATTAATCCTGTAATTAGTGGGATATTATCTTATAAATCCACAGGAATCTGAGCCATCAGTCAAAATACTTGGCAGTTTATTGTGCAGTGATCAATAAGAGGTCGGCTGTGCCTCAGTCATCACACACTTGCAGCCAGCTTAATGTCATGCATAAGAGTGATGCATGCTGGGAAGTACAGAAATATAGGGGCCAGTTCTCTGTCATACTCCAGATACACACACTGTATACACTCCCTTATTCAGAGTAACAAAATCCTACTCTTTCTCATCTGCATTAGTGGACACAGCCATTGCATAATCGAACTAGTCATTATGTGAGGGGGTGGAGTCAGGGATCACAGCAGGAAAAAATCATCTGGGCTGGTTCTTAAGGAAAATTGATGCTTAGTGGAAGACGACCAGCTGCTATTGTCAACAAGAGAAAGATTAGAGTGATGTAGACTGTTATAAACCGTAGACAGATACAGGGATATGAGGGCTATTAAGAGGCTAAAAATGATTGAATGAATTCGAGCTGAACCACCTAAATCCAGCAAAATGCAACATCCTTTTTCTGTTCAGTTTTCCTTACATGGCCTGCATGTGATTGGCTTGTACAGTCTGGTCAGTGTCATAAGTGAAAATGCTATGGGGTAAAATCACCTTTATGTTTTATTTCTATTGCCATAATAATGCAGACATGCAACAAATCATATGACACTATTCTTTACTGATTCTGTTGCCTCTGCCGTCACCATAAACCATATGTGAAGGGTGAAGGATGGGATGTCCTGCACTTTGAGACACTCCCTTGCTGTTTCATGTTCCCTTAGCACATTTGCTGCAGTGACTTTCCGCCTATTTTTCATTATTCATGCTAAGTGATAAATAAATAAAGACACAGTCCAAGAAAAAAACAGGCAGGAAACAGGACATTTGATCCTGCAATGAATTAAACCACCAGGACACAGTATCTGTTTGTACCTCTGTTAAATAAGACGCTTGTTGTTGACCTCACAGAAGGACACTTAAACCCTGGTGTGCCTGTGCATCTGCTTATTACAAAAGAGCTTTCACAGGTTTTGTGACAATTTTTGAGACATCTTTTTTGTTTGTCAGGATATTAATAGCAATAAAAAACATTGTAAATCTTTCAAAATGTTTTTATTCATTCATTCATTCTAGCAAATGCCATAACAGGAATATTTTCATGAAAATATGGTGGTCAGCTTGTGCTCAAAGAGATGTAAATTTGATCCCTTTTTTGACAGGGTGGTATTTGGAAAGATTTGGTCAAAGGTCCTTGGCTTGAAGAGATGGGCTATAATATATTTTAAATATATATATATATATATATATATATATATATATATATATATATATATATATATTTATACTCTTTTCTGTGAATTGTATGCCTTGTAAAGAGAAAGCTGCCTATTGCCTCTGAGGATAAATGGGTTATTACATTACTCTTGATTGGATGCTGCTGTACTGGAGAGAAATGGTTTTGTGGCCTGAAATGGCTTTCAAATCTTCTCCCGAGAGCAAATGTATTTCCTTCCCAGTAAAATCTCACTATACCAGGCCAGAAGGCAATTCTGCTTTCATAATCACAGCATTTGAAACTATTAAATACTCCATGGCAACAGCTTTTGCTGACTGCAAATGTTGGAGATAGGTAATAACAGCTACAGTCGAAAGAAACATCATATTGTCTTTATGTAAACTACTATATCTCCGATTTTCAGGGAAAATATTTGTAAATAAATACTTAAAGAGTTGTCTGAGGTTTGGTGATTGTGATGTTGAAGTCACACAACTGTGGTGTAGTTTGTTTATAGCTTACATTTAGCGTTTTACCTCTGGCAACTGTATTGAACTGACAAAATTCCTGAAGTTATGTTTGTGGAAATCATCACGCTGAACACAACCTGTAAAAGACATAGATCACAGAACTTATTTTCTGCAATAATCCAAAAGCTATTTGGCCCCTTTGAAAGGAATGAGTGTGATGCTAATTTACAAAAATATAGCATCACTGCAAGTAAGCGTATTCAAGTAGCCTACTTATTTAATAAACAACGGTTTTTAATCATTACAGCTTTGTATTTCCAGTTTACAGACCTTAAAAGAGTTTTTTAAAAGGTCTTAAAACTCATGCAATCTGAATTGAATTAAAAAAAAAAAAATGATTTATCCCAAGCTACAACTCTCAGGTCACCCAGTGCACTGTTGAACTATATGTTGGAGCTCTGCCCACAATTCTATGATCCAACACTACTAGCATTTTTAAACAAAACAGTGTGTTCTGGATATAAATGGCCCCTTACTGGACCCAGAATTCGAACGCTACACTGTCTGCCAACTTGCAGCGCCATAACTTACCGTAAAAGCTAAAAACAACAGCTTTTGCTCAGAAATATGCTCTTCCTGCTGACCTAGAGAGCGTTAGCCTGAGACTCATTAAGGGAAATGTTTATTTTCACATATGCTTGCAGTGTAACTACTGACTGAACAAGAGATGAGTGGGAGAGTGAACTGAGTCTAGCAGTGTGCCTCTCTCAGTAAACATCTTTTGGCAGTGTGTCTTTGAAGCAGCCTACTTAGACAGAGGGACAGTCTCTTACCAATGATAACAGCTAGATCCAAAAATCAGGTGGAAAACTTCTCCAGCTGCTTGAGCAAATCTTAGTTATTAGCTGAGAATGGGGGCGACTTCCTCTCTGTGCTGACTAATGAGCCCTCATAGTGCTGTTCATCCAGAAAACAAGAGTTATCATCAGCGTACCCTTTTGAATTAACCCTTGGAATATTATGATATAACTGCAGAAGTTGTAGCTGCATGTCTGTTTGGCAAATTTAATCGTGGGATTGATTATTAAGACACTTACCATTCCAAACATTGCACTTGAAGTTTGCCATTAATAAGCAGTGAATACTGAGGGAAATGAAGAGGAAGTGCTAGACTATCTGAGTGCACATACACATTAGCAGCTCCTTGGGTTTTTAAGTGCACTTTGATCCATCATGAAGTCACGGATTTAAGAGATCTCATGTAAGACAGGCCCTAAGCGAAGACCTCTTAATGGAACTGGCAAAAGCCACAAGCATGAAAGGGTCTAAATCCATCAATCCACTAAAGAAAGACAAAATCCCTGCAGTTATACATTGAAGTAACAGATAATTCTAGATCATTTAGCTGCTTATTAACTGAGCTCTCCCCCTGAAAGCTGAAAACAAATACTGGGGACTGCCCCCATGAATAAACCACCTGCTCCTCTATTGTTACCCTCGTCAGTCTAATTATGTTATAAATAACCAGCATTTTCTGATGCACTTAGGAGTTTGTGTTATTCACTTTGCATTGACTGTTGTTGCTATGCCTTGACTCATTTAACAAAAACAGATATTTGCTCAAATAGAAATTTAATTTCTTTGTACTGTATCTTTTCCGTATTGGCATTGTGCCAATAATTAATAAAACATGCTCAAAACAAGATAAATTTACTTGAGAAGGAAAACTGCTTAACAAAATAAGACTTTTTTCAGTGAATATTAGAATGCGCCACCATTTGAAAGTTTAGGAACAGTCAACAGTCAAGTTTCATATTTTTATTCAGCAAAGACACATGACTGATCAAAAAGTGATGGTACAGACATTTGTAATATTACAAAGGACTTTTATTTCAGGTAATTAAAAAATGCGGAACTTTTTATACATCAAATAGTCACCCAAAAAATTGGTCATGGTTTCCACAAATATATTTAGCAACTGTTTTCAACACTTATAACAATAAGAAATGTTTCGAACCAAATCAGCATATTAGAATGATTTCTGAAGGATCATGTGACTGAAGACTGCTGAGAATTCAGCGGTGTAATCACAGGAATAAATTACATCTCAAATATGTGAAAATTAAAAAAGAAAAAGTTATTTTAAATTGTAATAATATTTAACAATCTAATTATTTAATATAATAAAATATATGTAGCTTTCTAGACTTATTTTATTATGCCACATTTTGGTTTTAGCATTTTTTAAGTATACTTAAAACAAGAAAAAAAGTGCAAATAGAGTGAGAAAACTTGATACAATTACAAAAGAAACAATACAATTTTAAAAATGTTTAAAACAAGACAAAAAAAAAACTGATTCAACAACAATGTGGAATTATCATTGATCTCTTTTACTGACCATTTTAAACTCAAGCTTTGCTGTGTTTATGCCACAACTGATCAAATGCACCTGCTAGAGACCAAAGAATGTGTTTACCATCTGCATATGTCAGCCAGGTGGAGCACAGCCATTGACTGGGGCTCTGTTTACCATTGTGGAGACAACACACAGATCCATTTGTCTGTTTAGTATTGTAAGCTATAGAGGGATGAATAATTGTTGGAGAGCAAGAACAGAAGGGGAAAGACATTCTCTCTCAGTTCAGTACATTTAAATGTTAATTTATAATCAAGCGGTGAACATCCTATATTGTGACTTGCCATGTCAATAGCAGTTTTTTTTTTCTCATATATTTTCAGCTTCTTTCTCACTATATCTGTTGTCTTCCTCCCTGGTAAACCCCGGCTATAAGCAGACATCCCAACAACAATCAGAGGGTGGGCAACCCAACCGCCACGGCTCGTGTAAAACCACAACAGTTGCCAGGCAACACAGTTCCCTCCACAGCAGGAGCAGGAGTCCAATAGAACAGAACATTAATGATTCTGAGCACAGACGCACTGGACTGCTAGTGTCCTCCAGATATTTTACTATGGTTAATTATGCAAGAAAGTGACTGCAAAAACACACAGGATTTTGCAGTTCATCTGGGCTAATGAAGAGGCTAATGGAGGCTCAACTTTATTTCCAATCTGGAGCCTGTGGATGGCTGTGAATGGATCCTTGTGGATCTTTACAGTGTCACCTTTAAATTTCCAGCAAGTTTAATTACTCGAATGACTCCTATCTGTCCATGTATGGATTGTGTTTGACATCCTAATTTATCTTATTGGTTGTTCACATTTCCACAGTGATAATAATTTGAGATGTATTCTGCTGGCAGTTTTCCCTTGCACTCGACCCTGGTCTTTAGGTTCAAGCTAACAGACTCAATCATTGTATGTATTTTGGTCTGTTGTGGTCTTCTTGATTACATAAAACATGTTTATATATATATATATATATATATATATATATATATATATATATATATATAATATTATATTATTTATATTATTTATTTTATTTTTATTTTTTCATTTTATTTATCTTGTTACTAAAACGAAAAATTCATATTAACTTAAAAATATATATAATATAGATATATATAATGTAAAAAATAATGTATAATGTTATATTCTGATAGCTGTACCTGATGCATGTATAATTTGGCCTACACTCTTAAAAAAAAAAGTTTCCGAAAGGGGGTTTTCATAATACACAGTGCAAAATAAGGACCATTTTTGGTTCCCTAAAGAACCTTTCAGTGAACAGGTCTTCAAAAAATAAAAAAAATCAAATAATTTTGTTCATTTTATTACTCTAAAGAACCTTTTGTTGAATAGAAAGCTTCCATGGATGTTAAACGTTCCTGATAGAACCATCCTTTACTTTTACAATTTGAGTTAATTTAACTTCTCTTTTCATATTCAACATAGACTGTAAAATCCTTTAATGAGAAGCATAATCTAAGTATTAATAAATCTTTGTGCATTTGGAATGGTTTAGATATTGGGAGAATGATTAATTAAGGATAATATGGATTCATCCTTTAGTTCTGCAACATCTCCAGCCAACATCTCTTGTGATCACCTTTGTTCTCTGGCTCTAAGATTTATGGAACAGTTCAAAAACTCTGGCTGGAGAGAGAATCTGAGAGAAGTAAGAATGACAAAGCCTGATGCCATTTTGCAGGTCTTCAATGTGAATGGTTATTGCAAGAACATGAATTTAGCCAACACACTCTCATCCAAATGGACACAGTAACCTTCCAAATCACCCCGAGTCATGCTATTAATATAGACATAAAATAATGCAGAACATGTCAGCAGAGAAGACAATCTCAGTATCCGTAGAGCTAAAATATCAGTGTCAGATATCAGTAAGAGCTAAAATGTGTCTAGCAAATTAGTCACTGAGGCAGTATTCTGGGAAGTTGCAGAATTATTTTTTTTTAACTGGCATTTTTAGGTACCATGTTGCTGCATTCAGATGTTGTTTTAATGGATATTTGTATATGAGACAAAAGGAGAAAGGCAATTAATTAAAGACTGGACTAATGTAATTACGTATGCAAGAGTGCAATTACAAACCTGCAGGAGCGTCAGTGTCAGCCTGACACCGACTCTCCTGGGTTTTCATGGAAAATAATTACACTTACTCTCTTACTTTGAGAGAATATTACTTTCTTTGTTGCAAGTGTCAAATCTTTATATAATATTTAAAGCTCTGTATTGTTTATTTCTCTGTGCAATTTTTCATAAATAACTCTTTACATTAAGGTTACATTTGATAACATTTGATGAAGTAACAATGAAAATTACATGAACCGTTTATCATTCTTAGTTAATGGTAATTTAAACATTTACCAATACATTTTCCAAATAAAAAGTTGTATTTGTTATTATTATTTAATGGACCTGAGCTAACATGAACAAACAATGAACAGTTGTAGCTATTTAACGTTAACAAAAATTTAAAACACCCATTGCCCATTGTTGGTTATTGCTAGTCAGTACATTAATAGTGATGGAACCTTGTTTTAAAGAGTAACTATCATGGATTCAAATGATAAAACTGTATATTTTTAAGTATTATTAAATCAAACAAAAGCATAAAATATGTGTAGATTCTTTGATTATCCTTCCCTTTCCCCTGCAGTTGCCTCATGCCTGTCAGAAAATCAATTTTAAGATGTTTACTCTGTTTTGGAATATGATATGTGGCTTAGCTGGTATAAGCTGGTCATAATCATGTTCTAAGATCCACCAGTAAGCTAACATAGATAGATAGATAGATAGATAGATAGATAGATAGATAGATAGATAGATAGATAGATAGATAGATAGATAGATAGATAGATAGATAGATAGATAGATAGATAGATAGATAGATAGAAAATGTACTGTTTGTAACATTATATAGGCTCTTATTGAACAGATAAAAATGACCAGAAATAATAAGATCCTTTAATAAATGTGTAATTAGGTGCTCAATCAGTTGAAAATAATGTTACCATTAAAAAAATGATCAAAAACGAAAGTACTTCTTGGAAGCTTCGCCTATGCGGACACAGACTCAAGTGCTCCTGTAGGAGCCGTTATTGTGTGTGTGTGTGTGTGTGTGTGTGTGTGTGCGTGCAGGTCTGCTCATGCGCCCATGAAGAGATGCTGCTGCTGCTGCTGATGATGTTCAGAGGTGTGTGCGCTGCGGCGGGCTTATTTACACCCGTTCAGTCACACTGCATCAAAGAAAAGCTCTAGCGCTCCTTGGGAAATGGACTTTCTAAAGGGATTAATGTGTCTCTGCGGTGATACTTCTCAAGGTTAGTACTGAGAAATGGCGTTGAATCTATTTCTTTACGTAATGCTACATTCTTGCCTGTGTAAAGCTCTATCGGTGCGTCTGCCATCGTTTGTCGCTCTGCGCTCGAGCTGAAACCTTTTAATTCCAGTCTCTCCGAAGACTTACACATCTACACCTCTTCCTCGTCGTTCTGTTTTGTCATTTCTTTAAATTGGAAAGACGTGTCATACTGATGTGAAATTGATAAAAAGAGACAATGTTTTACTTCATAATTAGCTTACATTTTTAGGCACAACAGTATGCAGGTAATATATTTATACGTTTTTTTTTTTGGGAGTGTGTCATTTTTATCCAATTAAAATCACGGGTTACTGCATGGATACTGTAAATGGTGCAATGCTACACCATGTTGAGTCCGTAGAGGCCATAACACTTAGATCTTAACACTTACAGTGAGTTTTGCCCCGAGCGTTTATCAAATTAGCTTGTATACATACACATAAATAAAAAAATAATCAATAAAACGCATATTGTTGTTGTACATTTAGATACTGCCATGTGGGCCACGTACTCTTATCTGAATGGAATGGTCAGAGCTTGTTTGTAAACCTTATGCGCATGTTGTGCGCGTTGAGCGCGCGCTTGTCCTGACAATACTGTTTTCACATTCATTCATGTTACCTTAACTCGTTCATCCCCGAGTTATGTTCCAAATGACACAAACAATATCAAGCATTATTTCTACTTAGAAACATTGTTAGAAAATCGTGTAGTTTATGGTCATTAGTTGGCGCAAGCTTTGACGTTACCATGTAACAGACTAGTTTGATGACCTTATGACTAGATGATAGCTGGTTTGTTTTCTGATCCAAAACGCTCTGCAAGCTACAACATATCCTAAAACAGTTTTTAACCAACCATAAACTTGGCCATAGAGTCCAAAATGAATTATGTTTTTAATTACACTAGAGAGTTTTGAAGGACAAAAGTTAAATTTTATTTTATAAAGATGATAAAATAAAATTTTATAAGATTAACTAATAAATATAATTTATATAGCTAAGTATGTACATCTACAGGGACGGTCATTTGGATCGTCCCCTCAAACTTGCACTTTTTCGGTGACCAGCTCAGGGGTTTTGTTTTTTCTTCACAGTGCCACACCACCTACAACTTTGGCAACTGTCAGACAGACATAAAAGACATAAAAGTTCAATATCAATACATGAGCAATGTAGTGCAATAGACGTCTATTATTTTTCACAGGCGAATGGCTATGAAAACAAAATATCCATATAATAACTTTTATCAGGCATGGTCTGCAGATAATCTGACTCAACTTAATTATAAATAGAATAGAACTATTGTTATTATTTTCTTATTATTAATTCACAGGCCACAGTTTCAAAACAACTATATTTTGTCAAAAAGCAGCAATGAATTAAGCATTTACTTTATAATGATAAATGATTTGATTACTACATGACCGAAAAAGAAAGAAATGGACAGTGGGGTCTAAACAGGTTAACAAATTGAGACAGTTTGTTTATTGAAACAGTACATAAAACATAAATCCCTTTTGTTTCTTTTTGTCTTGTAGCTCTAAATTTGCATCATCAGTCCCACAAGTTGTTCCTTCAAACAGTGTGGAAAGGATTTACGCAACCACATTACTGAAGAGGATTCTATGACTTGCTACATCCACAATTTAACTGCGTATCAGAGATGCCCCCTTCCATAATGTGGTGCATTAGGTGGGCTGTCTGCTTGTCCTTTATTCTCGCACTGATCCCCAGGTCCAGAGGATCGATGCTGAATTGTCACAAAATGTGCATATGCGCCAGCAACATCGTCAGCTGCTCCAAGATGAACTTGACGATGGTTCCGTCCGAGCTGCCCAACTACACAGCTGTGCTTGACATTAGCTTTAACGAGATAACCGGACTACGCGCACAGTGGACCAGGCACAAACTTCCCAACCTTCACAACCTCTTGCTCAGCCACAATGGTTTGTCGTTCATCTCTTCTGACGCGTTCATTTTCGTACAGGAATTGCGCTACTTGGATCTGTCATCGAATAAACTGCGACAGCTAGACGAGTTCATTTTCGAGCCGCTGACACATCTGGAGGTTCTGCTGCTCTACAACAACCAGATCTCGCAGATCGACCGCACAGCCTTCTCGGGCCTCAACAGCCTGCAGAAGCTGTACCTGAGCCAGAACCAGGTGTCCCGCTTCCCCCTGGAGCTCGTCAAGGACAAGAGCCGTCTGGACAAGCTGAGCCTGTTGGACTTGTCTTCCAATCGGATCAAAGTTCTCCCCATACAAGACCTCCAGCCGCTGCCGGCCTGGATCAAGAACGGGCTGTATTTCCACAACAACACCCTCATCTGCGACTGTGAGCTGTACAGTTTGATGGCTCATTGGTATATCCGACGGCTCAATTCAGCTGTGGACTTCAAGGACGAACACACCTGTGTGCACCCCAGCCCAGATAAACGGGTGCTGCGTTTATACGATCTCAACACTCATATGAACTGCAGCACATTTAAAGAAACCGACCAAGAGGCTTATTTGGAGCAGACGCTCACCCTCAGCTGTGATACCAAACAGCGGAATATGACCAAGACCTGGATGCTGCCTGGAAACATAATCGTTCCTTCTGACAGGAACCAGAGCGATACAAATAATGCCAAGTTTGTGAGTAATGGCACCCTTGAGATAAAATCGATACTCCCTGAGGACTCAGGTGTGTACACTTGCTTCGCTGTGAGTGAGTACTTCAACGAAACGCTCTATGTGGTGGTCAGAGTCCACAACTACACCATCAACGGCAACAGCGAGACGCTCAACACTGCGTACACCACTCTGGTGGGCTGCTTGGCCAGCGTGGTCCTGGTACTTATCTATTTGTACCTGACACCCTGCCGCTGCTTCTGCTGTCCAGACCAGGGCAAAAAGAACCAGCATGAAGACAGCATCCACTCCTCCATGCTCAGTGCCACCCCGACGCACGAGGATATGGCAACCAAAGCCGAGCTCAACAGGCACGTGGCCTTCATAGACTCCAAGGACCTGCAGGCACAGAACGGAAAGGTGAATCCTAACGGAGACGAAGAAGTGGATGAGGAGGCCATGCAGGGAAAAGGAAAGCGGAAGAAATCGGTGGCAGACTCTATTAGTTCGGTCTTTTCTGATACTCCCATTGTAGTCTGAGGGAGGATGTGTCTTTTTGGCTAGAGACAGTTCTTTGTTGTGGCTTTCCTGGACTAAGAGACTAAAGTACACAGTTTGCCATCCTCAGTGTTTGGCTGTTTCTGCATAACCTTTCCAGCATTTTAATCTGTAGCACTTAAGTATATACTGTGAAAAGGTCTTGCCATATTAGTGGAATCTAAACTTGGAGTGTTTAGATGTTCCTGTGAGTTTAAGCCCACTAAGTGAGACTAGAGGTAGTATAACGGATAAACAACAAATGCAATTTGCAATTTCTCAATAATCAAGCTAGAAAGCTATAGGTTGAGAAACATTAGAACATTAATGCATCCACTATATAATCACATCATAAGCATGAGCTTTGCAGACTGCTAAGAAGAATATAGAATGAAGCTCTTGTAGCTAATTATATTTACCACAATTTATGCTAATCTTACCACTTTATGTAAAGCCATATGCATTTGAGAGGACATACACAAGAAAACGATGGAAAAGTATTTGTTTCTGTGGAACATTAGAGGAAACACTTTGTATATGAAACATTCTCCACCTTTATCTGGTAAGGGGAAGAAAAACAATTCTGGTTAAACTCGATCAGCTGTTTGAATCTAAACTTTTTCAGTCCAATTTTATTAGCAATTTTAGAAGTTTAAATGCTGGATGCCAATATAAAACTATCATCTTTATGAAACTATATTTAAATACAGCCATTTTTGAACCCATTAACCATCACATAAAAAATGCAGAACCTGTGCATTTTCAGCCGCTCGAGCTCATCTGTCATGACAACCAGGGAGTGACATATAACCGAAATGCTAATGCAATCTTTTAATAGAATGACGTGTCCCATCTGCTTGCATTCTCATCTTTAAAGCAATGATGATTTGAGCCTGGATTGAACAGCCAAAACAGTTTCGAACACTCAGACCTCTTCTCACTTTGCGTTCATTTGCACTTGGTGCTGACTCATCCATTGTCAGAATGGATGTCATATTTAAAGCCCCTGAAGCGCATATGTAATAAAATGCCAAAGGCTGAGGGAATTTTTAATTATTATTATTATTATCATTATTATTTTTAGTTAAAACCATTATAGCTTTCTGAATGAATTAGAAAATCAAGTTTAAAGTTTGAAAACTGGTCAAAACGCAGTGATTAGCCGAATCTCCCTCATGTTCTGAGATTCTAAATTATTACTACAGGCGTACAGCAGTGATCTCTCAAAGACCAATATTATATTTGCATATACAATGCCATAGGAATCTAAAGAGACTGCTATGAATCATAATGTAATGCGTGAAGCTTCTTGGCTGTGCTCAAGATCGATGACTAGATGCATTCCAACCAGAAATCAACATTATGCATTTTGATTACAACGTTATTGTCCTGGTGGACTGGAAGGGCATGGTAGGACTGTTCTAGAACGCCAGTCAATGATGTTAGAGAACCAGACGTGGATTTAAAACGTCCAGTGCACATGGTCTCTAGAACCCTTAATTCCGGGAATGCCACTTCCATTATTGTGTTCCTGGAACATCTCACGTGTTAACCATAACCACATATTTATAACAGGGTCTGGTTGGGATCAGCGAGAGCAATCTTAGTTTCCTCCGACCTCTTTCCCTAGTAACATCGTAATTACATCCTGTTTTGCGAGCGAGGGAGTGGGTGAAGCTATTAAATGTTTGATAGGTGGATGAACTCACAAACAGTGTTATCTCAGGGAGAGGGAATGACAGATAATAGCAGCTATGGCAGACTGCAGTCATGGGCAGTTAGGGTCTCTTACACGTCTCTCCAGCTGCAATCCAAAATTAGTGTGGAGGGGAGGGAAAGGCCTTACCATCACGAGCGCTGTGGGAGGAGGCCTGAGATCTCTGCGGTCTGTTCGCGAAGAGACAGAAAAGCCAAGTGCTCCCCCTAAAACCACATCCAGCAGCTTATCGCCCCTGTCGTGTGTGTTCTTCTGAACTGTGTGTCCTTGGCTATATCTCATTACTCCACATTTGACAGTACACCTGTGCTCTTGTATGTGCAAACAGTGTTTGTTTTTACAGTGTTTATGAGATTGTGTCATTTTAGGTAGCCTTTTTCCCCTTGAGGTTCCAAAGAGACTTAACTGATTCCTTGTTCTTCTGTGTATTGTTGTTCCTATACAGTTGTCTAGATTCCACTTGTGACTATTGGATTTTGGTAAAACCTCTTTTAATGACACTGACTGTAAAGGTCTTTCTCTGTCATGTGTTTTGAAATTGGATCATCTATTTGTTTATTGTATGTTGTTATTTAGGCACAGAAATTGAGTTTTTTCATGTCGGTAAATTAAATCTCAAGAATAATCACAGACTGCATCAAAGTACCAAAACTCTGTTGCATTAATTAGAAATGTAAATGTGAATTGCTGTTCGCAGCCCGTTTTCCTTTTGTAATCAGATGTATTTCTAAGTTAAACGTTATATTCAACAAGAAAAAATGTGCGGCAGAAAACCGACTGAACTGTGCAAAGTGGCGTTATAAACCTGAATGGATTCAGATCAGAATGCGGGTTTGATTAATAAAATGCCTCAATAGCTCTGGCTATTGGTTAACATCAAAAATCAACAACAACAAAAAGTCATTTCAGGAAAAATTCAAGTCATTCTGATAAATATTCTAAAGACAAACTGTTTTTTTTCCTTGAAATGAGTAAATAGGGTCAATTTTAATTCCATATTGACTTGCAGACTCTCAGAATGTCAAACAGCTCATGTTTGAAGCACTTGTGCAAATGTTAACTTTCATAACTGTCCTATATTAGCTTTAGAATCGATTTATAGGCCGTTCACACCAATGACGGTAACTATAATAGTAACTACAAAGCTGTTATAATCATTCGATTTATTTACGAATAGTGGAGTCTAAACCACAACTTTAACTACAAGGGCAACTATATGGTTGCAATCCCTTTCACATTTTTTCCCCCAGCTGGCGAACAATAAAAAACAATCCACAGAAATATAATAAACTTGAGCATTTAAAGTGGCAAATTACATAACTTCAGCGAATAACTACAGTACAATAAAAATAAGGCATTTTTGACATTGTTTTGTTGGACATGGAGTAAATTTATTGTTACAGTTATCCTTTTTGATATGAACGGCCTTAAAAACTTGGTGCTAGAGATACGTGCTACTAGAGACTAGATCAAGTCCCTTCTGTTCATTACTAACATTAGGACTCTTAAAACTCTAGATTAACAGAATTCAAAACAAGCAACATCAACAGCATTTGATAATTAGTCTAGTCTATTAAGTCTAGATTTGAGTACATAAAATACATAAAAAGTAGACTAACACAAATCTCAGAAATGTAGACATATCTGTACCAATTCTTAGTAAGCAAGCATCTCGATATACTGCTAAAAAAAAAAAGAGAGATCTTAAGTCTCAACCATCATTACTAGCCTCTGACAGCGAGAATAGAAATGTTGTCAGTTCCAGGATTAGAGCTAGAAACCTTACTGTAAAAGTTTATTTAGTCTGAATGTCAAAAATGAGACTGATGGGTGCCGGGTGGCGTAGTTCCCTTTCCTAGAGTGAAACCGTCTGCTTGAGGATAATCCAGAAACTGAAAGAGGAAGTTTACCTATGACAAGCATTATTTATCAATAATATAAAAGCGAATAAAGAAAAATTAAATGGACTTTTTTTTCTTTTTTTTATGCTTCCTGTGCAATTATACAGACATGTTAGTTTACAATTAATTGAACAACAACAACAAAAAAATGACCCTTTGGCCTGTCTTTGTAAAATGTAGATATCTAGCGATTTTAGTGTCATCTAGTGGTAAGATGATGGAGCTCAATTCATAAAAAGCAAAACAACAGAAATGCGTTGGCATATTTATTTCAGAGTCCATTATCTGACAGTCCGTTTAGCAGCATAAGGAAGGTCTTGAGGTATTTCTATATTCATTTGCAGGTCATTCACATGCACATACAGAAATCCAGTATACAAAACACAGACACACACACATACATACATACATAATAGATACGTCCTCCTACAGTGAACTTCAACCATCCTGTGCATAAAGTCTGTGGCAAATACATGGCAGTGAGCCTGTGCTTCTGGAGGAGTTTAAGGCAGACTCCCTCAGTGAAGAAGCTTTGGCTGTTGGGAGAAAAGAAGAGCAGATGGTCAGGAAAAGGATCTAAATTCAGAGCTGAGCCTCAACCACTGTGCTGAATTAAACCTTGATGATTCATCTTAACAAACTATCAATCTGTGACTTCCTATACTTGTTGTTTTATCGAATGCGGTGTATTTTTATCTTCAAAGTGTTTCATAAGTAAGCTTTGCCAGTTTTCTTCAAAAGCTTTAATGCATTTCCTTTGCCTAACAAGAGGATTATATGTCTACCAAGAGCTGCTTGAGCCGCTCTTACACATTGGTTCCACTAGCTTATTATTTAACACATCACTTCAAACAAGCACTTAAGAGTGCACTAAGTATTTTCAGTATAGAAGTGTTTTATGCCTAAAGAAATCAATAGTACTTTTAAATGATCTGCATTCACATTGGATGAATCATATCATTAGCCTCATAGGCTATAAAAGCTTTTCGATTTGGGTGGTTGAAAAATCAACAAATATTTATACAAGTTCTAAAAAAAGAAATACAATTATTGTATTTTGTAAAGGAAATTCTATAGTTTTAGATACTATAACTGGCTATCATTTCTTCAGTTTTTCACTTCATGCACAAAAATTATAATAATATAGGAATAGAACAAATATTTTAGGAAAGAGATTTTAAATGCTGTTTAAAGTATTATTTAAAATGTTTTCAATATATTTAGAATCAATAACATAGTAAAGTGTAATAGTTCACCCAAAAATGAACATTTTGTCATCATTTATGAACCCTCATGTGATTGCAAACCTGTATATGTTTCTTTCTTACACTGAACAGAAAAGAAGATATTTTGAAGAATTCTGAAAAACCAACATTTTCCCCAAACAGAAATACTATGCAAGTCAATGGGGACCATCACGCATTCTTAAGTTCAGAATATCTTCTTTTATGTTCGACACAAGAAAAAAAACTCATACAGGTTTAGAATGACGGAAGGGTTAGTAAATGATAATTTTCATATTCGGTGAACTATCCCTTTAAAACTGTTTATGGAAATTTTTGAAAAAAACTTAAATAAAATAAAGATATTAGATTTTTTTTTTTTTTAAGTAAAATAACTTGCTTTGGCAACTGACTGAAATAAATGTTAAAATAAAAGTACTAAAATGGCAACTACAACTGAAAATAAAATATTACTATAATATAAAATACAATATTTAACCAGCTCTATAAGCACATAACAAAAATGACTAAAGCTAAATTTAAAACAAAAACTGAAATTTTTAAAAACAAAGAAATGTTATAGAATTTACTACAATTTTAAATGAACTGCCATTTTTTTTTTCTATGAATCATGTTTAGTGGCATCTTTTAAGACAAAGGAACCTAATGATGATATAATGAGAGATGCTTTTTTAATATTAGATTTAATTTAAATGATTCATTAAAGCTGCAGTAGGTAACTTTTGTAAAAATATATTTTTTTACATATTTGTTAAACCTGTCATTATGTCCTGACAGTAGAATATGAGACCGATAATCTGTGAAAAAAATCAAGCTCCTCTGGCTCCCGGTAAGAATCAACCAATCAGAGCTGCGGTCCGTAACTTTGTTTGTTTTCAAAATGTAGAAAAATGTATATAATAAGCGAGTACACCATGAATCCATTTTCCAAACCGTGTTTTTAGCTTGTCCTGAATCACTAGGGTGCACCTATAATAAGTGTTTATATTCAGACTATTTTAGATTGCTTCGGGGATACCGCGGCGGAGTTACCCAGTACCTTTGTGATTCTTCATAGACATAAACAGAGAGAAGTCGCTCCGGCTATGATGTTCTTCTGCAAGAGTTAAACGCTTATTAACCGCTAGAGCGTCAAAAGTTACCTACCGCAGCTTTAAATGAGATTCCGCTGAGCTTTAACCACTGAAGGAAAAAATGTAACTGAATAATAAAAAAAGAAAATAAATACTGAATGCATCTTTAGTTAAACTACTGATTAATGTGTTAAACATACCTTCTGTGCACCTAGTTTCTTTGGCAGACTGTGGGAGGTTGACACCAGGCTGGAGTGAGTTTGGGAAAAAGAGGAGAGGATATTGGGTTTAGGGGCACATGAATTGTTTTTGGGGGGAGAGGCATCACAGGTCTTACGTTTCCTGCCAGGCCCTTTATGCTCGTACCCAACAGCCCTTTGATTGAGCCCTGAGGCCCCTCCCTTGTCAGACTCCGGGGAGGGAGAGGAGGGGATGTGGGCGGGGCTTTGCTTAATCAGCCCTTTCATTTCAGGTGGGTGTGTTCTACTGCTAAGTGAGTGTGCACCATTAAATGGTCCATGCGGTGAAGAAATCGTAGTTCTGTTCAAGGAGGACTGGCGGTCTTTATGGTGGGGGAGAAATAGGATTTTGGACTGTCCAGACGAGTCCTTGTCCTCTTTGGGTGATTTCCGGCGCTTGCTGGCTGGGGGACTCTCCTGAAGCTCCCTGAAACCCGCTTGGGAATTTAAAGCCTGTTTGCTGGTCCGAGCCGCAGGGTTACGGGGCCGGGCGGGGCCTGAGGTCGTCTGGGCTTTCGTTGGTAGTTTGGAGGCGGCTGATAGGTTAGTGGGCTCTGATTGTCCTGAGCTGCTTGTCCTGAGAGTAGAGGCGCTGCGGATGGGTACTGAGCTGCGCGTGGCATCATGGGAATTGTAGGTGTTTGTGGTGTTTAGGGGTTGATGAGAGCATAGTTCTGACACCTGAGGGATTTTCCTGCAGACATAGGATATAATTAAACAAATAAAATTCACAGGCAAAAGAAAAATAAACCAATCTTGCACAAATGCATTTAATAATTTTAAGTAATACAATAATTTTATATATAATTTATATATAATTTAATAATTTTAAGTAATACAATTAAATAAAACTGAAAAAAAAAAATAGAAATATAATAAGCCATTTACTAAAAATAACTCAAAATCCTAAATATAAAAAATTCTTATTCAAAAGACACTTCAAAATATTAATTATTCCTTTACTTTTTTTTTATACATTCGCTATGATGATCATATTTAGAATTTAAAAAATAACATTGTATTAGATAAGGAAACTACAAAAGTAGAAGGATTTGTAATAGTGCTTTCAGACTTCTAGACCTTACTGCATTTCCTGCAATTGGCTAAATGTTGTGAACACAGAAAACATAAGCCTTGTGAATGTCACAAGATCTTCAGCTTGATGTGAAACATCTTACTTCCATAGATAAGTGCTGAGATGCTGCTCCATCATAACACTGAACGCTGACCGCAGGTGGAGCAACCTTCGGTCAAATGCTAACACACTACGGCCAAGAACACGTGCCCCGAAGGTGCAAAGCTGGGAAGAACACGAGAGAGGAGACAAACATGGGTTCATTTTACTCTAAATATTATATTATTAGACAAAATGCTTTTGTTATGAACAGAATCTTACATTAAGATTTATATGAATTTTTTAAAATCACTTTTTAGTTCCTAAAGTGCTTAAATTTTGATATGAAGAAAAATACTTACACCCAGGGGTTTAGGGTGCAAGGTGCTTGCTGGTAAATGAGCAAAGTACTCCCGGTTCTCCCCGTCACTCTCCTCACTGGAGAGATCAGCTGAGAGAGACTCCACCTGCGGCTCTTCAGAGCGCATTACCTCCTGCTTCATCTCTACAACACCCTCTGATGAATTCATGGACCTGTAAGCACACACATTCAGATAAAAGTCCTGTCCAAGTATCACAAAAGCTTCACTCTCCATTACTTAAAGGGAAAGTTCACACAAAAATGAAAATTCTCTCATTAATTACTGTCGCTCCAATCCTGTAGGACCATCATTCATCTTCAGAACACAAATTAAGATATTTTTGAGGAAATCCAAGAGCTTTCTGACCCTGCATAGACAGCAACGCAACTGAAACATCCAAGGCCCAGAACATTGTGAATACATTGTAAAAAATAGTCCATTGCCATCAGTATATCAACCTTAATTTTATATGAAGCTATGAAAATACTTTTCGTGCACTTTATTCATCAACAACTTCTCTTTCATGTTAGCCTTTGAAATGTGTTCATGAGAGTACCACACTGCATGCGTGTCGTCCTGGTGACTACATTTCTGGGCCTTGCACATGGTAGGTCTGTTTCTGTCAATGCAGGGTCAGAATCTCGGATTTCATCAAAAAATATCTTAATTTGTGTTCTGAAGATGAAAGAAGGTCTTACGTTTGGAACGACATGAGGGTTATTATTGACAGAATTTTCATTTTTGGGTGAACTATCCCTTTAAACCACAGAATGCAGAACTATAGACCTGAGAATAGAAGAGTTAGTTATTTGGCATTTGTAGTGCAGAGGCCCAATCTGAGACGCAGGGGTCTCATGGTGGGCAGAGCCTTCATCAGGAACCTTTCTGGGCAAAGGTGGACGCTCTCGAGGCTTTGAGCTCATCTTCAGCTCCATTACAAGCTGGTCAAAAGGTTTCCGCCTCCCTACCACTTGCCGGCGCTGATGGATGGAATGAATCTGAGGCAGAGGAGATAGCAGAAACAGCAGCAAGAGATTAATGCTTGCTTTGTTCCAAAATCGCTACCATTTTTAATGCTGGTGTACTGGTTTCTGTATATTAAAACATACTCACATTACAGGTCAGCAGTCTGGTGCACAGTTTCTTTCTCTCGGGATCCATCACCCCACAGTGCTTGTCCAAGTCACATTCTTTCACTGAAATAAATTGATTTCAAAAAGAGAAAACATTTGAAAAAAAAACAAAAAAACCCACTGTAGATAAGTATATACAAAATGCTTGTGGGAAAAGTATAATACAGTAAAATTCTGGTTACAGTATTTGAGGGATTTCTTTAATTAAATGATTACTCTATGCATTAAATTCAAAAGTTACAGTAAAGACATTTATAATGTTTAAAAAATAATAATAATCGTTCAATACATCAAAGAATCCTGAAAAAAATGGTTTCCACAAAAATATGAAGCGACAACTGTTTTTAGCAATGATAATTATAAGAAATGTTTCTTGAGGAGCAAATCAGCATATCTGAATGATTTCTAAAGAATCATGTGACACTGAAGACTGGAGTAATGATGCTGAAAAAGTCAGCTGTGCAATCACAGAAATAAATGAAATTTTCTTCATCAATTTAAATGGAGTTCTTTAAATTGATTAATTTAAATGGACCATTTACAGATTCACAAGACTAAAACTAATGACACTCTTTAAAAAACTTAAAAGTATCAAATAGAAAGAGGATTTGACATTTAGTTTAGACTGCCAACAAAATCATGAATATTTAACATTTTATTCATGTTAATGTACAATATGTCTGAAATAATAACAGATTTTTTGTTGAGTTGCATCAGAGACTTACTAAGGCCTTTCTTGTAGGTTCTGCTGTATGTTCTTGGTCTGTGCGGGTGAGTGTGTGAGTCCAAACTTTTCTGCATTGGTTTCTCGACTGATGGGGCTGCTTTTTTGGGTGGCGTGGGCAAAAGTAGAGGTGATGGAGGGGTTTCACGGGAAAATTTATCCACCTGCTGAAGACTGGAAAATAACACTTGAATGAAATGACACTGGAATAAACAGCGGACATGTAAGATCAAGTTAAACGGCATTCACTCTTCCTCACCTGCTTCCTTCTCGCTGTGGTTTGGAATGTCCCTGGTGGGGAGAACGAGGATGTGGGACTCGTGGGGGTCCAGCCCCCTGGTGCCTGCTGTCTTGAACCTCACAAAGACTTCCATGTTGAGAAGGGGGTCTCCCCTGTTGGGGTCGGTCAGGAGAGCAGTTGGATGTTGTGTTGTAGAGCTCACTGAAGAGGCCATGACGACGCTCACAATGCTTCTCAAACGCCTGTGGCTTCACCACCTGCCCACAGTGACTGCACACCACCAGGAAGAAGTCATCGTGTGCTGGGCAGTGGCCATATATCGACATGTCTGTGAGGGCAAGAAAAATGCTTTTATGTTTGGCAAGGGTTTACTCTGAATGTAAAATCTTTTCATTCCTCATCATTGCAATCTGTCAGTAACAAGTCTAACAAACGCCTCCTCACCCTCTTTCTTAAGAGTCATGGTTTCCATCCGCTTCTTCACATTTTTGCTGCACTCTTCCAGCCAGGACCCTAAAAGTGAAGTGAAACAAACATTCATTTATGTATATTAAATGAAATATATATATATATATATAATGATTTTGTAATTCCAGAACCATATGTTCTTTTAATAGAATCAGAATCTAGGTCCAAGGGCTTTAAAAAGGCTTTTTTTTTTTTTTGCTGCACAGGGTCTGTGTATTAGCTTGGGTAGCTTCTATTCTGAAGTTGAGAAAATGATCGATAGAAAGACAGATATATAGTTCTGTACTTATAAATGAAATGTTGACTTGGCAAAAAAACAATTACAAAACCACATTAAATAATTATTAAAATTTTTACTGAAATTAGAATGGAAAATATGAAATTGAAAACTAATTAAGCCTTCAAATAAATACTATTATGTGTATCATACTAAAATAATACTGGCGAGAACAAATGCATTGTAAGTAATGTATTTACTGTTAATAGAGGCTGACTGAGTCAGATGAGGAGCTAGTAGGTGTGAAAAGAAACCCGCATTTATGAGTAGGATGGGAAAAAAAATGGTTGCCACAAAAAAAGTTTAATGATGAATTTCAACCACAAATGTGACATCCCTTTAGATGTTGTTGGCCTACATATTTACCAGCAGTTTTTAGCAATTGCGTTTTATTTTATAAAATTGAATTATATTATATACTGTATAAATTATATTTACTTTTATTATTTTAATATAATATTATTTGTACCTCATTTTATGTCACATCCAGCAACAGCTCTATTATTAGCCTAACATCTTAAGGTGGGCTATTGGACTTCCAGGGTGGGCTGTATAATTGTGAAGGTGGTTGAAGAAAATTCATGACAATTCTTGTAAACCCTAGACTGTTCTCTTAAAAGTTTGTTGAGGCCCCCTAGTTGGCTGTGGTCCCCCAGTTGAGAACTGCTTCTCACCATCTCACCATCAAATGTCAAACCAACAGTGTTTAATGTTCTCATTTCTAATGACCACAGCTCACTGCATTCATAAATATGGGTCATTTCCTGTATTACATCAACCACATACATGAGAATTGCAAGTATCATTATTAATCCGTTGATAAGATAGATGGAGAGAGATCAACTCGGTGTGCTGTATACAGATGTAATGTAAAAAAAAAAAAAAAAAAAGGTTAAAGCAAGGGGTTTGATGTGAATGTGCCTCTTGATTGTTGGCTATTACATTGGGAAGTATCAGCCCAGCGTTTCATAATGCTGTCACCGCATGATTATCAGATAATAATGAGATGTTCTCGCGGCGAACAGAGCAATTTTAAACCAGTGTCTGTGTGTAATTGGGTTCAGAGGTTTATTTATCTTGATAGTTCTCTGGTCGGAGAATCGTCTCCACCTTCACTTCCCGTCGAGCTGGCTGTAAGATCACCCAAGATGACATACTGAGCCCATCTTTTGGCTTTAAGACTCTAACCAACACGACAACGTACATAATGTGTTCATGTACATTATAAGCTAATTTTCAATATTGTACACGTTAGTAAAACGAATATTATTCAGCTAAGCAGAGCGCTAGGACCTGGGAGATCTTCCAAAAGTAGTGTGTGGGAGTGCAACCCATGCGGCGCTAGGACCCGGCGGGGCCTTTGTTTGGGTCGTGGTGCCGGGGTTTGCCCTCTTCAAACGAATCCATTTCCTGTGCTAGCTCGACGCGATTATAACCGAAAGTATCGAGAGCTCCACATAATTTTACTCACCCTCCGGCGTGGATACGTTCGCTCTGTCGATCCAAGCGGTCCAGCTTTGCCCTACAAAGTCAACGATGGAAATCCGCCGATCTAGGGCAGCCATTACCGATTTAGCGCGTGCACGATTCACCACCATCACGACGGGAGCGCATTGCGACGTCATCTTGCGCGCTCACGTCGGATTACCTTCTAGCGATGGGAGGTCCGACTCAATTCTGCGAGTCGGTTCTTTTGAAATGTTTGTTCCAAAGAACCGGTTCAGATTAATCAGGGATATTACACTTTAATAATACATAAAAACAATGTAAAATGTACGAGATTTAGCCTAATTTTAATCTGCAGTCTATGGACAGGTTGATATATATATATGGAGAAATAACAATGACGTCTATATAATACCTCTAAACGTACTTTTTTTAAGAAACCACATGAAAATGAGCAAACTTTCATTATAGATATTGCCAAACTTCCCCTGTTCATGGCACATTAAGATAAGTGTTTTATATTACAAGCTTCAGATTTAAAATTTATTTCATTTTGCTGACATATTTTACACATGTTTTGGATATCTCTTTCTCACTGCATACATCAGGAAATACAACAGACATCAACAAATTCACCTGGACTTTAAGGAATTCAAAAGATCCCTTTACAAATACCTTCAGAACATGGGATATAAAATAGGTGTATGTAGGCTACTAGAGATTTCCAGCTCAAAACTCAAATTTGAAACTCCCCTTAAAAATAATGTGTTATAAAAAAGAGAACAAGTTATAGACGTTGTAGAACCAAAACAACCCAAATATCAAAAATGGACCAAAAAAAAAAAAAAAAAAACCTCCCATCTGTCAAATTCTCGGTTCATTCCAAATGCATTTACTCTCAAAATAGACAAGGAAGACTTACTGAGTCGAAATGCGCTCGGATCGATTAGTGTACAAATTGTCCAATCTCTGAACGGATTCAACGATTCATTGAAAAGATCCGACTCAAAATAACAATTCGTTCACGAACCGAACGTCGCTTCAAGCTCGTGTCCGTGCACTTGAAATGCTGGAAATACCCATAGGAAATACCCTTTTTTTCTATTACATCATAATCTAAAAACACTGTAAAAAAAAAAAAAAAAAATAGACAATACATCCTGTTTTAATAAAAACATCCACACAATTAACCAGCATCAGCAACAGCAGGCTGAATCTGTGAGCATTAAGATAATAAAGAGATTACATTTTGGCTATGGAATGTGCCTTGCCTTTGTAGCCTATTTAAGTAAATTAGAATTAGAAATTCATTTTCAAAGGTCATTACCAATTAGAAATTTGACGAATACGTGGAACATAAAACAATATGACGCACAATAAAAACAAATCATGATTATTTATTTAAGGCCTCCAGCATTGTTAAACAAAAGCAGTCAATACATTTTTATCATCAGTCGTGCCAGATATGATGTAAACATTTCTTAAATATAGGCTAAGTAAGTTATAAGGCACACAGTTCATACAAGGCCATTTCAACCGTAAGAAGCACAGTGGAAAATTTAGCCAAGATATTTTATAAAGCCAAAACTAACTAAATACAACAGCAACAGGGAACATCAAACAGCAAAAAAATAATACTTCATTAAACAGGAGTCAAAAACATTCAGTACATTTTGTTCATGTAACAAGTTCAAATGCCATGAGAAACATGACCGTAGCAGTAAAGAGATGAAATGTAACTTTTTAATGATGCAATTTACTTCATACAAACAGTTTATTTGCTAAGGTGCTCTTGTACCTTTTCTTGTATACAGCTTTGCTTTAGTGTGTAAAATGCACATCTAAATTGGACCATATCTGAATATAATGGAGATAATCTATAGACAAGGACCTTTGGTGGATTTGTGACACAGGTCAAGTCAGGTAGATTCATAATATCAGTCGACCGGGTGCTACGCAGCACCACTTTAATCCTGAAACAACACTTGCGTGATGAATGTGGATGTAACCTGCTGTTTAATTATGACTGTCCTGCTCCTGCTTGCTGATTGGCTGACTTGTGTAATGGCGTCTCCTTGTAAAGAAACCAGCAATTTCCTCCCCACAGGATAAGGTTGAGGAATCCAAAGATCTACAAAGATTCATTTGATTCACATTACATAAATACCAACAAGAGTTAGCAGTAAAAATATGTGGGAAAACAGGATAAATAATGCATAAGTAATTCTAATAAATTATCCATGTATAACATATAGGTTTAGAATTTATATACTAAGGTGACCAGATGTGGCACTTCCCGGAACACGTTCAGCACAGGATGTGCTCCTCCGATTGATCATCATATGAGATCAAAGTACTGCGAGAGCTAGAGCAGAACAGGCAGCTCCATTATCTCCAATGGCTCCCGCCGTACTTTGATGTCATACAACAATCAATTGTAGGAGCACAAACAACGAACACCTGGTTATTTTACGCAATTTAGAAATCCTGAGCTGAACGTGTCACCAGAAAGTGGCAGTCTGGTCACCATATCATGTACATTACAATCCTCTTACCACTGAAGAATTGAGGCGGCCCATCAAGGGGATGTGCCCCGCAGTGCACTTGTTTCCTTCTATCTTACACATGTCATTTAGAGACACAAGTGTATTTGGACTGGTTGACAGTTTCACATCTGTGAGGCCTTTTCCCCATGCAGATGAGCACACCAGCCAGAGAAAAGTGAAGATCCCAGTTATCAGTAGATCCTAAAGAAAGTAATACATGTTTATGAAGTATAAATAATTAATTATATTGTAAAAAAAAAAAAAATATATATATATATATTATTTTTATAATATGCCAGTGTAATGTTTGGAATAATTAGGATTCTTAATGTTTTTGAAGTCTTACGTTTACCATGGCTGCATTTATATAATTAAAATACAGGGGGAAAAAACCTTTAATGAAATGAATTAATACAATTTAAAAGAACAGTTTTATTTTTAACTTTAATTTGAAATGTAAATATTTGAATATATTTTAATGCAGTCTTTAGTGTCACGTGATCTTTCAGAAATAATTCTAATATGCTGATTTAATGCTCAACATTTCTGATTATTATCAGTGTTGAAAACAGTTGAATATTTAATGCGGAAATGGTGATCACATTTTTCAGGATTTTGTTTTTACTTTTTTTATGAATATTAAGTTTCATTTATTTGAAACAAAAATCTTTTGTAACATCATTTCTATCTTTATGGTCACTTTTTCTCAATTTAACACTCCCTTGGTCAATAATAGTATTATTATCTTCTTTAAATTAAGTTGGCTTGAAAAAAACTTCTTCTGAGACTAAATTTAAAATGTATCTCCTCCTAGAATGTATCTCTTCCTCTGACTGGAAGACCCCAGGCAGTACGGGTCGGCAACAACACATCCAGCACCTTCACACTGAACACTGGGGCCCCAAGGATGTGTGCTGAGCCCCCTCCCCTTCACTCTGCTGACCCACGACTGCACACAATCACACAACTCCAACTTCTTCATTAAGTTTGTGGATGAAACGACTGTGGTGGGTCTCATTAGCAACAAAGATAAGACTAACTACAGGAGCGAGGTGAGGCGCCTGGCCGGATGGTGCAGTGACAACAATCTCTCTCTTTGAACGTGGAGAAGACGAAGGAGATTGTTGTTGACTTCAGCAGAGCACACACTCAGCACGTTCCTCTGACTGTGGAGACTGTGGAGAGAGTGTGGAGAGAGTGAGCAGCACCAAGTTCCTGGGTGTGCACATCTCAGAGGACCACTGCAGCACTGGCCAAGAAATCACAGCAGCATCTCTACTTCCTCCGCAAACTGAGTAGAACCAGAGCCCCGCCCCCCATCACGTACATCTTCTACAGAGGGACCAGTGATGCGTGTGTTGATCCAAAATGAGCGGGTGCCTGCAGTCACCTGTGGTAATCCGCGGTTACTAGTCGTCCAAAAATAATTTTAATAATATTCTGGTCGCGGTCAGTCGGTCGTTTGAAATAAAGATGCCAATTAAACCCAATTTTGAAATACATAGGCCTACACTTTATTGGCTGAATAACTGGCGCGAAGATGACACACGAGCTCAGTCTGCAGGAAGAGATGGAAGCGACAAGAGTTGCGGGCGGGTTATTTGAAAACGTCGGTCGGTTGTGGGTTGTTTATACACTGACCCGCGCATCACTGAGAGGGACCATCAAGAGCGTTCTGATGAGCTGCATCACTGTGTGGTATGGCGCCTGCAACACGTCCAGCCGAAAGACTCTGCAACGCATAGTGAGAGCAGCTGAGAAGATCACTGGTGTCTCTCTCCCCTCCCTCCAGGACATTTACGGAACCCGTCTCACTCGCAAAACCCTCTGCATCACAGGTGCATTTTCGATGTGAATTTCAATTCTCTGTATGTATGTACTGTACATGTGGAAGAATTGACAATAAAGCAGACTTGACTTGACTAGTGCTTTCAAGCTAGAACCACCAAACTCTGGTCAGACCTTCAGACAAAACTCCCTACTGAAAATACAGCTTAAACCAACCTAAGCTGATTGGTTGCTTTTAAGTGGTTTTGGTCACTGTCACGCTGGTCTTGGCTGGTTTTTACTGAATCAATTGGTTTTAGCTGGTTTTAGACTACCATCACACTTGGTAATCATGCTAACAACATGCTAGTCACTTTGCTAATCATGCTAACAACATGCTAGTCATGCTAACAACATGCTAGTCACTTACTAGTCATGTCATGCTAGCAACATGCTAGTCACTTGCTAGTCATGCTAACAACATGTCAGTCACTTGCTAATCATGCTTACAACATGCTAGTCACTTGCTAGTCATGTCATGCTAGCAACACGCTAGTCACTTGCTAGTTATGCTAACAACATGTCAGTCACTTGCTAGTCATGCTAACAACATTCTAGTCACTTACTAGTCATGTCATGCTAGCAACATGCTAGTCTCTTGCTAGTCATGGTAACAACATGTCAGTCACTTGCTAATCATGCTTACAACATGCTAGTCACTTGCCAATCATGCTAATTACAAGCTAGTCACTTGGTAGTCATGCTAATAACATGCTAGTCATTTGCTAGTCATGCTACTGACATGCTAGTCACTTGTTAGTCATGATACCAACATGCTAGTGACATGATCATCATGCTAGAAACGCATTAACGACAAGATAGTAACTTGGTAATCATGCTAGCGACATGCTAGTATAAAATGTCTTTATCTGTCTATTTATCTATTTATTTTTCTGATAGGTTGTATTGCCTTCAAAACTTCAAAACCAATTTAAATTAGTTAAAACTGAAAACCCTCAAACTTTAAGCTTTTAAAACTACCTCAAAACTTTCTGGCTTGGCTTTTTCAAGCCAACCTACATTTTGACCACAAACTTTACCATCTAGTTTCTTTTTTTATCTTACATACCACAACTGTTTGATTGGCAGTGTTTGTTTTCAACTGATAAAAATAAGAAATGTTTCTAGAGGACCAAATCATTACATTAGATTGATTTCAGAATAATCATGTGACACTGAAGTCTTAAGCAATGGCTGCTGAAAAAAAATCTTAATTATTCCACAAGTTTTATGTTAATAAATATTATATATGCACCAGTGTTTTATATTTAACACTCAAATGCCTTTGCTTTATCCTCAGGACACTTTGTTTGAAATAACAGTTGCAGCTGTTGTCAAAAAAATCCACCCGTTTCTTCATTTACACACAAGTGGAACTCTTCACACCCCCACACAGTTCAGAAACAGCTCACAAAGTTCATACAGCCAAGTGATACTGAAATCCAGTATAATATTGAACAAGCTAATATAATGACCACCAGGAAGTGTATAAATTAACCTATCAGACATGCAGTGGCTGGCATTCACTTCCCATACAAGGACAGCCATTGAATATAAAAAGGGATGTGAATTTAAAGGCATGCGTAGACATGGTGGAGGTTTACGAATGCACACAGAACTCTTAAAATAGACACAGTGTGAACCTGAATCTATAAACACTCACAATATTGGGGCCACGAGGAGATTCACGGTAGATGTGCTGGTAGCCCAGATACAACACAAGAGTAGCTGTGCTGTACAGGAAAGCCAGAACTCCAATAGCTACAAAGAACTCAGCGGAAGACGAATAATCTCCAGTCAGATGTTTGGTTTTAGACACTGTTCTGTTGACGCAGTCTGGGACACTGTAACTCTGGGTATTGAGCCTTTGTAACAAAGAATAATAAAAAAGAACATTCTGGAAAAATTGATTTATTAAAAACAATGTGTTTCATATGTTCTTATTGTTCACCTAAAAGGATAGCTGAAGGATACATTTATTTCTTTGCTGGGACTGTTCTCGCACTGGATGTTGAAACTGGTAGAGCCAGAATAACCCCCAGTTGTGGCAAAAGCAAAAATAGCAAATATCTGTAAAAGACAGTTAGTGCATACAAAGAGGTTAAATGAATGAATTAATGTTTACAGGAATAAATATAATAAAAACGGAAAAAAGAAAGCGTGCACATGATTAAGCAGAACTAAGACCAGCATATGAAGAAATGCAAATAATTTTCAAGTAGTCTATCCTTACATTGCTTTCTGCTTCCTCTTTTTAATGGTAACGTTATCTTTTTCAAAGGAGAAATCCTTATTGTGGGTATTAAACATATTAAAATCTGTATTTTGCTAATAACTGGTGCTTCCTTTACGAAAAATAACCATGGTTTTATTATAGTAAAACTGTAGTAACCCATGGTTTTTTGGCGTATTGACTGCCATTTGTAAAACCACAGATTTACTACAAATACCATGGTTAATATAGCAAAACCATGGTTAATTTGTGGTTACCATGGTTTAACTACAGTAACCATGGTTTTTTGGTTTTATCTGTAGTAAAACAATGGTTAATTTTCGTAAGGGTTACCTTAAATAAGGAAAATGATAAAGGGATTGTACATAATTGGTGATTTCAGTTATGAGAATAATGCTTTTTCTAAAAGCTTTTAAAGTACCTACAGAGAGAAGCTTAAGATCATGAGATACAAAAAATCAGAAAAGTACGTACCCATTCCAGGACACGTATAAATCCCAGGGGCTCTTTCAGAGGGCCGAGATCTAACCGAAATCCGCTCATCATGCTCTGCAAATAAAAAAGCATCAGTAGCTGTCCATAAAACAACCGTTACAACTGTCGAGGACAGTGTGCGATGATCAAAGATCCGGAAACATTATGAAGCGCGGCACATTTTGCAGCAGCATTTTCTCGAAAACTCTTTTCTCACCAGTTTCATCACATCTAAAAAAAAGTTACATTTAGTTTAAGCGAACTGCAGTGTGTACGCCACGAAGTGCTGAGATTGTTTTTTGCTGTACTGAAGAAAAAGGAAGATTGAGAAAGATTACCTTGTCTAAGCCTAGTCCCCAAACAAATAAGTTGCCAAATTTCCTTTCCTTTTTCCTCACCGCTTCAGCTTAGACATGGTTTTGTATGGAAAGCCTTTTTAACATTTATTCTAAAAGCTGTACTAGTATCTTTTTTTCATGTTACTGGTACTTATTTTTTAGACACTAGTATCTTTTCCATTAAGTACTAGTACTTATTCATTAGGTACTAGTGCTTATTCGTTAACTACTAGTGCTTATTCTTTAGGTACTAGTGCTTATTCTCTAGGTACTAGAGTCTTTTGTAAAGTTACCAGTACTTATTCATTAGATACTAGTACTTAATCATTAGATACTAGTACTTATTCCAATAGTGACTAGTATTTAATTAAACTACCCGTGTTAACAAAAAATAGAACTAGTACTTATTTTTTAGTTACTAGTGACTTTTTAGACCAGAGATATCCTGAACTTAATAGATACTAGTACTTTTTAAATTTGCATTTCTGCCCAGTATGGTAATTGTATGTTGAATATTAATGAACCAACAACATATAGGAGAGAGATTAATCAGGAATCAGAAACAAGGAGATGGATGTACTTTTTTTTAGAAAACCAAATAGAAAAGAAACAATTATTTTTTTACACAAGCACATTGAAAACGTATTTTTGTCAGTTTTTTTAACTGTAATTTCATAAATATAGTAGCCTAATGTGTTTAATGGTCTTTGAGTGACCTCTGCTGGCAGGATGTAGATACGACACCAATTTTATTAGCTGTTATTTTCCTATTTTTCCTCCAGTAAAAACAATAAATATCATACACAAGGTGTATGTTAATTTTTTTTTCATATACAGTCATACAGTCATGGACACCCTTGGTAAACATGATCAAAGAAGCCTGTGAAAATTAATCTGCATTGTTAATCTTTTTGATCTTTTATTTTAAAAATTCACAAAAATCTAACCTTTCTTTGGATAATAATAATTTAAAATGGGGGAAATATCATTATGATATAAATGTTTTTCTACAATACACATTGGCCACAATTAAGAACACCCTTAGAAATTCTTATGAGTAAAATAACTCTAAAGTATATTCCCAGTCATATTCACAATTTTGAGCACTCCAGAGTGATTATGAACATGAAATTATCCAGCCATTGCTTCCTGTTTCACATAAATATAAAGAAGAGGGAAAACAAAGCCCAAATGCCCTTAATCATCCATCACAATGAGAAAAACCAAATAATATATTTCTGATGTGCAACAAAAGATGATTGAGCTTCACAAATTAGAAAGTGACTGCAAGATGTGACTAACAAATGAGCTAGAGCAGTGAAAATCCCCATTTCCAACATCAGGGCAATAATTAAGAATTTCCAATCAACAGAAAATGTTACAAAACTGCCTGGAAGAGGATGTGTGTCTTTATCATCCTAATGCATGGTGAGGAGGTCAGTTTGAGTGGCTAAAGACTCTCCAGGGATCACAGCTGTTATTGCAGAAAATAGTTGAGTCTCGGGCTCAGAAAACCTTTAAAAAAATTGTCAAACAGCACCTACATCACCACATGTTGTTTGGGATGGTTACAATAAAAATTATCCTAGCTCATCCAAAAACAAACTAAAGCATATTCATTTATCAGACATGACTGGAACTTCAAATGGGACTGGCTTCTATGGTCAGATGAAACTAAAAAAATAGCTTTTTAGCAGCAAACACTCAAGATGGGTTTGGTGAACACAGAGATAAAAAGTAAACCATATGTACAATGAAATATACTGCTCTATTTTTGATGTTGTGTGCCTATATTTCTGCTGGAGGTCCTGGACATCTTGTTTAGATACATGGCATCTTTGATTATATCAAATACCAACAGATAAAAAACCAAAAAGTGACTGACTCTGTTAGAAATCTTATAATGACCATGTTTGGATCACAATCAAACATAAACCTCAAAAACAACACAATAATGGGTCTCTGAGCACAAAACCAAGCTTCTGCTATAGCCTTTTCCAGTCCTCTGACCTGAACCCTACAGAAAATGAGAGGAGTGAACTGAAGAGAAGACACACCATTTTTTTGATAAAAGATCAAAAGGATTAACAATGCAGATTAATTTTCACAGCCTTCTTTATCATCATATATACCAAAGCTGTCCATATTTTTGGGCATGACTGTAGCACTGGTGCTGCAGACACTGAATGTTTTTACATTAATATTCTGTACAGGGCACCCAAAATCTGTGACGATTCGTGGAGTGCAATTACTGTGAAGACAGGACCAGACTAGAGGAATTCTAGTGCCTACGGTGAAGTGAAAAAGGGGAAGTGAGCCCACTAGTGGACACCCAGGGAAACAGAGACTAGACAGCGTGACAAAATCCAAACCTTTTCAAGGACTGCACGATTTTGCCCAATGTTTTTTTTTTTAGTAAATATATATATATATATATATCAATAAAACTAATAATGGTTATGGTTATTAATTCTAAATAAAAACACTAAACAAAATAAGGAACATTACTTTTGTAATAACACTATTTCACTATAATATACAAAACTGAGAAGCCTATACAAGACTAAATATAAATATAGCTGCAAAAAAATGCACACTTCTATAGTAGAACGTAAGGAATTGCAATTTTTTTACCTCAAAGATCTTAATTATTTTAGCTATTTTTACTCAAATTAGGATTTTGCAAGCAATAATGAGTACTCAATGAATGTATTTTTAATTCATACTCGTCGCCGGAGTGCGCCCTCGCGCAGAAACTCTACAAGTGAGACTCACTGATGAAGTTCCAGGAAACTCAGCTTTCGCTGTAGATGTAGCTGAATAACATTCAGATAGACGTTTTACTGATGAAACTTGATGAAAATAAACAATTACTGTGACAATATATGCTTTTATCTCTGCTCTTCAAACCTCCAAACGAACAGGGACTCGGAGTTATTCTGTTTTTGATATCATCTTTTAATTTCTGACTAGTAATTATTGCAATTGTATCTAGTATCTATTTAAATATTACTAGTAAGTATTCATTAGATACTAGTACTTATGTTTTAGATACTGGTACTTATTCATTAGATACTAGTTCTTATTTAATAGATACTAGTAGTTATTCATTAGGTACCAGTTCTTATTCTTTAGACACTAGTACCTTTTTTAATCACTACTAGTAACTATTCTTATCTTACTAGTCAGATCTGCCTTTTCACTCGTCTTATGTTATGACTAGTCCAAATGGCTACAGTAGAGTTCAACAAAAAAAAATTACTAGTAAAATAAAAAATCATACTAGTAACATTTAGAATAAGTACTAGTATCTAATAAATGTGTACTAGTATCTATTAAATAAGTACTAGTATTTATTTAATAGGTACTAGTATCTAATGAATGAGAACTAGTTTTTAATAAATAAGCACTAGTACCTAATTAATAAGTACTAGTATCTAAAAAATAAGTACTAGTATCTAATTAATAAGAACTAGTATCTAATAATAAGTACTAGTATCTAATGAATAAGTACTAGTGTCTATTTAATAAGTACTAGTATCTAATTAATAAGAACTAGTATCTAATAATAAGTACTAGTATCTAATGAATAAGTACTAGTGTCTATTTAATAAGTACTAGTATCTAATGAATGAGTACTAGTATCTAAAAAATACACACTAGTACCTAATGAATAACTACTAGTACATAAAAATTAAGTACTAGTCACTGGTGGAATACATACTAGTCAAAACTCAATAGCTGATATCTCAATGACGGATCCCCATAGAAGTCAATAGCAAAAAAATTAAATTTGTTACTAGTAACAATATAAAAGTTACTAGTCACTATTGAATTAAGTACTAGTATCTAATGGATAAGTACTAGTGCCTAATAAATAAATACTAGTATCTAATAAATAGGTACTAGTATTTAATCAATAAGTACTAGTATCTAATTAATAAATACTAGTACCTAATAAATAAGTACTAGTATATAATGAATAAGTACTATTATCTCATGATCAAGCACTAGTATCTAATGATTAAGTACTAGTAACTTTACAAAAGACACTAGTGCCTAAAGAATAAGCACTAGTACCGAAAGAATAAGCACTAGTACCTAATGAATAGGTACTAGTACTTAATGGAAAAGATACTAGTATCTAAAAAATAAGTACTAGTAACTTGGAAAAAGATACTAGTACAGCTTAAAGAATAAATGTCAAAAAGGCTTTCCATAGGTTTTGACCACGTGATTCGTGACGTGAGCCCATCACCCAGACAAGCGGAGGGCTATCTAAAGAAAAAAAAAACTTTTCCTGTAACATAACATCTTCTCGTCACACACACACACACACACGCACGCGCACACACACACACACACACACACACACACACACACACACACACACATATATATATATATATATATATATATATATATATATATATATATATATATATATAGCTTTAAGAAATATTTTCACGCTTATAAATTGTATTTTCCATACATGTTGGAAGATATCATTTATTGAAATTTCTGGAAATTAGTTTTAGTCATCCTAAAAATAATATAGATAAGTCTTAAACGTGATTTACTGTAATTTGACCACAAGAGGACGCTCTTAGCTAGATGTAGCTCATTAATGTTCCTTTTTACGTGTAAATTTGGCTTTTGCAATGAATAGCCGATATTTTGTTATAACAGACTTTTTAACAAATTGGTATTGTTACATTAAACAATATTATAAATAAGTAACTTTTTTTCTTTAGGCATTTTGCCGTCCCCACTTCTGTTATACGTTCTCCTTGTAAATGCACGTTTTTGTTTAAAAAAATGAATAAAGAAACAATTTTTTAAGCAATGCTATATCCTAAAATTTGTGAATTTGGTTTAAAATGACACCATACATTAAAGAGATAGTTCACCCAAAAATGATAATTCTGTCACCATATAGTAGTCTACTTAAACTGTTGACAGTAGCCACTGATTTCCGTAGCATGGAAAAATACTCTACAAAAAACTATAGAAGTTTTGTGTTCAACATTTACATTTACATTTAGTCATTTTGCAGACGCTTTTATCTAAATCGACTTACAAATCAAGACAATTGAAGCAATCGAAATCAACAAAAGAGCAATAATATGCAAGTGCTGTAACAAGTCTCAGTTAGCTAAACAGAAGAAATAAGCTTATACAGTTTAGGAGAGTGAGTCAGTTATTACAGAATTTTCCTTTTTTAGGTGAACTTTCCACTGTTTCTTATGTTATGTAAAGCAATGCTGAATGAACATTATTAGCATACAAAGGATGGCCTAAAATTCACAACTGTTGTTGAAAAAGAACAGTCTGTCATTTTAACTTTAAAAAGTTGACTAGCTCTCGATGGATAGAAGGTGCCTAGGCAGTCACTACTGAGGAATTCAGGTCACACGATCTTTACTTGTGTGGCAGGTTTTTCCACCCATGCAGAATTTTATTATGCACTGCAAAGTTAAAAAAAACATTGGGCTGACATTTAGAATTATAATCTTCCTTGCAAAAGCAATGATGTACATACTTCACTTCTTTAGTGAATAGCAAAATTGAATCCACTAATAGAAGAGACAGGATAATATGAATAGGGAGCACGTGGCTCTCGGCCAGCAGTGCAGATCTGAGACTGCAGAAATTACTGAGAACTGATTGGAATCACAATAAGCCTTTTTTTCTGTGTCACATGGTATGTGATCATGGGATAGGCTTTTCCATGCCAGAACCTTCCATAATCTCATATACAATCACAAAATATGTAACAATGTAATATAATATTCCATGATTCAGTACATAAATACATTGTAAGAATGTATGTGAAATGTTATTTAACTTTAAAACATTGAATGCTGAAATCTAAACTGCTAAACAGTTTAAAAGGACAGGGTTAAAACTGATCACAACTAAGCAGCTGACCCTTAACTTTATTGTATTTTACATTGTGTCTTCAGTTAAAAATCTTGTTGGTCTAATACAATGATAAAATGGTTAGAATCTGGGGGAAGATGCACTATATTCATCTGTTATGATATGAGTCACAGAGACCTAATGCACGATTTTGTAGGCTGTGAAGTGCATGAACAGCTTCTTTCTTCCATGATGCTCAGTGGAAGACTACACTAAATTGTCTACTGTGATCTCACTCATAATGTATTGACAATATGAGTCATGCATTTGACACATTAAATTATTTTGCTGGTTTAAAAATAAGTAGGCCTAGTGCATGTTTGCAGCTAAAGTATGCAGTAAGCTTGTTATTGGACTTGGAAACTGCTTGTGCAACCATTTTAATGAGGAAGATCATGCATGGCTTTGGTCACATTATTTGAGAAGTGCATGGGCAATAAAAAATACTCGAATAATTTGGAAATGCATAGCAGCATATCTTGCAATATCTTTACCTGTACACTCTTTCATATTAAATAGGTTTAAATGAAAATTGGGTCACTGACATTATGAGTGTATAGCCGTAATATTGATATTTCACCGAAGATAATTTTACGTATGAAACGCAAAACTCAAGTTTTAACACGATCCTGTCCTCTGAAGTGTGATGTGTCAAACTAACTTGACCGCACGGGCTCACAGCAGTATGTGTCCATCCTCAGACCAATCAGAAAATCGCACCAGTCGCTGCAGCCAATCAGGTGCAGGCCCTGCAAGGTGCATTCTTTTCACCGTTATTTATTTATTTATAAAGTGTTTAATACGAAATACTTTCAAAGATACAGTCTGTTAAAGCAACGTGGTTGGTCTGCAATTATATTTGCGATCTTGGGAATGATCAGTTTGATCAAAAGAAAGAGGGCGTTGATGTATTCTCTTAAGAGGCAGCACTGATGAAATGAGCGCTCGGGATCTTTCGCTGTCACAGGCAGTCTGTGTTTGTTGACACCGTCATACAGGAGGACGACACAGAGGAATTAATGCGTATTTAAACAGCAACACAGTCGTGTTGGAAATACACTGAAGACGAAACATGAAAGGCCTAGAATACTTTATTGCACTTTTATTCTTTCCCATGACATTTGGTGTGGATTTCCTTGTGGAACCAGGCTCGTTTAACGCGCACCGGGTGTATGTGAAGTCTCCCGTAGCCGCCAGAAGTCTATTCGGGACGGGACAGGATGCAGATATTTCTCGTATCCATCACATCCAGAAAAGGAGCGCAGATGATGGACCAGACTCCTGTAATGGGTTGCATGGATTTGAGACCAAGTTGACTCGCAATACGCACAACGTAAGTTCACTCGATGCACCGATGCAGTGGTGTCTCAAAACCTAGAGGTTTTCCCCAAACCCTAACTAGACAGCATTTTTGACAGCATTCGTGCGTTCAATCTGAGAGCTCTCAATGAAAACCACTGAAATATTTAACTTATACCTTAAAACTAACTGGTAAATGTTTTTATGATATGTTTATGCAAATGTTTATGTTAAAACATTTCATTTCTAGCGAGTAACTCAAATAATGACTAAAATTGATGATGATTGGTATCAAATTAATATTAAGTAATATTTAATTTTAGGCTATGTAATGAATAGAAACGAGTAAGTTAACAGTACAAATGGTACTAGTCGTTTCTAAATAATACATATTTTAATTTTCTTTAGCCCACACCAGATTATGTGTAAATAATGTAAAATGTGATTGAAAATGCAAGTTTTCCTTTTTCAGTCGAACATTTTCAAAACGAAATTACTGTTTGAGTGATACGAAGACATGTAAGATTGTATTGTTCTTATTTTTTTCTGTGGTTACTATCACAGCCCTCAGAAGATGTTTTTTTCATGTTGGTTGTGTTTGAAGTTCCTCTTTGACATGTAGGTGTTGTTTGAATTGCATTAGTTGTAGATCCAGTTAAGCTGGTATGATAACCTGTTTAATTATCCTTTTTCCAACCAGCTAGGTCTTTTTAATGCATGCAAATTTTTACTGAACCATATAGCCTACTTTATATTACAAGCAAGTCTTAATATTACAAAATGGAACAGTGAATAACACTGACACTAGTCATTGCAATGTAAAATGACTTCCTTCTCTCAGAAATATTTTTGGTTGCTTCTAGTCAGATGAGCTGAAACAGTCAGGAGGTGTTTGAGGGTTGGTTGAAGCTTTATCTCACCTCTGTTTCACCAACCCTCGGATAAACTTCCTGTGCTTATTACTCACAGACATGTTAACCATTTTAAAACAGTTCTACTGTGGTTTGTCTTTCTGTTGACAGGAACTACCACAGATGCGTTAATCAACAGAAAACAGTCTAAAAGTGTTTTAGGATTATACTTGCACAGACTTTTCAGTCTTTATATAGTGTTTGGATATATGTTCAATTCTAGACAGGGTTCAGATGAAGCCCAGAGCAAGAAAGTGAAAGTATTTTAGTCACTTCATTCTTTCCAGGTGTATTGTGGAGAAATGAGAGAAAGGTAGTCAGAAAACGAGCGATTTGAGATTTTCATGAGACACATTTGCTTTGACAGTGTAATGGAAGTATGTTACTTTTTAAACAGATCAATAATACATCAACTTAAACAAAAACTAATACAAATGACAAAAAACCTAAAACAATAGTTCTTAAAAATGGGTCTGGGGCATGCTTTTAAACAAAAGGTTGGAACTTGGAAGTTTAATATTTTATTTAAAAAATATATAATTTACATAAAAATAAACATCTAAGATGGCAAAAATTGAGATCTAAATAAAAACTTTTCCTCCTCAATAACTACCGATTTTATTGAAAAACATGCAAAACACAAATCTTGAATCTTATGGTATAACAACTTCAATTGTTTAATGATATCGAATATATCAACAATTTTGCCATAATTACAGCTGAAATATAGGTAATATCTTCAAATAGTGCGTTATGTTTTATAATGGGAGGCCTTTAGTCAAAAAGGTTGAGAGACACTTGCAGTATCTAAACCAAACAGATGAAAATATAATACTGTGTTCATATATCATCTTTAGTTTCACAGTTTATTCCACAGTGCACATAGTTGCTTAGTTTCTGATTCAGTGTTTTGTTTAAGGCTGGTATGCGTTTTGCATAGCCTGATAGTGTCTTTCTAGTACATGCAACAAAACCCTAAATGTGTGTGTAAAAACTCTTATAGTTTGTCTATAATGATGCACTTTCAGTATTGATTTTGTTCGATATTAATAAAATGTGTGTTTTTTTTCTTTTCTTCAGTTTACCTTTCTAGATTACAGCCGATCTGTATCTCTGGCCTGGGTGGGGGATGGGACTGGGGTGAGTTTCACTTTTGATTAATTATGTGTGCACACTATCATATGCTGAGATGAAGTCGTTGGAAGAAGCTTCCACCAAGTTTAATTCAAAATAGATAAAGAAATGTTTAGCTTTAGGTTTAAATTTAGATTGTTTAGATAATCTTTCAGAGGGCTGTTCACAAGGCTCACAAAGAAACATAAACACAGCTATCAATATGGCCAAATGTGAACTCATAACCAGTTAGACCTGTCTCATGCCCCCTTGCACATTCAAGGCCAGGTCGAAAAGTCCTTATTTTTACTCTGCCCATCATTGCAATACAAATAATACATACACTACCATTCAAAACTTTGAGTATGTAAGATTAGTTTTTTTTTTTAATGAAGTATCTTTTGCTCACCAAGACTGCATTTTTAGCATCAAACATACATTAAAAACAGTAATTACAGTTTAAAATAATATGATAAAGAAGTAATATATAAAATATTAGAATATATGTAAAATGCAACATAATTACTCTAGTCTTCAGTGTCACATCATCCTTCAGAAAGCATTATTATATGCTGATCTGCTGCTCAGGAAACATTTCCTGAAGATTTGTGTCAAAGTAAATAACTGTCTTCAATCTTAGGTAGTGCTGGCCCTGACAACATTTCATATGCCAATAGTCTTCCTGCGATTCGGTCAGTCTAATCTGTACAGAAGGTGAGCGCTGGTTTTAATCATTTGTTTGTTTTTGTAATACTAATGTAGTATTTGATTGACTCCATTTCTTTTTCAATCGTCCACTCTTTGTGACAGTGAAGACTATGGAAAGTCGTTTAAGGATGTCACAGAGCTTATCAACAACACCTTCATCAGCACTGACTTTGGGATCAATATTGGTCCGGAAAACTCTGGCAAGGTGGGCAAGACATGTCAAAAATCCTCAGATGCAGCATGTCAATCGCAGTAAAAAATAGGCCAGCTGAACTCTCTGTTCTTTGCTGATTTTTCAATACTCAGTGCAGTTACACAGATTGGTGAAAGCACTTTAAAGTCCTGATATTCTTTCCCACAGGTGATCCTCACGGGAGATGCTTCCGGAGGCGGTGGTGCCAGAATTTTCCGTTCAAGAGATTTTGGCAAGAGTTTCATCCACACAGAATTGCCCTTCCAACCGCTAATGCAGATAATGTACAACCCTCAAAACTCAGATGTTCTTGCAGCCATCAGCGACACAGTGAGAGACTTTAAAACATTGGTGTTATTTCCTTATAGACTCAAACTTTTTGACGTCGAATGGAAAGTTACTAAGAGCCATTTAATCAGTTTAAGAGTTAATTAGGGTACATTTTTACACTTACTCCAGAAAGTATGCATTATGACATCTTATTGCATTATTATAGACCTTAGTTTATCTCAAAGTGAAGTTCAAAAATGGCATTAACGCATATTGGGTATCCTGAACTGATAAGAGTTCTTGTTTTGTGCTTGTCAAAATTACATAATAGCATATTAAATATCCTTAGTGTAAATATATGCTATTCACTTCCTCCTCAAGTATATCTTTTAAAAACAATACGATATAAGGCTACATTCATAGTGCTTTTTAATTTTTTTCTATGCTTTTCAAGTGGTGCATAACATCATAACTTAAACCAATATCATCTTACTGCTGTTGTTTCAGCATGATCTCTGGATCTCTAAAGACTTTGGTAAAAAATGGAAGAAGATCCATGAGATGGTGTGTGTGGTCAACTGGTAAGCTTTTTGTGATTGTTCATACTGCTCTAGGAATGAGTTTGTGAAGACACAAGGGGGTTCAGGGTGGAGTGACTATGTAGTAGGGCCTGATTTGTTTTGTTTTGAGCAGAGTTCTGGATCATTCTTTTTACGTCTGCACATCCAGGACACAAAACACAAACATGCAAATACGGCCAATAGAGACATTTCCTGCTGAGTTACCCTGTTTTTCCACACGGCTCAGCTTTCAGATGTCTGAAGAAGCTTGCCTGTTCCAGATAAACTGCTGCATCAAATTTCGGTTGAATTCCCCAGTTTTTTTTAACTTTTATTTATGCACTTGAACAGGGAAGTAGCTATATTGAAAGCATGTTCAGTGAGGCTAATCATTCATTTACACATTTAATGTTTGATTCTGTTTGTTTTGAACATTTTAGTTTTTATATACTTATACTGTATAGGTCCTTTATTCCTTCTCTGAGCGTTCCTGACTGTAGGTTAGTTTCATTCTCAGTGGTCCCTGCAGCCTTCGGGGTAACCTAGTTTTAAAAAAAGAACATTATCCCACCTTTTCTGAAAGAGAGGATCAAAACGGCAGTAGGAAATTGGGTCAGATCAGTCAGACTTTATCTTGAGACCTTGAGTTTACAGTGTATGGCATTAGACATGAAAAGAAGATGTGAAGGTCACACATGACTTCAGAAACCAGAGCAGTCACACCATGCAGTTCCTTTTTAATGGAAATCATATTTTTATTTAAATTACAACATTCAGAATATGCTTGAGTTATAATTTAAGGAAATATCTATATAAGTGTACAGTTTCACAAATGGAGCCATTAGGCTTAGACACTTTATCTACTTAATTAATTCTAACTTGATTATTTATGCCATGGAAAGAAAATGAACAGAATGGAAATAAAAGCACTAAAGTGGGTGATGGAAATTTAGAATTTGAAATGGAAATAGGAAATTTGATTTCATTTATAATGCAGATTACTGTTCTTTTTCAGAGTGCTTGGGATGATTTAGTGTGATACCACAAAAACAGAATACATTCGAAGTGATGACTGTGCTGTTACCACAAATGGTGTCACTTCCTGGAGGATGAACACATTAGAGTACCAGAATAGAAAATTATACGAAGGACAGCTAAATGATACTTCTGAAAAGTATTACTGAGAAGAAACATATGAAATGACTATAAGTTAAAAGATTTTGAGTAGACAAAGGTGAAAAAGTAGGAACATTTCAAAATGGTAATAGCTGCTAAAACCATTAAATTGTAACAAAAGAAGATTAATATTTTACCCAATATAAGAAAATCTATTGCATAATATGGCACATAATATTTTATAGTTATATTGAGACACCATTTTCCTTTGTGTATATATATATATATATATATATATATATATATATTTATATATATACAGTCTGAATCCAGACTGGAGCTTGTAAATCCAGACTGGAGCTTGTTTACTGGATGTAAATCCCGTGGCAAAACATAGAAACAAAATAGAGACATCATTAGCATAGCTGCTGATCCAACAAAGTAAAATTAGTTTAACCCAAGCTAATGAATAAAAATGCACATTTGATCAGAGTAATGGATATGTAATGGATGCAGGGTATTTAACAATTTAACACTAAACTTTATTATCAGAAATGAGTCTGATATCAGTGCACTAAACACTAAACTTCACTTCAGTTATTATAAATGACTTAAAACACAGAATAACAAAATATATAACTTGAATTAGGAAAATAAACAAGGTAACTGTGTAGGGCAAGCAAGCCACTGCCAATCGATCCAATCAAATATTTTTCTGGATTCCATTTTAATGGTTTAAATAAATTGTAATAATCAAATCCATGTCTAATTAATGTCCGCTCACTGCACAGAACAGACGCAGAGAGAGGTGACACTTCACTGGGAGAGTCAGACCTTGTGTTTGTGGGGCAGCACTGGAGAAATCTTCCAATTGAATAATAGCTTAGGTTTATCCAAAAAGGTCACTGGGTTTGTCATTATCTCATTAGGATGTTAAGTAAAGATCATGTTCCATGAAGATATTTTGTAAATATATCAACAACATTAATAATATCAAAATTTAATTGTTGATTAGTAATATGCATTGCTAAGGGCTTCATATGGACAACTTTAAAGGCGAAATTTAGATTTTTTCGCCTTTAAATTTTGCCGCAAAAATTAGATTTTTTTTGGCACCCTCAGATTCCAGATTTTCAAATAGTTTTATCTCGGTCGAATATTTTCATGTGAAAAAATGTACTCGTATGACTAGATTTGTGGACCAGAGTCACATATAATGAATAAGTGACGAGGAATGCGCACCCGAGGTGTTGAAGCAGAGTGCCCATTATATCTCGGGTGTGCATAATATTTTTGAATATATCTAATAATTCAGTCAATTATCATGCTTATACTATAGTTACCACACCTCACAACATTGTTTAGATGTTTCAATTTAAAGGGGGGGTGAAATGCTCGTTTTCACTCAATATCCTGTTAATCTTGAGTACCTATAGAGTAGTACTGCATCCTTCATAACTCCAAAAAGTCTTTAGTTTTATTATATTCATAAGAGAAAGATAGTCTGTACCGATTTTTCCCGGAAAAACATGAGTGGCTGGAGGCGTGACGTGTGGGCGGAGCTAAAGAATCACGAGCGCCAGTAGGCTTTTGTTGAGAGCATTTGGAAGCTGTTACACCGTGAGGACAAAACCAACCAACCATGGCTTACAGTCAGATTCAGCGTATATTTATGATCCAGAATCAGATCCCGAGGCTGAAACTGAACGAAAGCAGCAGCAGCAACGACTCGCTCCGAGCGGGGCTCGAACCCGGGTCTCCGGCATGGGAGGGGACGCACTAACAAGAAGGCAGAGATATTTGAAGCAGTTTTACTCACTGCCAGCGGTTCCAACACACGATCGTGGCCCTTTTTCGTTGGGACTGCATCATCCTTAAGAAATAAACGATATGCAAATCCGTCGTCAAACTGGGCCTTGTGAACAAGCATCTTCGAAATGCAGGGAACAAACAAAAACACTTGCACAACTCCGTTGATGCTCTGTAAAAATAAACTCCGTCCACTGGTCCCTTAATGCTGTTTTTTTTGGTAATCTGTGCAGGGTTGTCTTGCCCTGGCAACTAAAAATACACTTCTTTTGTGACATTTCGCGACGCTCTCGCTCTGATCAGTGAATGCCTCTGCTCTCTCTGCTGTGCTATACGGGAGCGCGCGCTCTTCCGGCAGAAGTGCCTTAGGACCCATATAAGGAAATTCTGCTCCATCTAACGTCACACAGACCCATACTCGAAAAAAACTTTCCGAAACTTGTGACAAACTGGAAGACTAATGCAGCTAATAACTAAGTTATTAGAGAGAGACAGAAAGGGAGGCAGATTAAGCCCAAATTTTAGTTTTAGTTAACTATAACAACAAGTTTGTTGGTGATATTCCAGCAGTGTGGCAACGGAGTCCCTCCCTTAAGATTTGTTTTGACAAGACACCATATGATTTTAAACAATCTTAGCTATCCTGTTACAACAATCCCATGAATTTTAATGGATAATCAATCTCTATGTTACCAGCTTCTTGTTGCATTGTTCATATGTTATTTATAATGCAAAGAAATGATTTGTGTGGTGATTGTCACAAACTATGTCACCTTCCTTGACATTTTAGTGTGCAGCATGTTTGCATTTATTATGCTGCAAACAAATGACTGATCTGAAGTGAACTGACCTGACACCTGTTGTTTTATGATGCCTCCTGAGTTTAATCTTACCGATCAATTCTCTCTTCCTCTTTTTCACAGGGCAATGGATACTCTGTTCTTTTCCACCAACCTTAACGGATCCTGCTGTGAGTAATGTTTATAGCTTTGTTGATCTAAGGTGTGGTGACATGAATGTGTTTGTGTCAATTTTATGTTTATTTCTGCTTTTACATCCTTGTGAGTTAATTTTTATTATTTGCAATAACAACTGGAAATTTCACAGCTATCATTTCATAATATATAATGCAAAAATATATATATATGTATATAATATTCAAGCCTGCAGTTGAAATTTGTATTTGCCCAGCTTATATTTTAATTTGAATTGACTAAATACCAAATATTTTAGTTAGCAAAACATGTGAACACTGGTACATGATCCGCAAATGTGACGATACTACACTGACAGTGGTGCAATCCTCTCTCACACTTGTCCTGAAAGCGGTCATCTTAACGTTGAGCCCAGTTGAGTGAAAGTGTACACTTTTGCACTCTGTTTCCTTTATTTGGCAATGAGTGCATGTGCTTTTTTTGCAAGGTGATTGCGCTAGTGTCAGAGAGGATGATGCAGCATCCTGTGAGTGGTGTTGCTCAAGAGCTTAATAATATTCTTTAGATCAAATTTTGTTAGAAGCTTTTTGAATTAGAATTTAGCATCCCACAGTGGATTTGAGTCAGCAAACCTTGTGTTATTACAATGGAAAAGCACACCAACTCTCCGCTCCATGTGGCATCAGCAACTCATTAAACCATATATTTCTGTAGCAATGTTTCTTCCCTGTTTGGTGTTTTTTTGTCTTCAGATGATAAAGGGGCGCTGGTGCTGAGAAAGTCAGCTGACCTTGGTGTTAACATTAAGACAGTCGCTGAAAGGATCTACTCCTTTGGGATCGGCGGACGCTTCCTGTTTGCATCAGTTATGGCTGGATCAGGAAACGCAATGCTGTCAGCGTCTGAGGTGCGTGATTGAGGGTCTTTCTGAGATTCTGGTGACTATAGGAATGCATAAATGTGATGTTTTAACTGTGTGCATGTTCTTTAGGACATGATACGGGCAATTCATGTGTCGGTAGACAAAGGTGAGACGTGGAACATGGCACAACTTCCTCCTGTCGGCCATGAGCAGTTTTATTCAATACTGGCAGCCAATGATGAAATGGTCTTCATGCATGTAGATGAACCAGGAGGTGTGTTTTTGCTTTTTATTGACCATAACCAAAATACACGTGGTTACATTACAACCTAACCTTGTATAAACCATCATAATATTATCTGTGCTGTTACATAGGTACATTTTATTGGTCACCACTGGCTTATAGCAGTAGCATACTGATTTGTGCTACTTGATAGACCTCAGTGTTTCTGTGTCATTTAACTGTATTGTGTGTGGGTTTTTTCAGACACTGGGTTTGGCACCATCTATGTATCAGATGACAGAGGCACTGTGTATTCCAAGTCTCTAGAACGCCATCTGTATACGACCCCAGGGGGCGAGACCGATTTCACGAACGTCACTTCCCTCAGAGGAGTCTTCACTACTAGTGTGCTGCTTGAAGGTATGACTACATCCTTCACAAGGCGGACATATGCTTGTAAGTCTGTGTGTAAATGTAACATCTGATTGCTCCAGGGGGAGTGCATCACTTAGTATACTGTAATCGATATGGGTAAAAACAATATCACTACAGCAATAGCTAGCTGTTTACTTTCTAGATATAAACTTGAGCATGCATATGATATTTAACATTGCATACACTACTGTTCAAAAGTTTTGGGTTGGTACAATTTTTTTTGTTCTTATATGCTTGCCAAGGCTGCATTTATGATTAAAAATAGAGTAAAAACATTTTCAGTTTTCTAATATATTTTAAAATGTAATTTATATCTGTTGTTAATAAAATGTGTTCTAACTAAATAAGAATATTTATATCTTTAAAAACTCTTACTGACCCAAACATTTAAATGGGAGTGTATATATAATTATCTTTATAGATAATATATAAAAATAGCCATGTGAAATCAGTTAGTTCAAACACCTTAGTTAGGGCTTTTCTAAAAATGATTTTGTGTTTCTCTCGATTTCTCTTTTCTGCTAAAGATGGCTCAGCACAGACAGTAATATCGTTTGATCAGGGAGGTGAATGGGTTCCTTTGAAGAAACCGGAGAACACAAAGTGCGATTCAACAGCCAAAGATCCAGAAAGGGTAAGAACCACTTTTAAGGGAAGTTAGTAATAAGGGAAGTAATAATTGGCCACATGTGGCCAAATGGTTACAATTCTTGTGAAAACTATCTCTATCAGCATGTCTTTGTTTAGCCTTTTGTTTTACTTGCCTTGTGTTCTCTTTCTCCTGTGCAGTGTAGCCTGCATATTCATGCCTCCTACAGCACCTCAATGAAGCTGCAAGTTCCCATGCTGCCTCTGAGTGAACCTAATGCTGTGGGACTTATATTGGCTCATGGTAATGCACACACACTTACTAGAAACAGTCTAAAGTCCAATACTGTTCTGTGAACAATTGAAATATTTTAGTTTTTTTTTTATTCAATTGGCAGTTATAGTAACTGCCACAGAATTGCAAAAACAATGACTTTTCTTTTTCAGGCAGTGTAGGCGACGCAATCTCAATGTTGACTCCTGATGTGTACGTGTCTGATGATGGAGGCTACACCTGGCTGCAGGCTCTGAAAGGGCCGCACCATTATGCCATCCTGGACTCAGGAGGCCTGCTGGTGGCCGTGGAGCACAACGAAGCCAAACCCATCTCTGAGATTAAGTGAGCAACCTCCCTTCAGTGTCATTTTAGTATCAGATTTTATTGTATTAATTTTTTTTTGCACATCATTAAACTAAATTAAAAAGGCAACTAGCTGAAATAAAATAAAATAGCTGAACTGCATATTTGCCAAGCTGAAAAAAGCTGAAAAAGCTGTCTGTTTGTGTGTCCCTCAGGTTCTCCACTGATGAAGGGCAATGCTGGCATGTTTATAAGTTCACCCAGACTCCGGTGTACTTCACAGGGCTGGCCTCAGAGCCCGGTGCCCACTCGTTGAATGTCAGTCTGTGGGGTTATGAAGATGCTCTGATCAGCCACTGGGTAACTTACACCATTGACTTTAAAGACCTGCTGACACGTACCTGTGAGTGAGCAGTTCTCATCAAACCACACAAAATCCAAGGCATGTTATGCTTTATATAATTCAGTTTAGCACAAACTAATCTTTCTGTCTGGTTCCCAGGCCAGGAGAATGATTACGTTCAGTGGCTGGCACACTCAGATGACATCAGCGACCCAGACGATGGCTGCATGCTGGGTTATAAGGAACGTTTCCTGCGTGTGAGAAAGGACTCGGTGTGTTGGATTGGCAGAGATTACATAGTCACAAAACAGCCCACGCCGTGCGCGTGTACACTGGATGACTTCCTGTGGTGAGTGGGAACAGAAGTTATAGCGTTGTTTTTTTTGTCTTCAAATTTTACTTTTCAGTTTTAGTTAGTTTGATGAATGGATCATCATAGTTTTCAAATATGTCAAATATTCTCTGCTGTCCTCCATAGTGACTTTGGATATTACCGTAAAGAGAACAGCTCTGAATGTATTGAACAGGCTGATCTCAAAGGCCACGATCTGGAGATCTGCATCCATGGGAAATGGGAACAGCTACAGACACATGGGTAATGCCCTCTTTATTGTTCTCCGTTTCTTAAGGATTATTGCTTTGTCCTAGCATTAGCCAGTAGACAGTTGAGATTCATCTTGCATCTGGTTAGCACATGCTTGTTCCTGACTCGTTAGGAAAGCTCTAGAAACAACATGCTGATTGTTTCATGGTGTTAATTGTTTAATAGGTACCGAAAGATTCCAGGTGATAAATGTGAAGGAGGGAAAGAACCAGAAAGAAGGGTGATTGACCTGAGCACGAGATGCGTTAGCAACCTGCTGGATCCTCAGATGCTGGTGAGAATGCATTTACCCTGCTGTATATTACTAGTTCAGACATGAGTTTTGAAATGTGTTTTAATTTCACACATTTATACAGTAGTATACAGTATGTATGTGTGTGTGTATACACTGTGTGTGTATACACACACACACACACACACACACACACATATATATATAAATGTTAAATTACACTGCGTTCCAAATTATTATGCAAGTGATATATCAATATATATATCTTTATATCTTTATCTGATATATATATATATATATATATGATATATCTTTTTGTTTGTGTTGTTATTGTGTTGTTTTTCCACATCTTTTTAGATAACTGGTATCAATCTCAGACAGATTTGGTCAATAGTTTGCCAGGTCTTCTTAGGTAAATGGAAACCCTACTTAAAGAGGTAGGTGTAGGTTTCTCTATGTGAGGTTTGGTTAGCAGTGACTGAAACGCAGCTTTAACACCAATGTCAGTCTGCATGGAGAAGATCTTGAGACTCCAGGAGCTTCAAACACCTGTCTGCTGCTCAGCAGTGGCTTTTATCAGCTGGCATTACAATAAAGTTTATTTGTTTGACAGAAACTGTCCTTAATAAATCTTGACCAAGATCTTCTGTGCTCTAAGTCACTCACAAATCTTTTGAAAGTTCAATAATCTCTATTTGCTTTTCACAAAATATTGTTTGTTTTGATGCCTTTTGCAAGACTATGCCTTTTTTTCTTTACTTTTCATCTTCAGAAAGATCTTTCTTCCTCACCATATTTCATGAGAACTGTGACTTGCTTAATAATTTGGAGCAACCTCTTAAAGTAGGGTTTCCATTTACCTAAGATGACCTGGAAAACTATTGACCAAACCTGTCTGAGATCGATACCAGTTATCTAAAAAGATGTGAAAAACCACACAAACAAAAATCAGATTCTTTATTGTTCCCAAATCCTATTGATATATCACTTGCATAATAATTTGGTTACCCAAAAATTTACATTTTAAAGAATACCCTTATCCTTTCATTTAATAATAATATCATTTTAATATTGTTTTGCATTACTTTTAAGATAGCGCTTTTTGTATTTTTGGCCCCAGTCTACATTCACTGTCATTGTAATTAAAAAAAAATGTCCAGCATATTAATCTAACAAATTTTCCTTTTATATGTCAGAGAGAAATAATACATATAGATGAACTGTTTACAATACGATGCATTTAAAAAAGAAGATAAACTTGCACTCATATACCTCTATTTAACTTGTATCTCTGTAATCCACAGACAGATAAATCTAACTCACATAGCTCGGCGCCCATCGTCGCGATCGTCGTAGCCATCCTGCTGACCGCTGTAGTGTTAGGAGCTCTGTTTGTAAAGAAGTACCTCTGTGGTGGAAGGTACGTTTATTCTTCAAAATTGTGAGTGTTTCATATAGAATATATTTAATTGTATTACATAACATAAACAACTGTTCTGCCCATTTATATCTTACAGGTTCCTTGTACACAGATACTCTGTTTTACAACATAATGTGGAAGCCAACGGCATAGATGAACCACTGGACACTGATGTTGCTGGAGCTCCCAATTATGATTTCCATGATGACTCAGATGAGGTACAGATTCGGACCGTCTCACACCAATCAATTAACCTAAACAAGCTGATCATACACCCTCTTAAAAATAAAAAAGGATTTATAAATTGTCCAGGTTTTCAGCTTTGTTTTCCTATTGATATATTCTCTCTACAGTCTTCATACATTGTGTGTACACACATTTATATTGCTTTGACCGTTCTCTGTAGATCCCACCTTATTTGATGCCATGATTGGTCATTATGTAATGCCTGCACGCTATTGGTCAAACTACTTTTCAGTCATTATCTTCGTCAAGTATAAAAAAAAAAGCCAAAACTTGAAAATTGTAGGTAATTGAGAAATCCTAGCCAGGATGCATGGTCACCATCTATTAAGTATTCTACTTTGACATTTCAAATAGTTGTACTTTTCTCTCAAAATGATTGTGTTTGTTTTTCAGGACCTACTTGAGTAGAGAGCATTAGGTGAGCAGAAGACGCTGCGTTTCCTGTCATTCAGGCATTACTGCTGCTTTCTCTTATCTTCCTGAAGCACAAACCAGCTGTCGGCTTTCTCAGACATATAACGTCATGCACTTCCTTGCTTCTCGACCAATGGGAGGGGAACCTGGTTGCTTCTCCACCAATAGGAAGCTGTTCTCATGATAAAAGAGGCTTTTGAATGTAACGCTCCTGAAAGCAGTGAAGAAGGGTTTAAATACTGTTTGTAGGAGTTTCAGTTCTTGCTTTTGACATTGGGGTCCTCTGGGCGCGATTTTTGTTTGATGAGACGCTTGTCAATGGGGTACTTGTAAAATACTTGCTTTCTTTTTATGTACAGATGCCCTTGTGTGAGAGCTAGAGGTATTATTTATCCTCATGGCGATATCAGATTTTTATTTCAGCAGAAATTTTATTTAGCGACACGATACAATGAGTCATATCACACGTACGTGATGCAAGCGTCCCAGGTTTGAATACTGTGCTACTGAACATAGACTGTGTTTATCACTAGAATGTGATCATAACTGCTGTCAATGTCCACTTTGCTGCGTAATTAGTAATGAGGTGCACTAAAGAATATAGCAATAAAATGCTGAGAAACAGTCTATATATTTGGCTTCACAAACAGGGAAATATGTATAATTTTAAATTTATGAGCATTACTTTCGTGAAACTGTGTAGCTATGTTTTAGGCTGTGAGCTTAATAAAGGGGGAATGTGATAATTGGGCAAATAACTGTAAAACATGGAGATAAATTTCACATAATACACAATTAATTTGTGCGCTACCGTCACACTTGAAATAAAGTGATTTCTGCGATGGTTAGGAAAAATGTTGTAATAAATGTTTATATGAAACAAGCAATGATGCAAATGCATGTAAAATATAATACAGGTGTAGTTTATATACAAACTTGCACACTTTGCCAGAATCAAATGTTGTAGTTCAGTAGTTTTGTTAGCTTTCAACATTTGTGCCATTTCTTGGTTCTCGTCTTGACAGCAGGAAACCCCATGTTATCAAGCAGTAAAAAAGTGTGACTCTTTTTTTTTTTTTAACCATTGCGCACATAAACGCATAAAACTTGACTAAGTGACAAAACATTAGCCGCAATAATTTTGCATGTGTGTGCAGCAAAATCCAGTGAGGTGAAAACAGTTCCAGTGGTCTGAAGTCATTGACCATGTGATTTAATTTTGAATATTCAAATGCAATAGAGAAATTTAGCACGTTTCCATGGGTATTTCCTGTTTGCATAGATGTTTGATGTCCGATGCTGTGAATTTTCTATTAAGTGTGTATTTAAAAATTAGTTGTACAGATAATTTGGAGCCATTTTTGGAGACATACCTAAACAAAATTCTCCTATTTTCTTAAAATAAGACCATCTCCATTGCAAAGACTCAGATTATGAGTTACATAGTGTTTAATAGATATACAATCCTCGTGTATGTTTTGATTCAAGTGCCTAGCATGAAGGCATAGCTTATGCCTTCCAATGAAATGTAATGTCATCTTAAGTAAGAGAACAATCACTTATTATTTGTGTGAACTTTTTATACAACAAAATAACAATTATGCCCTCAAATGACTTAATTCTTGTTCCTAAACTGAGTTGCTCTCCATGCTTGGGGTAGTAAAAGATGCAGTGCAAATGAAATTTTAAATTATATGATTTCCATTATAACAGTGATTTTATTTATGAGAGGAGTTGTACTTTTCTTGCTGAGCAAAATCAATGTATATAACAGTTGTGAAGCTCTGTACATATACGGCAATTCCGACTTTGTATGTTTTATTTTTGCTTTGTATATTTGGAACAGAACTGTATGTTTGAGAAATAAATTGATTTGTCCCACTGATGTTGTATTCTTTATTTCTGCTTTTTAGTTTGTACGTAAGAGCGAAAAAAGCAAATACAACAGAAAAACTAACAAATGTAAAGGGAAAAATAATCAAATTTAAAGGGTAGGACAGCTTCTTCTTAGCAAATTGTAACAAGTAATATTCACAAAAGAACAGGCCTAGACTTGAGCAACAAGTGTTTTGATAAACATGGATGATTTGGCCGCATAGCTCAAACCCTGTACAGGAAGTTGCCTTCAGTGTCAAAAAACTCCTTTCCCTTCTGTTCCACTGAACTGGGCTTTTCCTTCAGTGTTTGTGCGATGTGCTCTAGTTCTTCCTCGGTCAGGATCACTCCATCCCATTCCTCCTCTAACTCTGTATCATCGCTCACGTCCACTTCAGCTTTAGAGTCAGGCTGCTGGTGTAAAGTAGGAGTCACTTTCTGTTCAGCTGATAGCTGAGATGGTAGTATGTTCCCACTAGAGGGCACGAGTCCAGTGTCAGTCTCCCTCACTGCAAGCGCTCCTGTACTCAGAGCTGTCAGGGCACCTGTGTTTCCAGAGGGGAGTACGGACTGCTCAGTTTTGCCATCTCTGAGAAACTGTGGCCCACTACTAGCTGACACTTTCCAGTCCTGCTTTAGCTTTCGGACTGCTGATGGGGTGAATTTGCTGCGGAGGACTCTGGAAATGACATCAGGGCTTACAGAGAAACCCTCTGCTAATCTCTCTAGTGTCCATTCTTCTGGGGACTCCTGCTTTAAGTACCTGTAAAAGAAAGGCCAAGCAGATAACTGTAATATTTTTGGGATAGGCCTACGATATGTTATTATATACAGCTAAACATTATTTTATTAGGTTATCAAAAGCAGAAATGTACAGAATTTTGTCAGAAAACTAAAGATTATATTAAATACACTGTAGTTCAGAAGTTTTGTACATTTTTTTTTATTTCAGAAGAAATTAAATGAAATGTAATTTTGCAAGGATGCATGAAATTTATAACAAATTACTTTACAGACATTTATATTACAACAAAATATTCTCATTTCAAATAAATGCTGTTCATTTTAATGTTTCTATTTGAAGAATTCTGAAAAACGTGTCTTGTTTCCACAAAAACACAAATGCAGTACAACTGTTTTCAACATAAAATAATAAGGAAATGTTTCTTGAGCAGCAGTCAGCAAATTAGAATAATTTCTGAAGGATCATGCAAGACTGAAGACTGAAGTAATGACTGCTAAAAAAATCAGGAATAAATTACATTCTAAAATATATTTAGAAGGAAAATGTTGTTTTAAAATGTAATAATATTTCACAACATTGCCGTTTTTACTGTATTTTGATCAAATAATCATTTAAACAAATCTTTCTGACCCAAACTCTTAAATAGGAGTGGCCATAGCAAATAGATGAACATCTAACATGCAAAGCTTAACAAATATTAAAATGACTTAAGGCAAGGCATGTCATGCAACTGAATGCTGGTTATTAACATACAGTTATATAAAAATGTTTGACCAATCAGAATCAAGTATTTCAGACATATTCATACTGATACCTTATCTGCTGAATAGCGTCCCAGCTTAGTCGTCTCTCTAGGGCTCCAGGATTGTTCATTTTCTTCTTGATGATGTGAAACTTTGCTGCTTTACGCCTTCTCCTCTCTTCACTGCACAGGAAATAATGTTAATGCACGAAGACAGCAATATTTGCTTTTGTGCTTCTGTATAAGGACTCACCTAATAATAGAGTTCATTTTGGCTTCTACTGCATCCATATCATGGTCATCTTCAAACATGTCTTCCTGTTGTCTCTGTTTTGGATGAGAATCAGGATACCTCTGTGACATCCAACCGTATGCATCTCGACTGGCATGCCGACAAACCCGGCAAGCAGCAGGTCCTGGGAGAGGGGCCAGTTTGGTGGCCAACATATGGGCCATTCTCCACAGGGTGCCCATTCTGTACAGTCAGAGACACAAAGACTGTAACATTTAAAATTGCAATTTAATCCAATATAAAAAGGAATCTTTATCAAACAATATCCATAATTCGATAATAAGAGTGAAGAGTCTGATTAAAAGTCTGAAGAAAAGCATACACTGAAAGTAAAGGATTTTTTGTGCATTTGTAAGTTTTGAATTTGCATCTTTAGATTTCAAATACAAAACATGCAATACACACAATACATTTTTCCCATGCACTGCTATTTTTTTACTGGCTGTTGACAGTTTCTGATTTATAAAGTGATAAATGTCTCTTAAAAAACCTTAAACATTTAGCAAAATAATAATACAAATAATTTTTAGATTTTTTTGCAATCTACAGATTTCTCTTCTGTAAATGTATGCAAATTTCTGCAGATAAATTGTAAAAATCCATCATGTGCCATTTTAAACATAACATTTCAGAAAACATGTAAAAAGAAACAACTGTCATAATGTATTGTGCTTAATAAACTGGGAAAGTATGGTAAGATCTATATTTTTTTATTTATACCCTATTCATCTGTGGTGTTTCAAAATAAAATAAAACACATTATTTAATTAGATAAATGTTTAAATTTGTAAAACAGAGCATTTTAATTTCATTACATGTGCGTTATTTCTACGTTACATCACTTGACACTTACCAAAAAAAAAGCTAATTTATCAAATTGAGCATTTAAATTTTCTTACAAAAAGGTCAAATTTACCGTCTTGATATTCATAACCCAAACTTTGGTCTTATACAACCATATAATGTCTAAAACACTATGTGAACACACACAGAACATAAACAGTGCCTGTAAAACCATAGACGTAAAACACTCACATGTCCCTCTGCTCTTCTTTCACGTGACATTACACCGGAAGCATATCATTTAACCACGCATGCGCACCAGTCATTCGATGATTTCCGACTCGGATCGTTCACACTCGGCAAAACTCGGCTCCGTTCGCCGATCGCATGCGTCAAGCCTGCCCCCTTTCTTCTCTGTGTGGCTCATTTTGCGCCATTTTGTCCGCACCACTGTGGTGATTGGGTTTTTGAGATCTGTAGTGGAGCCAATCAGAAGGGTACCGGACAACCGGAGAAACGGTAAAGGGTTGCGCTTGCTCTAAAGGGAAATGGTAGATGACAACACGGATTGGTTTGTCAGTGACCAACCAAATGACTAATTCTGAAAAATACAGAAATCAAATCGGTTAATGCGAGAGGGAGTGAGCGCGAGCGAGCGCAGACACTGTACATGAATGATACTGTTAGTGCAGTCTAAAACAAAGACAGACCCGCTAATGTTTGTATAATATGGGGCTGTTTTTGTACTAATTAAAGAGCAGGTTAAATTTCAGCCCATTTTAGTTTACGTTACCTTTGTTTGCTCACAATAAGGGGTAACGTAACGTGAAATGTTGTTTGCCAGACAAACCATGCACCTAGAAGAGGTTTGTGAAATGATTCCAATATGCAAATTATTTACCTTCTTGTCAACTTTTCAGCCATTAACTGTGTATGTGTAGCTAAAAACATCGGACATACCCTAATTAGGTAAGATAAAATGCTGTACATTATGTTAAGCACCTTTAACAAGGAAACCGATTCAGTCTCAAAATACACCTGGCTTCTGGCCCAAACCTGCAGTTAGGGACAACATCAGACCAACCCTGGTTTTCATAGAAAACTACTAGTTTTGGTTATACTGACTAATACGTGAATAATCTTTTTAAATGTTTTAATAATAAATTAGGTGAGGAAGGAGAGATGGAGCAATATACTGCTACAACCAGTGGGGATCAGATAGTGGTGCATGCTGCCAATGGACAAATCCAGCAGCAGGTAAGAGTAAAGGTAAACAGGTTGCTGTTTAATAAGTTACTTTTAATATGGAAAAAAAATACATTGAGTGTGGTTTTAATTCGTTTTTCCATGCATTTTTAAACTTATCTGAATTGTAAATTGCCAACTGTATATCAGGTGCAGTAGTATTTTAAAAATAGCAGGAAAGAAATCTGCTTCAGGAAGTGCTTTCCAATTAAAGGAAAGGACTGGGTAAATAGTTATTGTAGTGGCCTACAGTATCTCTCCTTTGAAGTGAACTTTCTCAATCCTGATAAAAGCAAGGTTTATGTGACACAAGCACACCCAGTGTGTTTTGCAACATGCTTTTAAACAGAAATGTGAGTCAGAAAGAAAATATTTGTTTTTCTTTGAGGTCTATATTACCTATAAGCTATATAAATAACAGGGGTTTTTTTTTTTGGGGGGGGGGGGGGGGGGGGTGTCAGGACAAAGTAGCTACTGAATTATTTCTATAGAACTGGTTGTCGAACATACCGGAAAACTTTGCTCCTCTTATTAAAAAGTTGCTAAACTGTTAGGAAGTATAAAATAAAACACAAACATTAGTAGTGCATTTACTAGTACTTTAAGAGATGATACAGAGCAAGGTGTGATGTGGGCATGTCCACAGGCTCAGGGCACCGTAACAGCTGTACAGCTGCAAACAGAAGCACCCGTGGCTACAGCTGCAGGGCAGCAAGTGCAGACGCTCCAGGTAGTTGTGTGAACTCCGACCTTCAGGCTTGTGATGTTGCATGCATCATGTCACACTGTCTGTGAGGATGTCAGCTCATCAAGCATGATTAGCTTTCACTTACAAAAAATCATGATCCGGGTCGTCCAGTGAGCTTTCCATGTTCCATGGAAATGTGGCATCAAAGCAACTTCTCCAGAGTTTTTCGCCTCTTTTAACAGGTAACCCATTTAAGTGGGATTATCCTTGTTTCGGCCTTTGTTTTGGCCGTGGAAGCATGATAGCGGGCCTCATTCTGAACGCACTTCATTTAGAGAATCATTTGCCTTTTCTTCATTTTCATTTATTTAGACAAGTAAACGACCAACAAAAAACGCATTAAAATTAAGATACAAATTATATAAAACAAAATTTGTTCCAAGGAAAAGAATTCTACAAACAAAACATATGAAGTGGTCAAAAAATTATGTCTGACCCACTTCCCTTCTTCCGGCATTCTGCCATTCGGTTTTCCGCCCCTTATGACGTTTACAATTTCTTAATTAGCAAATTGAACTAAACAAACCACAAACCAATAATATTTAAACTAATAATATAACGAAAATACACTTTCTTAAATGGCTGCAACAATCCTCTTTTAATGTGTCTGGAACAGAATTTATAAAGAAGAGCTTGTAGAATAGCTGTGGACATGGTACTATAAGATCACTTGTGTTTGTCTTCAGTGTGTGTTGCACATTATAACCACTTCACAGTGATCAAACACACACAAATTCACAGCACTGGATGGATTTTGATGAACTGCATGATTGTCTTTTGAGTGGATTCTCACTACGATCATGTTTGTGTAAAAATACAAACATGGAATGGAAATCTATCTACCTCATGACAGCCGTTACCACCAGGCCAGATTACAGGGCCCTTAATAATTAGTATTATTTATTATAAATTAACCTGAAAAACTTGGCTGGATTTTTCAGGTTCCATTATAAGTGTTGCCATATACCCTGTGTAATGCCTCCAGCTGCATGTGCAGGTCTAATATTGTGTTGATTATCTATATCTGACCCTAACGTTCAGTGTGCGCTCAGGTCCAGGGTCAGCCGCTGATGGTCCAGGTGAGTGGCGGGCAGCTGATTACATCCTCAGGTCAGCCCATCATGGTACAGGCCATGTCTGGAGCTCAGGGCCAGACGATCATGCAGGTGCCTGTGTCTGGAGCTCAAGGCCTTCAGCAGGTAAGTGCAATTCTGCTTGTCAGTGTGGGGAAAGCCACTTCAATAGATAATGATCTTAATATCTTACTATTAATGCTAATAGGTGATGATTTTATGAGACTTGAGAATTGTATTTTTTATTTCATGAAGCATAAATTCATTTTTTGTTATTTTGTGTGGTTTATAGAGTGTATTGTTGAAATCAATATCTGTATTTGTTTGTATATGTAGATCCAGTTGCTTCAGCCGGGTCAGATTCAGCTGCAGGGAGGTCAAACTCTGCAGCTGCAGGGTCAGCAGGGTCAGGCTCAACAGATCATCATACAGCAGCCCCAGACTGCCATTACTGCGGGCCAGAACCAGGTCTCAACACACTCTGTTCTCTTCTCTGTTTAGTTGGACTATACTTGGATTTGGAAGTATTGGGGATTTTAATGCCCAAAAAGAGGGAAAATGCTGCGCTAGTAACTATAATTACCTTAGCTTGTGCAGCCGATAAGGCAGATTTGATTACTTCACACAGGTTTTGTCATATGGACTATATAAATGAACTTGGGTTGTGTTTCACAGGGGCAGCAGATTACAGTTCAGGGACAGCAGGTTGCCCAAACAGCTGAAGGACAAACTATTGTGTACCAGCCTGTGAATGCTGATGGCACAGTTCTGCAGCAGGGTATTTAAATACATACAATATCTGTCTTCTCTTAATGTAGAATTGTACATAATGTACAATTAATGTGTTAAATCTGGTATGAACAACATAATATGGATGATCAGTCACAGTTTGACAAGCATGATTATACCTTTCTTTACACTTGTACTGAAGGTTATTTAGGTTAGAACTATTTGTTCTTTCCCCTCCATAGGCATGATCACCATCCCAGCAGGCACCCTGGCAGGCACTCAGATTGTCCAGGCAGCAGGGGCTGCTAACACCTCCACAAACAACAGCGGGCAGGGCACAGTTACCGTTACCCTGCCAGTATCTGGAAACATGGTGAACGCTGGGGGAATGGTCATGGTAAGACCTCCTGATGAGGTATCTAACAAACTTAAACCATCCCCTTAATTCATCATCAGAGGTGTGGGGGTGTGCATGCTGTGTTAAATCTCAGTCACCTTGCTTTTGAGCTGGCCTTTTCACATGCAGAAATACAAGTGATTTTACCTTAAAGAAATTGCTCACCCCGATGTTTTTCCAAATGTTTAAGTAATTTTCGCTCTCTCTATATATAATCAAAAATTCTTTATATTTTCATTTATTTCAGTTACCAAGAAAACAATCTGGATCTGGGATCCGGTCTGTCAAGTTTTACAATGACAAAAAGTACCATAAGTGTATCAAGAAAGTGGTGAAATTGAAGTAATGCACTCAAACTCAAAAATGACACCTTTAGATAAAATGATATCAGTTTGATGTGAGCAGTTTCAGATTAACTGATGATGAAGTTTGATTATTCAGAAGTGGGACTGAGATACCAGAGGTACAGAGGAGGGGAAGTTTATTAGTGATTTGCATCATCTCAAAAAGCTATTTTATGACTTAAGAAGATTTGAAAAGAAATATCATGCCATATTTTCAAATATTAATTCAAACTGGCCACTTTTATTAAATTAATGGTGAATGGTGCTTTCTGTCATTTGTCACCCTAGATCCCTGGTTTCACTTTCATTACATGAAGAAAGTGACTGGGATTCAGTTTCTTTGTGTCATACAGGTTTGGAATAACATGAGGGTGTAAATAATGGCAGAGAATATATATGGGAACTATTCTTTTAATACATAATAAAACAAAATAATAAAAAAATACCTATTTTCATAATAAAAAATCCTAGTTTCAGGAATCTTACTAGAACTTGATGATTTACTCAGAAGCAAGTGATAAGTGGTGACCTCCATCCACTGTGTGTTAATCTTTAGCACTGATTCAAGTGTAAGGCTCTTCACAAATGATCCACTCAGGTGTTCTGTGGGTGTCCTTTTCTCACACTAGTGTGTCGTCATATTTCAGTCCATATTACATTAGCTGTCACCTGACTGATCACTGAATTGCTAATAATTTGATTTGATTTGAATGATTGGAGTTGTTACATTTGCAAATACATTTTTATGTGTTGGACAGCCGACTGAATTTAATTCTGTGTGCTCCTTTCTTGCCCGCTCTGCCAGATGGTGCCTGGTAGTGGTGCTGTGCCAGCCATCCAACGAATCCCTCTGCCAGGGGCCGAGATGCTCGAAGAGGAGCCGCTGTATGTTAACGCCAAGCAATATCATCGTATCTTAAAGAGACGCCAAGCTCGTGCCAAGTTAGAGGCAGAGGGCAAGATCCCTAAAGAAAGAAGAGTGAGTCTTCTTCCTCTGAATGCCTAAATAGGCATTTTGACATGAACTATGGCTCATATCCAGGCTGATTCCTTATTCTCTCCTACAGAAATATCTTCACGAGTCACGGCACAAACACGCCATGCAGCGGAAGCGTGGCGATGGGGGACGGTTCTTTTCACCGAAAGAGAAAGAAGAAATGGCCTTGGCCATGCAGGTGAGAGCGCAGGGCCATGTCAAGCAGGAAGACCTACGCAATGCTACCGAACTCACAAGTGCACATTGGCTGCCCGAGCACACTTCGCCCCTCGCATAGACACTCATCTCTGCTCTCATTGAGACCCTTAGCAGATTCATTCTGGCTCCTTTCTTTGTGTGACATGCTGCCATTGACTGCTCTTGCACGCGTCACCTCCTGTGTTGTCCCGTACTTGTTGCCTGCTTGATTCTGTCCCATCATGTCTCATTGCTAGTTAAGCATTCGTGTGTGCAGTCGGCATGATCTGCTGTGTGGTATTTTGTGACCTGTCTATCTGAACTTGCCATATTTAACAGAAAAAGATAATCTCTTCACTGTCATGACATAATCAGGATGAAAACGCTGATATTTCCTGCATTCTATTGATGCAGCTCTTCAAGAGAATTGCTAATGTTATGGGTCTGACTTTATCATGTGATTGTCTGTTTAATCCAAGCACACTATTATTATTATTAACAGGATGGTGGTTTAAGAAAGCATGAATGCTTATCATTGGCAAACTGTGTCAGTTTCAATTATGAAATCACTGCATAAAAAATATGAAAAAGATTTTTGAGGGACCAGTTTAAAAGAAACATTGTTCGAATATATATATTTATATTTGTTGTTTTCTGCATTTCTTTTGAGGAAGCATTTCTGTTGTTGGTTTTTTGTTTGGTTTGGATCTGGTTCTGTGCATGTTCTTGGATTTCGTACCCAAGCAGTGTTGTCACTGTGTTCATTTTTGTCACATGTTGTGATTTTTATTCTGAATAAACATTCTGACTGACTTCCAAAAGGTTCACTTGCAAAAAGAACACTTTGTAACCACATTACACTACTGTTCAAAAGTATAGGATCAGTAAGATTATCTTTCTTTGTGTCAGTAAATGTTACAAATTCTATTTCACATACATGCTGCTCTTTTGAACTTTATTAATCAAAGAATCCTGAATAAATGTATCAGTCCCTCAAATATATTAAGCAGCACAACTTTTTCAACTTTGATAATTACAAGAAAGGTTTCATGAGTTCATGGGGGTTCACCTGACATTGAAGACTGGAATAATGGCTGCAGAAAAGCAGCTTTGTGATCACAGGAATTAAATAAAAATATGAAACACTTATTCTGGATTATAATATTTCGTTGTATTTATTATATCATAGTTTTGAACTAATAAATGCAGCCTTGATGAGTACAAGACACTTTCAAAAACATTAAAACTGAATTGTGATGCATGTTCCTGTTCATCAAGTCTTGTCAAATCATTTTTATATTATTTAACGTTAAACAGGTCTATAGATCAGAAGTCTAAACAGCTGCCCTTCTCGGAAATCCATGAGTTGACAGTTTGCTAAACATAAACCTTTCACTGTTTTCACTTGGTTATTCAGTCCTTTTCTTGATGCTATAAATCACGGTGTCCCAACCCTAGTGAAAACTCTTGTGTGTGGAATGTGTTTAGAGGTGCTGAGTGAAGCATATCTGAATTGGGTTTGAAGGTAATGATTGACCCTCTTCCTCTTCCATTCCCGTGCAGGAGCAACAGGACCAGAACCAGACCGGAGACGAGGCCGTGGCACAGATGATCCGGGTGTCATAGCACTAGAACTTCTACTCTGTTTTTTAAGTGACTGTTAAGGCCTACATTTTCACCATTGTGAATCACTGTCTCCAAAGCAACACTAACAGTCAGTCCTAATTCATCATGACCTGTGTTCCTCCCTCTTCTACTAAAAGGAGGGGCCCATCTGTTTTCGCTCTTTGGTCTTGTATTTCTCCAGAGGACACACATAGAGCCATTACTGTTAATGTGCAGCGTAATGAATTCAGCGTGTGGTTTAAAAAGCAATTAAATAGCAAAGAAAAAATTGGTGATCAGTCCATAGAGAGAGAGAGAGAATACGCAGTTAGTAATGAGGTGGCAGTAGAACAAACAAGAAATTTGGCAACGAACTGAGTGAAGACCAAGGCGAGCTGTTTGACCTTTTTTTTTTACATCATGGACAGTTCTTGTCAGGTTTATGAACTTAAAAGTGGGAAGTTAAATGGAAAAGACATAGGTTTATCTCTTACAAGCTAATTGTGGTGTTGTTAAGCGTGTTGTAGATGTTTGGCATGGGGAAAATGGCACTGGGAAAACAATACAGACTAAAAAGGGCAAGATTTTTCGGAAATCAGCCCTCATCACCAAGGAAACATCGGGTGTATAATGTGTTCTTGTTTCCCAAGCTTTTAATACAGATTTCACCCATAACATGAAGTCATTTTACATTAGTGTTTTGATATAACATTCATTTGTAATTTGAGTGAGGTTTGTGTATCCAGTCACTGTCTTCCTGGCTAATCTAGTTCCTACATGGAAAGTTCATGTGAATGGAGTTATGTTGGATATTGAAGTCATTTAAACCTGTATTTTGATAAAAATTGTGTGCAAAACACATTGTGAAAGATCTTGCTTTGTGAACTTGCCTTTATTGTTATAATCTATGTGAGCTCAGGAAGGCTGTAAATGATCCTAATTCAAACAGTGTTTTAATCTACTTAGCTGCGAATGAAATCAGATATTTCAAAGTAGTGCCATTGGCTCTCAACTATGGGGATGGGGCCCAGTAATTCTTACAGTCATTTACATTTAGTTATAGTCATTTACATGTATATATATATATATATATATATATATATATATATATATATATATTTGTATATATATATATATATATATATATATATATATATATATGAACATTGCTGAGATTTTATTTTTTTTTTACAACAAATAAAAGAGTGTTACATATCAGCTTAGTTAAGAGGAATACTATCTTGGAGAAAGAGGGGCAAAAGGTTAAGAAGCACAGTTTTAAAGTGACAGTTCTCCCATAAATGCCTATTGCAACCAGAAGACTGCATAATAAGGCCTTAAATGGGATATTTTACACAAAAATAATTTTTCAGATTTGTATGACTTTGTTTAGTGGGTTACAAAAAGAGATGCTCCCTGCACTTACCGTTTGCTTTCATTGATACTGAAAAAATGCATCCTTTTCAAAATAGGTTTTGAAAAACATGAGGGTTGAGTAAATCATATCAGGTTTTTTTTTTTTTTTTGTAAATTTAAATCCCATAATATGCAGGTCATTCTATTCGTTGTTGTCCGTTATCATTCTTAGTAAGGTTAAGAGGAATACGTTTCTCAAAACATATTCAACAAGGACAGGTAATGTTATATACAAATTTGAATGTATTTTCTCAAGGTTAAACTCTCAGATTCAACATAATATAGTAAATATGAGTTGTGTTCGTCAAGAACTGTTTTAAAATAAGGTCTTAAAAGCGACAGATTACGTTATATGCACCGTTAGGACAGTTCTCGTGCAACTTCCTCTGCGTGCAGGTGCTTGCCTTTAAGCCCCGCCCACCGCTGATGCTGCTGCTGGCCGTTAACCGGACAGTCGAATATAATAATTTGTGCTCCATTGAGGCTTGAGTGATATTACATTCTTATAAACTAGCATCTGTTTTCTATCCGCATTCGACAGTTTGTTCCTCTCCTGCATACGTTTTTGCGCAATCACCCCTTCCGCCTTTGAGAGAGTCGGAGCTTTTGAAGCGCTCCAGCAACATAAGGACGAATCGAAAGGTTACAGTAACCGAGCTGAAGGACTATCGAGTAAAAGCACCGGCAACGGCTCGGAAGACGCGTAACTTAGATATAGATTGCCATGACAGACTGTGGCGGGGATTTGAAGCTGGAGGTGAAACAGGCCAGCAAAGAGTTTAAAGAGAGCGAAAACGTTGCCGAGAAATACTCCGCGATGACGGGCACGAACATGAACGTCGGAGAGCTGTCCGCCGCATTCACTGCGGTCCCGACACACAAATCCATGAAAAAGGTAAGAGAGACGTGTCTTTTCTACAGCTAGCTGTTTATGGGTCAAACACACATTATGTTTGTCCTGAAAACATCGCACTTGGGACATGTTGCCCAGTTTACCGTGATCATTAGGAAAGATTATCCCCGGCGAGAGTTGACCTAGAGGTGTGCTGGAGCCTATTAGAGTCACGTGACGCATTTTCCAAGCGTTTCTTTAGTTCTTTTCTCGCCGCATCCAGTTATTTTCTCTGAGCTGCTCTGACTGTCACCGACCTTCGTCCACTGCAGTTCACAAACTGTCAAACGCTGGAATCTAACATATAGCCTAAAGGAAAAGCGAAATATCTTTTCAGCCTATAAATTTCTTTAGATTTCCTAGAAAGAAAGAAAAATGACCTAGAATTGCATGTAGGACAACTGACAGTGACAGAGCACTTCATTGCGAAGACCAAAGAGTGAAGATGCAGCATAGATAGATAGATAGATAGATAGATAGATAGATAGATAGATAGATAGATGATTGATTGACTCTGGAAAGGAAAGATGATCCAGTCCAGATTGTGAAAATGTATTCAGTGTGGCCCTCTAAATTGTGTGTGTGTGTGTGAGTGGGTGGTAAAAGAGGCACACTACTCTGCCCACTTGCTCATCAAGTTGTCAGCTGGTTATACAACAGAGCCAAGGGGTGTTCTTCTGCTTCTCTTCAGCTGCATTACACTCAGCGCCAAATCTAATTCAGTGTTGACATTCACATTTACTCTTTAATATTTACGAAATCGGATTTCGGACAGTGTGTAATTAAGTATTCATATAAATCTATCAATAGCAACATTTTGCATACTGAAAAAAATGGGTGTAGGATTTACTTTAAAACAATTTTCCCTAGTATGTACACAGATGCTTACAGAGAACTGACAAGAAACACATACAGTCAAGCATCAAATTTTTTAAGTAGAAAGACTGAAATGGTATTTTCTTGTAAAATCTTCTCCAATAATTTCTGAAATTATTTTTAATCATTTAATCATTCTTTGTGTTTATCTGGTATAAAAAGCCTAACATAATGTGTTCACCTCACAAATCTCCTCATAAGAGCTGGAGTCTATTGAGACATGCTCAGTGGTTGAGTACAGCATGCATTCATCTATTTCCCCCTCTGATCTTGTGTATTCCCTCTTTTGAAAAGGTGCTGGCAGTGCTTCTCCCTAGTAATCACAGTTTTTGTGTAATCATATCCTTTTCTCATCACAGTTTAAGGGTGTGAGAAAGTTTCTCCTTCTACCTCTTCTAGCTTTGTCCCTCTGTGAGCAGGAGGCTCTGATAACATTGTGAAAGTAAGTTGCATTGAGCTGAGAAATATGACACATGTACTGAGTCACTCAGTAAACATTTTCTCCTGTTTCTCGGGCCGAGAATTGGCATGGGGCCGCTGTCCGGCCCTACCTGCTGAGAGCCCTCACTGACCTTGAGCTCTCCTTATTGTGTTTTCTCATCAAACATTCAGCCTGTCATTTAGGTTTAGTAGGAGATCTTAGATCTATTCCTCTTATGTGTACTTTGACTCACAATGTCTCTTTATGGTACATCCATCATAATGAAATGACTCCTTTTGTTTCAGATTTCTTGCTTGTTATGCATAATGGACATAGTTATGGAGATAAGATCTGATTTCTGGAAATGTTCAGGGTTGCAGGTCCAGTTCTACTGAATGGATGCTTTGAGAGTTTGAACCGCTGTTCCTGCTTCAGTGCTTGAGCTGCCATTAGGATCTCTTTACCCCGAGCAGTCATCTGAGAGAGCTTAGATCGCGTTTCATTTATTCACGTTAGACCATTGGCACTTCAGAGCCCAGTTATTTAATTCTCTCAAGTGGTCTGAGCAGAGCGATTATTTTTGACTTGGTTGAGCAGATTGCTGTTATGTCTTTAAACAGTTTTTCAGAAGTTTCACATTCTCAGCCAAATCATGTTAGGCCTATTGTTAATAATCAGCCTTGTTAATGATAAAACTCTGTCACAGTCTGGTCATCATTAGACTATGTGAGTTGTGAATAATATCAGGACTTTTTGGTACACGGTTTTGTAGGGTTGTTCATTAAGTGTGTTTTTATTTTATTTTATTAAATAGTAAAAATGTAATGATTAATGGTAATTTATCAAGCAGCCTGTGTAAAATTCTTCAAAAAAAGTATATATTTTTTTGCCATCAGAGTAATGGTCAAATCTTTAGTTTGCTGCTGTATATATAGTAGGGCTGTCGGTCGATTACATTTTTTTATCTAATTAATCACAAACTAAATTTGACTGTGAAAATACCCAAGAATATTTTAAAAAATGAGAAAGTATCAAGAAGACATTACAAATCGTAGCTTTAAAAAGAAATATTTGATTTGATTTAACAAAATTTATTATACATATACATTTAGGCTATGGCCAAACATAAACTATGGAACATGAAAGAAGATCATCTGAGAAACGTCTCAGTATTTTTTATTCATTCAATAAAAGTCGTTGATTGGTATTTTTTTTAATGAAATTATACTTTAAATATTAAACTAAATCTGCCAGCAGGTGGCAGTACATGTGTTCATGTACTTTTGTTCAAACGGCTGATTGTTTCAGGAATAAAGTAAATGGCTCTCTTTATGAATCTACCTTTGAATCATTGGTTCACACGATTCATTCAAAACGCAGATTCATTCAGAAACTAACCATCGCTGTGTTGCTCGGAGACATGCAACAATTCTGCTATGGCTTTAAAGGTAATATGTTCCCTGCAAAATGGAGCAAAAAACATCATATTTTATTTAAAATATAACAATATCAACTTCTTATTTTCTGAACTGTTGTATAAAATCAAATTTAAACTCATTAAAGAAACAGCACTTGTGTGATATTGCTTACCTTGCCCATGTGATAGGCTATCACTTTTCGTGATATAAATGGGTCATAATCTATGTAGGGTGCCTTGTGTTGTCCTGTACATAAATAACTAATTTGCCATGATAACTTACAAATGACTATGAAAGAGTGTTACATTAGGCTTAGTTTTTATATTCATAGCAAAAGCATCACTTGGCTCTTTAGATACAGTTTCTACAGTTTTGCTATGTCACATGCACTGCTCGTTAAATTTGAATGATAGTAGAATACTGTCAAGTCATAAAATTCTAACATTTTGTTCTCCTATTAATATTTTGTTAAATAAGAGATTACTCAATTTGACTGTATTGATTATTTGGTAATTAAAACACAATTTTTAATCTTATTTAATAAAAAAGAAGAGTTTGTCCATGTCCCTTGAATGGTTGTTCACCCCTGTCATATTGGTGAATCCACCCCTTTAAGAAAAGGCCATCCCCCTTAGTGACATCAGGACAACAGATTTTTTTGTTGTTGTTGTTTCTTCAATGGCGAGAATTTAAATGGGTTATGTGAATAAGATGGTGACTTTTAAATTGACAAATTTTCTCTGTCTGAGTTTGTTTACTTGCTTTGGCAAAGCTTAAAGGGTTAGTTCACCCAGATAGCAAAATTATGTAATTAATAACTTACCCTCATGTTGTTCCAAACCTGTAAGATCTCTCTTTGGAACACAGTTTAAGATATTTTAGATGTAGTCCGAGAGCTCTCAGTCCTTCCATTGAAGCTGTGTGATCGGTATACTGTCCGTGTCCAGAAAGGTAAGAAAAACATCTTCAAAGTAGTCCATGTGACATCAGAGGGTCAGTTAGAATTTTTTGAAGCATCGAAAATAAATTTTGGTCCAAAAATAGCAAAAACTACGACTTTATTCAGCATTGTCTTCTCTTCCGTGTCTTTTGTAAGAGAGAGTTCAAAACAAAGCAGTCTGGATATCCGGTGCACGAACAAATCATTCGATGTAACTGGATCTTTTTGAACCAGTTAACCAAATCGAACTGAATTGTTTTAAACGGTTCGCGTCTCCAATATGCATTATTCCACAAATGATTTAAGCTGTTAACTTTTTTAATGTGGCACTCCCTCTGAGTTCAAATAAACCAATGTCCCGGAGTAATTCATTTACTCAAACAGTACACTGACTGAACTGCTGTGTAGAGAGAACTGAAGATGAACACCGAGCCGAGCCAGATAACCAACAACAGACTGACTTGTTCTCGAGTCAATCAATGTCCGATCTGCCCCATACTTCACGTTTGATAGGTCTTCTGTCCTGAACAAACACCCATGCCCAATTTCAGTTATAGTCATAGCGCCACCTGCTGGCAACATGAAGTTACATGTTTATCATTGTTATGGACTCCTAGGAACATATTAAAAAGCTCAACAAGTGTTAAATATGCTGGCAACATTCTAGAAGCATGCTAAAACATGCTTGCAACACTTAGCTAAGTGTTGAAGCATTCTATTAATGCAGTGAAACAGAACATTACTGTAACTAGTGCATACAATTTCCAGTCTGCTTCAAACTTCACATTTGATTAGAGTCCTGGCCTGAATTTACATCTACATGCTCATATTTGGTTATAGTTATAGCGCCACCTACTGGCAACAGGAAGTGACATGTCTCACACTGTTATGCACTATTAGCAACACAGTAAAATATGCCATTGTGTGCTAAACATGCTAGAAATATTCTAAAACATGCTAGCAACACTTACTTAGTGCTAATGCATGCTATTAATACTATGAACCAGGAAGTTGTTGTAACTCATGCATACAATGCCCAATCTGCCCCAAACTTAATAAGAGTCCTGGCCTGAACACATCTAAAGTCCAATATTAAATTATAATTATAGCGCCACTGCTGGCAACAGAGAATTACTTGTTTTACACTAACTTAAACATGCAATGTCTGATCTGCCCTGAACCTCACATGTTTTATAAGGGTGCTTTCACATCTCTAATTCGGTTCATTTGGTCCGAACCAAGGGCAAACAATTATACATTGTAGTATTTTTCAGCTTTTTTGGTTCCTTTTCACACCACACTGATTACTTTGGTCCAAACCAGTTGAAACGAACCAAAATGCAGTCACATGACAACGTCCACATCACTCATTGGCCATGACGTATTTCCTAAACTGCTTTTCGATTGGTCAGAATTTACGTGCGGGAAAATTCCAACATAAGAGGGAAAGCCAGCAAACAACACGGAGACAACACAACTATGGAGAGACGACTGCACGGGCTGGTTTTGTCCCTGGCCATAATCTATTACATTGTTTGTATACACCACAACATGCAAAAAATACATTTTTATAATGAAGCACAGATGCGGCTTGAAAACTACGTTCTAATGCACTGCAAACGGCGAGCGGGCATCGCTTGTAACTTAAAGCGGAGGCATGCATTAATTTTTCTTAACTCTGACATGCTCATGGTCATCAGACCAAATTTCTATGAGGTTCCGCACCTCCTCACTACTCCAAGTTTGTCCACGAGCTGCCATGCTAAAGTGCAAACTGTCAACAAACACTTCCTCATCCCATAATGCACAGCGCAGCTGACTACGGCAGCTGGTTTAGTCCAAAAATGATCAGTACTTTTTGCAGTTGGGTCTGTTCGAGGTCGGATCACGTTCTCATCACAAACGGATCGCTCCAGAGTTAGTTTGAAAGCGTACCGAGACCACCTCTTCAAGCAGGTCTCGGTGTGCTTGTTTTGTCCGCTTTTGGTGTGCACCCAAGTGCGATTGCTGCTTTCACACCTGACCAAACGAACCGCACCAAAGGGGGAAACGAACTCTGGTACGATTCAACCGAACTAAATGAGGCAGGTGTGAAAGCATCCTAAGAGTTCTGGCATTAACAGATCTTAATGATTTATAGTCATAGCTATGCTTTATAGTCATAGCGCCACCTGCTGGCAACAGGAAATTACTTGTTTTACACTAACTCAACTGCCTCACAAACTAGGGTCAGTTCAGCACTGGATTTGCTACTGAAAGAGGGATCGATACCAACGCTTCAGAATGATCGTGAATAGCAATGTGGTAGTTAAAAATTGCATTTGGAAGCAATATGTGAGGTCAGATACATGGTCACCGTAACACGCAAGCATGAGCTCTTGAAGGGTCCGTCCTCTTCTTAGATGGGAGCAGGGTTGCCAGGTTTTCGCAACAAAACCCTCCTGCAGACATGAAAAGCGACCTGCAACAACAGTGTACTAGTAGCCCAATTTCGCAAAAGAAAACCGCAGACTTGTCAAGTGTCAACACTGGAAGGGAGGCAGGAGCACCAGCTCATTTTCATTTAAAGGGGACATACACATAAACAGAGCGTTTTAGCTCATACCCTAAAAGTAGAAATTTCAAGAAGCTTTAAAAAAAATATCTGTGGGATATTTTGAGAAAAAATATTGCATACACACTCTGGGGACATCAGAGAACAATTTAAAATATTATATCAATGCATTTAAGGTGCCTTTAAATGAAAACCCAATCCCTTGTGGAGTGCAGTAGAGTTCTTTGTTTTTGTTGACAAGTATGTGGAGTGTAGTGACCTCGGCCTGGGATTAGAGATTGTGGCTGAAAGCCAGACTGGTTACATTAGGACTACAGCAGGAATTGGCAGAATCATGGTAAACAGCTCAACAGCGTCTGCTGGCCCAGTACTGCCTGTCTGTTTCCACCATGATGGATCACTGTGAGCTCAGCTGTAAAGCGGAACAGTCAATGAACAGGATGGATTTCTTCTTCTTCTATTCTTAGTCAGATCTCGGAATAGAGTTAACCGACGTGACCTATAGTGGATGCTTTAGGGGTTTACAGAAACATGGTTTAATTCCCTCCAGATCCCTGTTTTATTAGCCGCCCTGAATGAACTCTGCAGGAGAGTCTGTTTCTGAAGGCACTGGGAGAACCAGTTGGATTAAAACAAATACACCCTTCCTTTAGTATTCCTGAAACATTTAGTCACCACAAACAGACGGGCTGACGGCCCTCATGGTGGTTGCAAGGAACGGTAGATTACAGAAAGAGAGGGAGAGCAAAAGTAGGCTGGCCGGGTTTGTGAGTGGTTGATATATTGGTTCCATTGTCACCTCCCATACCCTCGTGTCCGCTGTAAGAACTCCACGCAGAAACTTCCCCCTACACCCACCAGTGTGTAAAACTACACTGGTGAAACACCAGTGGTAACAATACACAGGCACACAGGCCAGAGGCAGCCGGCACAGACAGGGACCATGAACCATGGCTATGACTTTCCCAGGGTAAGTGCCACGTTACTCTCTCTTCCATCCTCTACAGCAGCACACAGCAAAAAGAGCTCTGAGTTTTGTTGGTGACTTTTGACTGACTGTATATATTTTTATTTACATAAAGTCTTTATATTGAGAGACTGAAAGAACTGTATTTCTGAAAGAAAAAAAAGAACTATACTTCTGAAATTAAATATATCAATATAATAAAACAAAATGTTTTTTTTATTAATTAAAAGAAAAGTATAGAATGTATACTATATATAAGTTAAATTATAAATATATATTTGTTTTTAGAAAAAAAAATATAAATATATTTTAAAGTTTATAATATTATTCAATATTTATAAATGTTATTTTATTATGTTCTATTATATTATAGATTACATAACATTAATAAAAACAAAGATAATAAAAAAATTGGGAAAAATATATAAAAATAGATCTACATGTATATTTCTTATTATGTATATATACATCTATTCTACATTTTTGTTTATATTTTGAATTGACCTTAAAAAGGTCATTATCTGTGATCAAGTCAACTGATTGGGTAGAAATCACACATCAAAATCATTTACATTAGACTCTGTGGAGGTTATTGATATGTAGCGCTCACAATGTGTCAGTGGACTTAAAGAATCTAGGAAATGTTTGAAGTTCTCTGTTCTTCCTCTGAGTAGGAAGTTTTGAGACATCATGTGCTGGTTTTTCAGGGACTTCAGGACTAAAATAGACTTGAGAAATACTACTCAAATATGAAGGTGAAGTCATAAGTCTGACTCTGTCAAGCAGAGATATATACATCTGCCACAGTCAAACTTTTAAGTTAAAGTCAGTTATGTCTTTTGACCCTTACATGTGACTTTCCTGCTAACACTGGTTGGGGCAGTTAAAGCTGTGGTTTAACATAATCCACAGCCTTCTAGATTATTACAGCACATTGTCAGAGTGTTAAAAAAGAATACAGTATGATTCAATAATTTAAGTGACAGTGTAATCAGCGAAATGAGCTGGAAGTGATGTTACTGCTTATGGCTTCATCACAGTCCATAGCTTTCTTTGTGTCTCTGTCTCTCAACTGAAGAATTATACTCTACTCTCTGATCATAACTGTCCAGTTATTTCAAGCACTTTAAGTTCAAAGCTTTGCCTCGGGGTCACAATACCGCCTCACAATGGCATTTTATTATCACTCCAATTTCCTTGAAACGTCAGCTGTGTGTTTTGTCAACTTCACTGGCATCTCCTGCAGTTTTGTGTCCAAACATACCTAACTCAGGACTTGGATGCTGTCTGGCAAATCACAAGTTAGATAACAGATAAACTGATGGTGTTAAAGCAGTGCTACAGGAGAAGCTGAGCATTTTCTGGGACTGGAAAGTAAATTGTTGACTGTTTTGAGTAAAGCAAGTGTGTCGTGGATCACTGCTTATCAAACTGAAATCTGAAGACATGTGAAGTTAAGTATATGGAGCAGTTTTGGAAAAGATCTCAACAGAACATTTTATATAATACTTCTATTCGGCCAGGATACATTAAATTGATTAAACTTAACAGTAAGGACATTAATAATTTGTGATAAATTCATAAATGTTTCTTGAGCAGAAATTCAGCATATTAGAATGATTTCTGAAGGATAATGTGACACTGATGACTGGAGTAATAATTCAAAATTCAGCTTTGCTTTCAAAGGAATAATTTTTTAATACATTCAAATACAAAACAGACTTCTTAAAAAATTAAATAATAATAATAATACAATATATTTTTATATTATGACCCCAAAGTAGTGTATTTAAAAAATATTATATACAGTACAGACCAAAAGTTTGGAAACATTAGTATTTTTAATGTTTTTGAAATAAGTTTCTTCTGTTCATCAAGTCTGCATTTATTTGATCAAAAATACAAAAAAAAAAACTGTAATATTGTGAAATATTATTACAACTTAAAATAATAGTTTTCTATTTGGATATACTTTAAATAAATAATTTATTCCTGTGATTCATTATTCACTATGAGTGTTGGAAACAGTTCTGCTGTCTAATATATTTGATGAATAAAAGGATAAAAAGAACTGCATTTATTCAAAAAATAATATATTTTCTTTACTATCACTTTTTATCAATGCTGAATAAAAGTATTGATTTTATATATTAAAAAAAAAGAAAATAAAAAAAATTACTGACCCCAAATTACTGACCAGTAGTGTATTGTTATTACAAAATATTTATATTTTAAAAACATTTTTATTTATTTTTATTTTTACTTTTTATTCATCAGAGTATCCTAAAAAAGTATCACGTTCTGAAAAAATATTAAGCAGCAGAACTGTTTCCAACTTTGATAATGAATCATCATATTAGAATGATTTCTAAAGGATCATGTGATAATGATCCTAAAAATTCAGCTTTGCATCACAGAAATAAATGATAAAGTATAATAAATTTAAAAACAATTATTTTAAATTGTAATAATATGTCACAATATAAATTTTTTTTCTTTCAAAAACATAGTAATGTTTCAAAAACATTTGGTCTGTACTGCATATTTTATAATTTAAAACTAAAAGAAATTTCAAATACATCCCCTGAGCTGTGAAAGAGCTGCTAAAAAGTTTCTTCTGTGTCTTTTCACGTTGTCTATATTTCACAGTAGGAATTGTGATGGCAGCTGTGTTTTGTAAGGGTGAGGGATCCGCTGTTTGCTTGGAAAACGTATCAGATTCACGAGTGCTATTGAACTGTCCAGAATCCTTTCCTAAAGATTGGCAGATAGACTGTCATCAGATGCATTAAAGAAATCTCCTGTTTTCATATACCACACAGACAGAGGTTCTGTCCTCTCTATCTGTCTGTGGTGCGCTTAGACAGTAAATATAATTAGATGCTTGGATTATTTGACTGCTTATAACCGCACACAAACACACACACACACACACACACACACACACAGAGAGACACACGCATAATCAGATAAATATCACTTGTTAAGGTCACTGGTTAGAGGTTACCTATTTTTCTTTGGTTAAGTCGTGCCATAAGATGATATAATGATTCTAGAGTGATAGCAAGCATTTTGTTTGCTTGTGACAGATGCAAATGTGTACATCTTGTGGTTACATATCAAACCAAGTGTTTTGTTTGCTGAAGCACAGTCATATTGCATTTCACAGTAAATCTGGGTCTGCAGATGCTTTACAGCTGAGCCGCTGGTGATCTGTGTCTGTAGATGAGACATCTGTTTCTGAAAGAAACATAAATCAGCTCTAAAAAAGGAGTGCAGTCAGGAGCAGAGCTCTGCTTCTGTGATTTACCTGCACATTATTGTGTAAAGCTAATAGTGTACCACAAAACCCATCCCAGAAACCCTGACCATCCTCCCTTCCTTTTCAGACATATGATCACTCCTACATGAAGTGTTATGTGACACAGTGATGAATCTGTCTTCATGGGGTATTTTTATACGGAGGTTTACATTTTCAGCTTTTATTTCTTTGCTTAATCAATTTAATGACCCCATAAAATTAAAAGTGAAATGAATTTAGTCCATGTGCTAGCTTTGAGATTGACTTATATGCAAATGTATTCCCAACTTAATTTATAAATGTCAATTATTTTTCTTTCATGTCAGTTTCTGTCTGGAAACATTACAGTCAATAAATATTAGCTTGGTTATATCAAACACTCAATATAATTTGTTCTAGATCATTAGTCGTGATGTTTTGGAGCCTTTGAAGTCAGTTTCCTTAAAAGGTGGATTTCTACATTAAACACTGACTGGGCATAATGCTTTTGGCGAAATACGACAAAACCGCAAATAAAATTGCATTTGAGTTTACTGCAGAAAATAACAGTCACAATCCCCCATGTCACTTGTACTTCCATAGTGCCTTCGCCTTGAGATCTCTAACGGTCAGGTTAATTAACAGTCAGGTTAATCTGCATTCTCCACAAAACACGATCACACACACAGCACACACATCAAAAGCAGCAGCAGCACACAGTCTTCATCAGCCTGCAAGCATATATCCCATGAATATTTAAAGTTTTGCATTATTAAAATGACTGAAATGGAACTGAAATCCCCTGATGAGATCCGTTCCCCACATCTGCTATGTAATTGTAAAATATTTCAATACAGCAGTGAGCAGATGCTATTTATAGTGTCCTTTTGGGCTATGTTAAGACTCTACATGTTTGAAGCTGTGCTGTTCCTTAGAGTATTTAATCTTCAGTAGTGATGTTTTAAAGCTATATCCACATAGTTTGTTTGATTCATTTTTAATTATTTGAAATCAAGCCTTAAAGTTCTGAAATGACAAATATAAGGAGAGACTGATGCTGTTTGCATTTTTAAGGTATAAATGTATTTTAAATGGAACCTGAGGGGCTTCAATCCACAATTTTTATTTTGGCTGAACTATTCCTTCGACTACATGCAAATGTGCTGCTCACATGTTCATGTCTCTGTCTCTCCCCCATCCTCTCTTTTTCCATACCTCCATCTTACTGTAGCAGATTCAGTTTGCCAACCAAGAGGAAAAACAGGAGTTCAGCAAGTTCCCTACAAAAACCGGCCGTCGCTCCCTGTCCCGCTCCATCTCTCAGTCCTCCACGGACAGCTACAGCTCAGGTCAGACCCTCATCCACCCTTACTCCAAGCCAAGCACTGACACGTCAATGAAGTTCTGTAGTTCAGAAGAACAAAAACACAAATAGTGCGAAGCATTAAATGCACAGAACAGATCTAGCAGTACATTACTTGCTTACCAATGGATCCTCTGCAGTGAATGGGTGCCGTCAGAATGAGAATCTAAACAGCTGATAAAAACATCACAATAATCAACAAGTAATCCCCATGACTCCTGTCCATCAGTAAATATCTTGTGAGGTGAAAAGCTATGTGTTTGTAAGAAATGAGTCCATAATTAAGAATTTAACTTTACATTGTAAATATGAGTGAAAATGTCGAGAAGAGAAATATGCAATCAGGCATCGTTTACAGGTGAAAACAAGCATTATTATGGATTATAGACTCTATTTTGCCCAGAAGTAACAAGTAAAAGCTCTTTTAAAAACAAACATGCAACTTTTCACTTAACAAGACATTAATTGTTGGTCTGAAGTTGTGTGCAGTGTTTCTAGAATATTGTGATTTTTTTATCAGCTGTTTGAACTCTTAACTCTCAATTCTGATGGCACCCATTCACTGCAGCGGATCCATGGATGAGCAAGTGAGTTATTGCACGATTTCCAAATCTGTTCCCATTAAGAAATAAACCAATCTACATCTTGGATTGCCTGAGGGTGAGTACATTTTCATTTTTGGATGAACTTTTCCTGTAAGAAATCAATGTGGCCTTAAAATTGCTTATTTCTTGTTCATGCTAGTTTTGTGTGTTGTGTAATATAATCCTAGGTTAGCTTAAAGTGAGAACTATATAGACTTTTGGTAGAACTGGCACTGGATCAGACAAATTCACACTCCTAAATCACTCGTAGCACCAACAAAAGTGAGGGATAAACATTCCTGAAACTGAATTGCAAAATAAGTTAATAAGATCAGGGTATTTTTTTTACAAACATGAATTAATGCATGTATTGGTGTTAACTCCACTAATATGTGCGTCTGTGCTCTTGTAGCGGCCTCGTACACTGACAGTTCGGATGATGAGACATCTCCTCGTGAGAAAAGCCAGGTCAACTCAAAGGGCAGCAGTGACTTCTGCATCAAAAACATCAAGCAGGCTGAGTTTGGACGGCGGGAGATCGAGATCGCTGAGCAAGGTTAGCAGACTCAGCTTTTATGCTTAGTAGTCTGTAACGGGTTATCTTCACACCTGTGCTTAGTGGGAACTTTCTTGTTTCTGTTTGATAGGTCAAGATGGTTTGCGTACATAACAATTACAGCATTGATTCTCAACTGGTTTGTCCTGTTTTGTCAAGTTTAAATAATTAATGTTATTGGTTTAGTAAAGAATTGTTGGCTCAGGATATCTGTTGAACACAATTTTAGGTGTGTGTACAATACAGTGAGTGCTGTCAAATGAACAAGGTTTGGTAACAGCTGCTGCTGTCAGGAACAGTCATCGTTCTCCATTTAATTGAATGGTTTCATCTTTTTAATTGGGTTAAGATCTCAATGCCAGCTACGCAATACATATATACTTAAAGGAATAGTGCACTCAGTAAGGAAAAGCATATCATCATAATTTAGTTATTTCAAGTCCATATGACTTTCTTCAGCAGAACACAAAAGCAGACATTTTAGACCGCTTTTCAATGTAAGTAAAAAGAATGTGAAATAAGTCTCCTGAAGTTTTGTTTTAAAAAGACAGAAATGTCTTGAGTTCAACTCACTGACTCTGTGATCCAGAAATAATCAGTTAATAAGAGCAAAGCTACTTGGAATATTGTGCGTGATTCATGTAGACCATTATAGTGATGCTTTTGTGTACATTTTGGAAGCATGAAAACATTCTACATTAAATACAAGGTTCTGTTTTGAAACCTCAAATCGTAGGTTCTAATTCAGTCTGATATAATCACATCATTATTTAAATAGCACAGCTGATTGGTTTCTTTTCACATCAGCAGCCAATGAGCTTGAAGATTCAGATACTTGGATAGTGCCTGCTGTAGCAGTTGCAGCATGCTTCAGAAACCCTCCACCTTCCCCAGCTCCACCTGTATAGATCTGCTATGGGATAGTTTCGTATATGTTATGTGTGCAGAAGCAGTTTTTCCTACATGCTCTCAGCTGCATGTCTTTGGATGTATTCTGTACTTGCTCTGCCACAGCAGTGTAGAAGATCTAATCCTCCAAGACAAAACGCATCCACACTGCCATATTACCCTGCTAAACTCTCAGAGAGCTGTCATCATGACAGAACTGTATTTGCATTGAGTTTTCAGAATCATACAGATCTCAAACAACATGAGTGTTAACAAATGCTAACAGAAGTTTCATTTGCGGCTGAACTATTCCTTTATTATTACTATTCCTTCCTTTTTTTCACTTTCACTTTCACTTTCAATGTTTCCCTATTTTTCATGCAACAAGGTTTGTGGTTGTTTTCCGGGACTTGGTTTGATCTCTGTTTCAGACTCTAGACTCCATAATTAAAGAAGTTGTCTCATCTCCAAACTGTTGTCTCTGTCACGTCCACAGATATGTCTGCCCTTATTTCCCTGCGGAAGCGAGCTCAGGGGGAGAAACCCCTTGCTGGGGCTAAAGTGGTTGGATGCACCCACATCACTGCACAGACTGCAGTAGGTTCTACTCAGGGCTTCACTAATTCAAAGACGCATACTTCTACAGCTAGTCTTTAACTCTAACACAAAATATTTACACATTTCTATGGTTTGTTTGGATGAACAATAAAGTTAGCTTACTTAAATACTAAAATTACGGTCTGTGACGATAGCCTTGCAGTTACTGCACTTGACGTACTGCACAACTGCGTTAACCATGACCCGCAGAAAAAATACTGAAATTACCAGCTGACAAGACCAGTATATTTTGACCAGGACTGCGTTTCCCAAAAGCATCATAAGCTAAAGTACATAGAAGACCCACTGAAACCAATGGAGCTACAATCAACTTAGGCTTACGAAGCTTTTGGGAAATGCAGCCCAGGGTAATATATTGAATAAGTTAATTTTGAGTAAATATGATTTAAAATCAATGTTCATTTAAATTTAGTATATATCTTAACTGTTTTTAATAAATTGTGTTCTATATTGTCTATTAATTGGATACCCCATTCCCTATAAGTATGTATTGTTAGGAGTTCAGTGTTGTCACTGTTGACTAAAACTATTCTAAATATTTATATTAATTTAAAAAGCTGAAAGAAAAAATATAGATACATTTCTATTTAAAAATAAGATTAAAACATAAACTTTTTGTAAAATTTGTAAAATTAAATTAAATAAGTTAAAGCACTAAAGTTATTATGACTAAAACGTAAATAAAAAAATGTTAAAAGAAATATATTTTTAAAATGTAAAACAAAAATACAAAAGAGTATTACAAATGTACTAAAACAAACACTAAACAAAAATTCAAATGAAAACAACTAAATATAAAATATTAAAATAAGAGTTCAAATATTAATAAATGCTATAAAATGATATGAATAATACTAAAATAGCCTGTACTGGCTTTATCACTAAAAGACCCAGCTAATTATTATTTTTTTAATATCAATAACCTTAGTTACTTTTAGTACAACAGAGTTTTTATTTTCAATGTGTATTTGCTTACGTGTGTTCATATATTAGTATGAATAAATGTAAATACACACTTTGTTACTCTTAGTTTGCTTTCCTTATACTTTTTGATATGCTGTGCTGCTTTCTTTCAGGTCCTGATCGAGACACTTGTGGCACTGGGAGCTCAGTGTCGCTGGACTGCCTGTAACATTTACTCCACTCAGAATGAAGTGGCTGCAGCTTTGGCAGAGAGCGGTAAACAGCCCTCTAAACAACTTACTGTTGTCTGAACTACCAATTCCAACCTGGCCTGATATTCTGGACTCACTTTTCATTTATTTTGTGCCCTTTAAAGGTGTTTCGGTTTTTGCCTGGAAAGGTGAATCAGAAGATGACTTCTGGTGGTGCATTGATCGCTGTGTCAACATGGAAGGCTGGCAGGCAAACATGGTATATATAATGTTCTGCACTAAATATCTAGTGATATTAAAGCTGACTCAGTGGGCAGTGTCTGTTTACACTGAGTGCAAATAATCAACCTTGCTGGCAAAGATTCATTTCAATAACTGTACCCAACATTTACCCATTACTCAAACTGCATATTTCTTCTGTTTACACTTTAAGCAAAGAGCATAATTCTATTGCTGGTTTGTACTTAGTGTAAGCAAGATGCTAACTGTTGCTGTTTACACTTTGTGAAAACATATCTACCACTATTTACAATATTTCAGTTGAATTTCATTTGCCGCTGCCAAATCAGTATTTATTCATCTTCAAAACAATTATCAGGATCTTTGTATGTTTGCAGATGAGTAATCGTCATACATTTTCTCTCAGATCCTAGATGATGGGGGCGATCTGACCCACTGGGTGTATAAGAAGTATCCAAGTGTCTTTAAGAAAGTACGTGGGATCGTGGAGGAGAGCGTTACAGGTGTACACAGGTAAGGGAGAACTCTAGGACTTTTTTTTAATGTGTATCTTGAATGCAGTTTTGCTTTAGAAAAAAACATCTGCCAAGTGCATACATTTTATTTGTATCTTATTCATATATTTTGTTATCCACACCAAAAACCTAACACAATGACACAAATCTTTGTAGTCATGTATATTCTATTATTAATCTGAATATGATTTAAATAATGAGATTAATCAAAACTTTATATTTTAATTAATTGAAATGTGTCTGAAATGTGTCATCAAATGTGTCTGTTTTTGTTCATTCTGTTAGGCTGTACCAACTCTCTAAAGCTGGCAAGCTTTGCGTCCCCGCTATGAATGTCAATGATTCTGTCACCAAGCAGAAGTTTGATAATCTGTACTGCTGCAGGGAGTCCATCTTGGATGGGTAAGACACCTGCAATGCTGAGATATGCCTTTTTAAATATATTTGTGTATATATATGTAGTTTATCTTCCTCTGACCTCTTACCAAGTATAAATAAAGCTCATATAAGGAGGAGTATAATCACGGTTGACTTCATCTTTCTTCTTAGTCTGAAGAGGACGACAGATGTGATGTTTGGTGGGAAGCAGGTGGTGGTTTGTGGTTATGGAGAGGTAAGTCCACATCTGCACTTTTGCAAAATGCCCCAAAGATAATCTTCATAATGCAAAAAATAATCTCAAAATTGCCAGACCTTATTTACTACAAGCACAGATATTTTCAGAACATTTCTGTGTTTTATTTTCATTCTTGTATTGATTCTGACGTAGGTGGGAAAAGGTTGTTGTTCAGCTCTGAAAGCGCTTGGAGCCATTGTGTGTGTGACAGAGATTGACCCTATATGTGCTCTTCAAGCTTGGTAAGATAAACACACCCACAAAAATGAGCTACATTTCAACCAAACACCATGTGCTGTATATTAGTACTATATATAATATTATAGTATTTAATAATATTTTGAATTGGCTTTAATTTTATATTTTTAGTTTAGGTTTGAGCAATTTTTTTGTGATTTTGTCATTTTTAATTGCTTTATAAAATATATTTTTATGTCAGTTAAATGCATATTACCCATATTAGCCAAACACATGGCCGTGGGAAGTATTTACACAGGAAGTCTGTGAACAAGCCGATGTGCTTATTCATTTGTTTCTATCTCCCTCACAGTATGGACGGCTTCAGAGTGGTGAAGCTGAATGAGGTGGTTCGCCAAATGGACATGGTGATCACCTGCACAGGTACGTCTGGTTACAGTCGCTCGCTTCCACTTTCAAATCCATTTCCTCTATTCCATGCGGCTTTTAGCAGCAACACAACACATCCTCCCAGATGCCCTTGCATTGAGTTGCTGTGAAACAGTTCACCCTTTGACAGCTGTAGGAGTCTGTACTCTGTAGTCTGGGAAAAATAAGTATTGCTCAGCAAAAGATAAAGTATTTGTTTAAAACACAGTAAAGAGATATTGAGGTTTAGATCAGTTATGCATGGTCTCTGCTAGTCAAAGGCACAGCTTTGTAATAAATGCCAGTTTTATTTAAGTGTTGTTTTTATTAGTATGCACAAATAATGTGTATTGAGGTTTCCTGTCTGTTTCTATAGGGAACAAAAATGTGGTGACCAGGGAGCACTTGGATCGAATGAAGAACGGCTGTATTGTGTGTAACATGGGCCATTCCAACACTGAGATTGATGTGGTGAGTGAGTCTCAATCTTTAACGGGTGAAAATATTTTTGTGTTATTTATGAGGAGGTGCCATTTGCTCCTGCTGTAGTGTACTTTATTGGTGAATTTAGTCCAGGGAAAATTCTTTGTAGGTGTTCCATGAGTAGCAGGCACACTTAATTAACCTGAAAGCCTCTTAGCAGCATGTTTCCGATGACAAAGTGGTGTTCATAGTGAAGGCATTTGCGTGTGTGTGTGGTTTAACGTTGCAGGTTTATCAGTCTGTACTGTACAGAAGTGAAAGCGAGTCTTAGTTTGTGTGCGCTCATGTGTGTCTGTTGTTTCTCTGTTCCAGGCGAGTCTGAGGACTCCAGAGCTCACCTGGGAAAGGGTGCGCTCACAGGTCGACCACGTCATCTGGCCTGACGGGAAACGAGTGATTTTACTGGCAGAGGTCTTTCCTTCTTCTCTTTTTTTCATGAATGAGTGCCAGTTATATGATGGATGGAGTCTACTTTTTATGCAACAATAGACATATTTGTCACATTTGTATGGCAGTCTGAGTTTAAGACTGCTTAATGTTATTTAAACACAAAGAAACAAAACAGTGCAGGATGTGTCCTGAACAAGTCGAGACGAGCAAGTTGTTAGGCACAATACAATGCCGAATTTAGTTGTTTTCACTGTTATAGCACAAATTGTGGCATTAAAGCTGCGGTAGGGAACTTTTGACGCTCTAGCGGTTAATAAACAGAACTGCTTGCGTCTTGCGGAAGAACATTGTAGCCGGATCTACTTCTCTCTGTTTATGTCTATGAAGAATCACAAAGGTACTGGGTTACTCCGCCACGGTACCCCTGAAGCAATCTAAAATAGTCCGAATATAAACACTTATCATAGGTGCACCCTAGTGATTCAGGACAAGCTAAAAACACGGTTTGGAAAATGGATTCATGGTGTACTCGCTTATTATATACATTTTTCTACATTGTGAACACAAACAAAGTTACGGACCGCAGCTCTGATTGGTTGATTTCTTACCGGGAGTGGATGAATTTCTGCAAATGGCAATAGGACCACTGGGAGGAGCCAGAGGAGCTTGATTTTTTTTTTTACAGATTATCTGTCTCATATTCTACTGTCAGGACATAATGACAGGTTTAACAAATATGTAAAAACTATATTTTTACAAAAGTTACCTACTGCAGCTTTAATATATTAATGTACATGTGTGATCATATATGTGTGCATAATATATGTATAATTTTTTGCTTTTTATCATGTATATTAAAAAATACACAGTCAAATAATATATAGTTATATTTTATATAATAACATTTACAAGTTTGGTGTCAGTAAGATTTTTTTTTTCAATAAATCTGTATTTATATTCAGCAATGATGCATTACATTGATCAAAATCTACTCTAAATAAGTTTATAATGTTACAATATATATATTTTTTTACAAAAATATATAGCAGCAATACTGTTTTCAGCAGTGTTAATAAGAAGTGATTTTTGAGTGCCGAATCAGCGTTAAATTAATAAAATGATTTTTGAAGCATCATGTGACAATTAATCCTGGAGTAATGGCTGATGAAAATTCAGCTTTGCCAGTACAGGAATTTTAAATTACATTCACATATTTTTTTTTTAAAATAATATTTCACAATATTACAGTTTTCACAGTAATTTTGATCAAATAAATGCAGTTTTGCTGAGCACTAGAGATGTCCTTTTTCAAAGACATAAAAAAATCCTACTGTCCTTAAATTTTGAACAGGAGTATATGTTTTTAAAAAATATAATATTCGTCTTTTTTCCTTTTTTTACACAGCTTATGGACTTGATGCTATGTATAGTCATATGTTTTGGTTTGCATTAAAGTTCCAAAAAAGGGAAAAAAATTATCAAATAAAAATAAGAATTTAATTTTTAATCCAAAAGAGGTGTTTCCATGTGATTATATAATATCTAAAACATTTTCTGCTGTCAATCAATCCCAAACTAAACATCTGTTAGGGAAAAATAAGGCTTTTCATGAATCAATATATATATATTTTTTCCCTAACAGATGTTTAGTTTGTGTGCTCTCCTGGTGGATCACAGTAAATCTCAGTCATTTGTGTGCTGTTTTTAGGGCCGGCTCTTGAACCTGAGCTGCTCAACAGTCCCCTCATTTGTGCTATCAATCACAGCCACAACCCAGGTAATTTAACCTGTCACGATTTGAGTTTTAGCTGAAGTGCGTCTGTACCCTTTGTACAGATGAAATTTTATCCAGTTATGTAAGTAGTTCTGAGTACTGTTGCACAGCTGTATGATTTTTATGCCCGATTTAACATCTCTAATCGCAGGCTGTTGTGCGCTTTATTTTAATGTTAGGCTTTGGCCCTGATAGAGCTGTATAATGCACCAGAAAGTCGCTACAAACAGGATGTCTACCTGCTTCCCAAGAAGATGGGTAAGAACCAATCACTACTGCAACTCAAATTAAGCAGTCATGTGCATTAACTGTGATAAATCATGTCTGTGTGTGTTTCAGATGAATATGTGGCCAGCTTGCACCTACCCAATTTCGATGCACATCTTACAGAGCTGTCAGATGAACAGGCCAAATATATGGGCCTGAATAAGAACGGACCCTTTAAACCAAATTACTACAGGTATGAGAGAGGCTTTAAAGCACCCCATATTAATTATGACTGATAGTTTATGTACAATATACATATTTGAACTGTTATGTACATCATTCTCATCAAATACCTGAGAATAAAATGTTTGGTCACTTACTGCCCTCTGCTGGATGTCTATAAAGACTCACAAAAATAATTTTTCAGAAATCTTTGATTAATAGAAAGTTCAAAGTTGAAATCTTCGGTAACATAATGATGTCTTTACTGTCATTTTGATAAATTGGATCCTTACTGAATAAAAAAATCTTAATGACACCAGATTTTTGAATGGTAGTGTAACTCATAACAATCAATGAAAACAAACAATTTCATATTGTGAACATTCTTCATACCAGACTGAACAGTTTTCTGTTGTTATACTTACAGATATTAGTGTGACTGAATGGATTCAGCCTTCGTCAAAGATGGAGAGACCTGCATTAACCAGTGAAGCATAAGATTTATTTTCTATTAATATACATTTCTTAAAACAAAACTTGATTTTACTGAATGTTATTCTTATTTAATAGTGTTACTAATGTCCAGTGACAACATATACGTTCATGTCACTTTTAGGCTTATGTGCATTGTTAGAATTCATGTAATATAGCATTTGTTGTAAATCATTATTTAACCTAAAATATGAAAAGGACCACTGTATATGGTTTTAAAAATGTGCCAAATATTGGTTATAGTTACTGATCAAATAAGATAATTGATGATTATTACTATGCTTTGTTTTTACATGGTTATTCTATTCACCCAAGGTTATGCTATACTCAATTGTTCATGACAAAAAGTTTTTTGTGGCTTTTTAATATTAAAATGTTAGCCTCAGCATAATATTCCTGATTTATAGCTCTTACATAAGAAAATATAAAAGCTTTTTTTGACTGAATGTACTGTGTGTATTACTGATAAAAGCTAGATTGTTCTGGCAATATGATACACACCACTGTGTGCAGAAACTTCCGTGACCAGGCAGCACATGCTGCTAAATATACCCCACTTGGGGGATTTTATGGATTCTTTTCCCTTTCACGTTCTCACACACTTCCATCATCTCTGTGGCCTTTTACAAATTCTGCTATTAAAATAAAATAGACCATTATATGTTATTTAGGCCAGGCTTTGAAGAAAATAAATGTAACCACAGTTGAAAATAGATTTTGGGATATTCTGTGAGACTTTTGCAGAATATTATTGACCCCCAACATACCCACACATAGCCACAAAAAGCACACATATCTAGATTACCATCTCTAGGGGACTGCAAATGTCTTAAGCAAATATCACTGTGAATGCTGTCATTTGAATATTTGCCTCATCTGCACTTTGTGATTTACCTTTGCATACATCATTTGTTAGATATGTGATGTCATCGAATCCCTGCATTAAAGATCTTGCTGTCACAATATGCTTTTTGACTCATATTTATGCTATTAATATCACAAACGTTTTACTATCATTGTGTAGGAAGCTTATTACATTTTATGTAAACACCAATGCAACAATATTGCTTTTTACGATAAGAGATTAGCCACAAAGGAATCTGGGCGGGAAAATGTAAGAAATTAATGTTTTATACAAGACAAAAAGTGAACATCTGGTCGCCCAAAAAAGACAATTCGTTCTCGAGCCTATTCAGCTGGCCTATTTTAAACTGTAGGCTAAAATGTAAAATCATTCAAATATATAAAAATTAATACCAAACTACTATGATTAGTCCGTCATTGCCACCACTGAGAAATGTAACAGAAATCAAACGACAGACAAGGCTTTAACATTAACAGAACGCTTTAAATAATATACTTCCGATTATAAACACCGTAACTAGCGGTTTTAAAAGCAGTTTAAAAAAAAGGAAAAAGTAAAATTATAATTTTAAACATTGTCTAGCCCCGCCCACCTGTTGCATAGTAATCAAGGTTCTACCAGCTCATTCCGTTTCTATATTTGGAGCGCTGACGTTTCTTAGTGCGCGCCTGGAAACTTCAGGACTCAGTCAGCCTCTAAAGTTACCGCCAGAGTCGAGAGAAGGCTAGTCTTTCTGGAAGCAGCATGGGAGGTATAAAACAGTCCGTGTCGCTCAGGCTGAGGCAGTCAAAACAAGACAACTCGATCAACCTGAAGCAAAGCAGAGCTGAAGACTCCGCTCTCTGAAGCGCTAAAAGAAACTCACAAGACCTGTAAGTGACTCTTTGAGTTAACTTTTACATCTCTTTTTATGTATATTATCATTTATACATGTTGTAAATTTTCTATACAAATTAAAAGTATAGCTATCAACTTTAGGTAGACTTTGCATTATTCAGCAAGTTGTTTATAATACTTTGAGATGACAGTCAATAATATTTTATATATATTTATATTTAATTATTAATTTAAATTGTTGGATTAATACTATTAATGGTTATTATTAAATAGCTCAAGATAGATATTCCCCCTTTGTATTGCAGGTGATATTTACTATTGATAATCAAGATGTCTAAAGGTGTGTCCATTGGCATTGATCTGGGAACCACTTACTCCTGTGTGGGGGTGTTCCAGCATGGCAAGGTGGAAATCATTGCTAATGATCAAGGAAACAGAACCACTCCAAGCTACGTTGCCTTCACAGACACAGAAAGACTCATCGGAGATGCTGCCAAGAACCAGGTCGCCATGAACCCCAACAACACAGTATTTGATGCCAAACGACTGATCGGAAGGAAGTTCGATGATCCAGTGGTCCAGTCGGACATGAAGCTTTGGCCCTTCAAGGTCATCTCTGAAGACGGCAAACCAAAAGTTGAAGTTGAGTACAAAGGAAAAACCAAGACATTCTACCCTGAGGAGATCTCATCCATGCGGTCCTAGTCAAAATGAGAGAGATCGCTGAGGCCTACCTGGGTCAGAGGGTCAATAACGCCGTCATCACGGTCCCAGCATACTTTAACGACTCTCAGAGGCAAGCGACCAAAGACGCGGGGGTGATCGCCGGATTGAACGTGCTGCGAATTATCAATGAGCCCACAGCGGCTGCCATCGCCTATGGGATTGACAAGGGCAGGAGAGGAGAGAGGAACGTCCTGATCTTCGACCTGGGTGGAGGCACCTTTGATGTGTCCATCCTGACGATTGAGGACGGGATCTTTGAAGTGAAAGCCACAGCAGGAGACACTCACCTGGGTGGGGAGGACTTTGACAACCGAATGGTGAAGCACTTTGTTGAAGAGTTTAAGAGGAAGCACAAGAAGGACATCAGTCAGAATAAGAGAGCAGTGAGAAGGCTCCGCACGGCCTGCGAAAGAGCAAAAAGGACCCTTTCATCTAGCACTCAGGCCAGCATCGAGATCGATTCCCTGTTTGAAGGCATTGATTTCTATACTTCCATCACTAGGGCTCGCTTTGAAGAGCTTAACGCTGAGCTCTTCAGAGGCACGCTGGAACCAGTTGAGAAGGCTTTGGGAGATGCTAAAATGGACAAGTCCCAGATCCATGATATTGTTCTGGTTGGCGGCTCCACCAGGATCCCCAAGATCCAGAAGCTTTTGCAGGATTTCTTCAATGGCAGGGATCTCAACAAGAGCATCAACCCAGATGAGGCGGTGGCATATGGAGCAGCGGTGCAGGCCGCCATCCTGATGGGCGACACCTCGGAAAACGTTCAGGACTTGTTGCTTCTGGACGTGGCTCCTTTGTCCTTGGGTATCGAGACAGCAGGAGGAGTTATGACTGCTCTCATCAAACGCAACACCACCATCCCCACCAAGCAGACACAGATCTTCTCCACATATTCTGATAACCAGCCAGGTGTCCTGATACAGGTGTTTGAAGGTGAAAGGGCCATGACCAAAGATAACAATTTGCTCGGCAAGTTTGAACTCACTGGTATCCCACCAGCGCCACGAGGCGTACCCCAAATTGAGGTGACCTTTGACATCGATGCCAATGGCATACTAAATGTATCAGCCGTGGACAAGAGCACAGGGAAAGAGAACAAAATCACCATCACCAACGACAAAGGGCGACTGAGCAAAGAGGAAATCGAGCGGATGGTGCAGGATGCAGAAAAGTACAAAGCTGAGGATGAGGTGCAGAGAGAGAAGATTGCTGCAAAGAATGCCTTGGAGTCTTACGCCTTCAATGTGAAGAATAGTGTTGAGGATGAAAAGCTGAATGGAAAGATTATTGAAGAAGAAAGGAAGAAGGTAATTGATAAGTGTAAGGAGGTTATTACTTGGTTGGAGAACAATCAGCTGGCTGAAAAGGAAGAGTATGAGCACCATCAGAAGGAACTGGAAAGTGTGTGTAATCCAATCATCACTCGGCTCTATCAAGGAGGAGTTCCTCCTGCAGGTGGCTGTGGATTCCAAGCCCAGCCTGAACCACAGGGCCCCACCATTGAAGAGGTGGATTAAAGAGAAGAAACTGGCCTTACTACAGTGCAATATTACCTCAAGTATTAAATAAGATATGGTGGCCTTATGATACTCCAGAGCCAAGTTGCTTTATATCTTGTTTGCCAATGTGCATGAATTTAAATGTTGTAAGACAACTATCTTTCAGCTGTGTCAGCTGAGAAATTAATTAATGGAGTGGAATAAATTAATATGCAATGCTTTGTTATAATTTATTATATGTATTTATTATTTAAAAGAATAAAATAAACAAACCAACCAATCCAGTGATTTTGTTTTTTTCTCATTGAAGAAAGTAAGGTCGAAAATGCATGATGTTACACCTGCTCTACTTTTCTTTTACACTAGGTGACGTTGTTAGACAAACTAAAACTAACTTGGAAATTACTTCAAATTCAAAACATCAGATTCTTTATATTTATTTAATTGTAATATATATATACAATTATATATATACAAATATATATATATATATATATATATATATATATATATATATATAGTAGAGAGAGAATGAGACACAGAGAGAGAAACTATATTTTTAAAAATGTTTTTACTCAATGGACCCTTTCACGTTTCTGAGTTTGGATTGGAAACTATCAGGGTGAACTCCTAATAAACTAGAACACTATTTTTATTTCATTATATTATATATAATATACATGTTAGGAGACAATTGTTAGCTTGAATGCAATGTAAGTGTTTTGGCCAAAAGCGTCTGCTAAATGCATAAAATAAATTTTAAAATGTAATTATTTTCTTCATCGGCAAAAAAAAAAAAAAAACATATTCCAAAGGAGTATATAAAACAGAACGACAGAAATACAGAACGATTGATTAAGTCTGTCAGATTAGAAATATATCAAGACAGCAGCAGCAGGATAGCAAAACACAAAATATAGCCTATTGTTACAAAAACACATTCAATTCAAGAGGTTTACCATGTTTATGCGGAAATGCGTCATCGTGAAAAGGGGTCCATAATTTGATAAACAGAAGCTTTCCCCTGTACTAATCAAATTGAGCTCACGTTCATACGTGATGCAGCGCTGTAAGGGTTACTGAGGCGCTGGAGCATCATCATCATCATCCTCCCATGGGCTGTGTCGTCTTCCGATTGTCACAAGATGCAACAGATCTTTTCCAACAAACTGATGACACCGTCTCATCCTCCGCCAAAAGACGATTTGGCCTGATACAGATGTAAAATCAAAGTTATCATCGCATCGCAGAAATTATTCGGCAAGATTGAGCTTTTATTTTAAACTCACTCGTTGAGATTAAGGAATAATGCGCGCGCAGCTGACAGCCGGGTGTGATTTAATAATTCAACGACAAGGTGACGAGAATTTTGAAAGAGATCAAATGGAGAGTCATTTTTAGGGTAGTCTGACTTTTATTGGAACTAATTATTTTTTCTTTGTAGATACAGTGAGAAATGCCTGAACGCGCGTAAATGATACGCGGACGGTTTGCTCGTGTTTTGGTGTTTACTAACGTGCCAAAGTGTCCATGAATGAAGAACAACGCAAGCATCCACCCATAGACTGAGAATCTCGAAGAGTTTCTGCGTTAACAGGTGGTTCTTCGCGCCTCTGATGGTCATGTTGACGGCGGAAACTCTCTACAGCTGTTCGACTTTCATAACTGACGACAGCCTCGCAGGTTTAGAAAGCCAAGAGAGTTAGCTACTAGGTAAAAGCCTCTCTATCTAAATAAATCTATGATCAGCTCGGTGTGTGTTTCGTCGTACCGCGGGCGCAAGTCAGGCAACAAACCTCCTTCCAAATCATGTCTGAGGGAAGAGATGGCCAGAGGCGAAAACTCGGACAAAATCATCATCAACGTCGGCGGCACGCGCCACGAAACCTACAGGAGCACCCTTAGGACCATACCGGGCACGAGACTCGCCTGGCTCGCCGACACGGACCCCCAGGTGAACCCCCAGGTGAACCCGGCTTCAGACACGGGACAAACGCCCAGTGCCAGCGAATTCTTTTTTGACCGACACCCGGGCATATTCGGCTATGTGCTGAACTACTACAGGACCGGCAAGCTGCACTGCCCGGCGGATGTGTGCGGCCCTCTGTTCGAAGAGGAGTTGGCGTTTTGGGGCATCGATGAGACTGACGTGGAGCCCTGTTGCTGGATGACCTACCGCCAGCACAGGGATGCAGAAGAGGCGCTGGAGATCTTCGAACCGCCAGATCCGGAGGACGCGGAGGATGATCAGGACATGCCCAGACGCTTCGGCATTGAGGACAGCCCTGACCGCTCCACGGGATGCTGCGAAGTTTGGCAACCAAAAATATGGGCGCTCTTTGAAGATCCATATTCATCGCGTGCAGCCCGGGTAAGGGATTAGAATGCATATTACACATTTCTTTGTGTAATATACATTCATTCTCTTTTCCTTTTCAACAAATAGTCAAAGAGGAGATACATAACCTTTATCAGAGGTCAAAATAAAAATCACATGAGTTTATTTTTTTCTGTTCATTGTAACAATATAGGCTATACGCATATAAGCCCCCCTTTAGAACCTTTATTTAAGAGTTTACCGATACTTGACAGATTAGTTTTGTTTAAGATAGTTTTATTTAATATATCAGTTCCCCAAACCTGTATACACTCTTATGACAAAACTGGGGCAGTACCCTTTTAAAAGGTACACATTTGTAAATTATTACTGCTATAAGGTGGACATAAGTATGTTAAAGGTACATATTAGTACCTAAAGTATACATATTTCGGAAAGATATGAGATTAATAATGCTTTTTAAAAAGTAATAATGGAACACCAATTTGTAACATATTCATGGAATAAGCCATAAACTGATCATGATATGCTTCCTTAAATTAGAAACCATTTTAATGTGACTGACAAAAATTGAATTGCATCTTGCAGTATTTAGTTTCAGTTACGCACTTCTAGGTGATACATGCCAACAGGTGTTGCATTATGGCCATTAGATCTCTCAGTATTTACTCAATCTGTTAGTCAGCTTTAAATGAATGTCAGGATCATATCATCCTTCCTCTGTAGTTACCAGTGGAAACACAACTAGCTCCGACTGTCTGTTGAACTGCACCTGTCTCACAAACATGCACTCACCCAGATGCCACCTGCTCTAGTGTTAATGTCACACTCTGATGTCAGATGTGTGAAATCCTCTCTTGCTGTGATGGATGAATGTCACTCAGAGAACTTTCTGAGAGACAGAATGATTCATGATTAATTAAAACTCTTTCTGTGCCATATGCCCACTTATCAGATGTGTTCAAAGCTTTACAGCATTCAAATACATGTCTAAGTGACTCCTTTACTAGGGCCCAAGCACTGCAGTGAATTGCTCCATTTATTATTATAGGTTGGTGCTCTACTAGCAGATAAATGCACCAGAATAGCCTTTAAACCAGCCCTAGACCAGAGGATGTTTATGGAGGCCTGTGTCAGAGTGATCTTTAGAATTTGAGACTCAGTTTTAGGCAAATTCAATCTGTTTGTGTGTAAAAGAGAAAACAAGCATAAGAGAACATAGTATGGTACTTTTAAAATATCTTATTGTCAGTTTGAAGTCCATCAAATGATGGTGGGATGATGGACAGGAGTGATTCTCAGCAGGTGATATTGTGCAGCTATTAGAATAAAGTGTTTTATCCACTCACAGTCCTTTAGCTGGTTGGTTTGATTTATTTGTGTTATAATGTGCTCTGTCCTTTCTCACATTAGTCAGTCATGAATTGCTCGTCAGTGCATTTACTTGATCAAAAATACATAAAACTGTAGTGTTGTGAAATACTAGAATTTAACTCTTTTCTATTTTAATATATGTTACATATAATTTATTCCTGTTATGACAAACCTGAAATTTCAGGAGCCATTACTCCAGTCTTCAGTGTCACACAATCCTTCAGAAATCATTGTAATATGATTTTGCACTCAAGATACCATGATAAACATTGAAAACAGTTGTGCTGCTCAATAACTTTGTGATAACCATGATAAAAATAAAAATTCCCAGCATGCCTTGAACAAGAAAGTTCAAAAGAACGTAATTTTTGTAACATACAATAATAATTTGTGTCTTTGTAGAATACCAGTACAACAACAGCACAAAATAAATGTATTAAAAATATAAATTTCTTACTCATTTTATATTTGCATTTTATAGCTAATCATATCATTCATATGTGTTTCGAGGCAGATTTCAAGGTTGGATTCAGTTGTAATTACATCACAAGCAAGAGCACCCTTGGCAGAGCATACAGTTTCAGCCGTAATAAGCTGTTTAGATCGGTAATGTGAAAGCTTTTTATTGAAGGGCTTAATCTCTGTTACAGTATTGAACCCTGGACATTTGGCTACTTAATTTTGACAGAGAAATCAATTTCTTTCCTTAGAGAAAATTGGAGGTGATTAATTGCTTTAGTTGCTTGTCAAAGAGGTCATAAACAACAACAACAACAAAAAACAACAATGCTGTCATACAATGTGTTTCTTTTCTTCAGGGTGTAACAGACATCGGGTTTCATTGATATGCTGTGTGTTTGTCACAGCTGAGCTGCTTTGATTGTTAACAAATACACAGCTGAGCCATTGCTGTGTGGCCCATCATTTCTTCATCATTATTAAGCTAGCTGCTTGTTTTCCTAATTAATTTAGATGATTTGTAGCATACAGGCCTGACAGACTTAATGGGAATGAAAGAAAACAAGTAATCGGGAGAAAGAGGTGAGAGAGAACAGCCTTCTAAAGAATAAACCTCTCAGAGGAAACAAGATGACATTATATTCCAATTGTTCAGAAATGACTGAGCAAATGGTTGGGCTTCTTGGACCCTGCTATTCTTCGGCTCTCTCAATTATCTCTGCCTAGAGAGCATTATGTGCTGCAGGGCTAATGTTACCATATACTGACGGCTGCTCAGGCCATGCAGCTAATACAGTTAGCAAGGAGGAAAAGCCATCGTGGCTTTTATTAATCACAGGATCCAAATGAGATTGAAACATGCAAAAATACCACTTTCCTAAAACGTATTTTCCCCTTGTTTTCCAATAGAAATATCAACAATTACTTTAATTGTTCAAATTAATAATTCAACCCATATGCAGGCTAGTCTAAGAATTAAGTAAATTAAATGGATAGTCAACTCAAATATGAAATTATTTATTTATTTACTCCTAAAAAATTTTGTCCATACAAAAAAAAAATAATAACAATAATTCTTTTGTCCATACAATGAAAGTTTCTTTCAAAATATCTGTTTTTTTGTTCCACATAAATAAGTCATAAAGATTTGGAATGTCCCTTTAACCTGTTCTATAGCAGTTGACATTTGCTGGAGGTGTCTCAGTTGTTTTTGTTGGTTTGGTGAGTGTTTGCATGTGTCGTGAAAGCCCTGCCTCATAATTACAGCATTACATTCTCTCCGTCATGGTAATTAATCACTCACCGGGTAATTGGCCTAGGGCAGACACTGTCTGGATGTGTCGGACTAGGCATTCTGGTGGCATGATTTTGAATGGTGGTTGGATATTAAAAACTCTAGTGGAGGAATTATGGACTGAACTAGGTCTGCATGATTCAGGAGAAAGATTTGGCCAACAGTGTGGTGCAGATATATGAAAATGACTAATAATTCTTATATGATTATGATTAATATAAATACTACTAAAATATATCAAACAAAAAAGTAAAGATAATTGTAACAACACTATTTTATTATTCATATAAAAGGAGTGTTTAATAATAATAATAATAATAATATTTATTTTACATAAAATATTTATTTTGCATAAAATATTTATTTTACGGGAGACCTGTTAAAATGCTGATAAAAATCTGGGACTGCAATTTCTAAATTTTCATACAAACTAAGCTATCCAAAACTGAGTCCATGTCTTTAATATGAAGTGGAGATCATGGAGCAGGATTTACTGCAAACTAATGCAAGGTGCTCTGATCACAGTGCTGTTCTTCACTATGAAAACATGCTTCATATATGTGACCTTGTATGTGAAGTAGCATGGCTATATTTGCAGCAATAACCAACAATACATTGTATGGGTCAAAATGTTCGTTTTGTTTTTCTTTTATGCCTAAAATCATTAAAACAAAGATTGTGTTCCATAAAGATATTTTGTATATTTCCTACCGTAAATATCAAAACCAAATTGCTAAGGACTTCATTTGGACAATTTTAAAGGAGATTTCCCCAATATTTAGATTATACATACTTTAAGCTTCAGTCTGGATCCAGAACACCTGAGAAAAGATGATGCCAAACCCTCAGAGGACCTCAGATGTTGCCAACCGTGAAACAACATACAGAATTACCAAATTTTGCTATAAGTTTGATTGCATCATATAATAATTGCTGTTAATAGTGTTCATCATCTATTTGATTACGTCTTTTTTTACTGTAGAGGAAGTAAAAATACATCGTCTAGTTGCAAATTGTAATCTATGAGATTCTGTGTACTGTTTTTTTGGTCCAATAAGTAATATATCAGTCTTATCCGAATTTAATAGGAGAAAAATAATGGTCATCCAATCTTTTACATTTTTAACACACTCTGTTAGCTTAGATAATTTAGAAGATTCATCTCGTTGAGATATATTGTTGAGTATTATCAGCATAACAGTGGAAATTAATCCTATATTTTCTAATAATATTACAGAGTGGCAACATGTATATTGAAAATAGTAGAGGACCTAGGACAGATCCTTGTGGCACTCCATATTTTACTGGTGATAAATGAGATGACTCCCCATTTAAATAAACAATGTGGTAGTGATCGGACAGGTAGGATCTAAACCACATTAAAGCCTGCCCTTGAATACCTGTATAGTTTTGTTATCGATCTATGAGTATGTAGTGATCTATGGTGTCAAACGCAGCACCATATGTGAATTTTGATAGCACTGTACTGTATATTGCTCAGCCAAAATGCAGTTACACAAGGCTTTGCAAAAGTATTGAGACCAATTCTCTGATTTAATTGAAAAGCAAATTCAACCTTAAAGTGTATTGTTACTTTTCTAAGCAACGTAAAAATGTATACATAGACTTTTGTCTGCTGTTAAGAAAAATGTAAAATATGCAACTGCGTAAGTATTCGTGCCCTCATGATGTCGAAGATCTGAATTTATACAGGTGTAAATAATTGCTTCTAACTAAAGGTGATTCATTGCAATAACTGTTTTATTTTCTGTATAACATAGCACAGTAGACATGATTGAATTGCTCTAGATTATGAACACTTCACTGAACTTAAAAAAAGACTAGGAATGAAATGTTTGCAAATGAAGCTCTTGCTTCTTAAATTGCCGGTTATTCTGTTGTGGTTTGGTTGATTTTACATCCTTTTCTCTCGGTCTCTCCCTCTCTCTCTCTTATTCATTCACTCTCTCTCTCTCTCACACACACACAGTGAAAAGGTTTTTTTTTTTCTTGACCATTGTTGTATTGGCTTTTTGGGTGGGTGTTATGGCCTAAAATGATTTATCATTACAAATTGTATTGTTAAAGGAGTTTTTCAAGATATGACATAGTTTGGTCGAAGTAATGTATAACCCTAAAAACCAGGTAATTATTAAAAAAAAAAAAATTATGATTTATTTCCTTGAATGTAATTAACAAAGAATGAGATGCAAATAGTGTAGGAATATAATATGTACATAATGGTCATCTTTTGGACAACTGTCAAGTTAGCAGTCTTCCCCATGATTGTGTAGCCTACAGAACTAGACTGACAGACCATTTAAAGGCCTTTGCAGGTGTTCTGAGTTAATTAGCTGATTAGAGTGTGGCACCAGGTGTCTTCAATAGTGAACCTTTTCAAAATATTCTAATTTTCTAATTTTCAGATACTGAATTTGGGATTTTCCTTGGTTGTCAGTTACAATCATCAAAATTAAAAGAAATAAACATTTGAATTATATCAGTCTGTGTGTAATGAATGAATAGAATATACAAGTTAACTTTTTGAATGAAATTAGTGAAATAAATCAACTTTTTTTATGATATTCTAATTATATGACCAGCACCTGTACAATATACCATTCAAAAGCTTAGAGTGAGTATGATTTCTTTCTTTCCTTTTTTTTTAAAGGGGGGGTGAAATGCTCGTTTTCACTCAATATCCTGTTAATCTTGAGTACCTATAGAGTAGTACTGCATCCTTCATAACTCCAAAAAGTCTTTAGTTTTATTATATTCATAAGAGAAAGATAGTCTGTACCGATTTTTCCCGGAAAAACAACAACCGGTTGGAGGCGTGGCGTGTGGGCGGAGCTAAAGAATCACGAGCGCGAGTAGGCTTTTGCGTTGAGAGCGTTTGGAAGCTGTGACACAGATCCAGAGGCTGAAATTTAACAAGAGCAGCATCAGCAACGACGTCTCTATGTGGTATGTACAAAAACTTTATTTATTTGCTTAGCGGTTTTGGAAAATGACTAAGTTCCACTTTATGTCGTCTTTTTTTTTTTTTTTTTTTTTAGCTGTAAGTTACATGTGGAAAGTGCAGTTTGATGACAACATTGCATGTTGTTTACTTGATTTGCTTACACGCTGATATCTAAGCTAACAACACAGAGATATTTGAAGCAGTTTTACTCACCGCATGCGGTTCCAACACACGATCGTGACCCTTTTTCGTTGGGACTGCATTATCCTTAAGAAATAAACGATATGCAAATCCGGCGTCAAACTGGGCCTTGTTTGTAAAACAAGCATCTTCGAAATGCAGGGAACAAACAAAAACACTTGCACAACTCCGTTGATGCTCTGTAAAAATAAACTCCATCCACTGGTCCCTTAATGCTGTTTTTTTTTTTGGTAATCTGTGCAGGGTTGTCTTGCCCTGGCAACCAAAAACACACTTCTGTGACATTTCGCCACGCTCTCGCTCTGATCAGTGAACGAATGTGCTCAGCCTCTCAGTGCTGTGCTATATGGGAGCGCTCACTCTTCCGGAACAAAAAAACTCCTTCAAACGTACAAATTAATTTTTGAAACTTTGTCCATGTTTAGCATTGGAATCCAACTCTTTAACAGTGTAAAAAACTCAGTATGCATGAAATAGCATTTCACCCCCCCTTTAAGAGATTATAAAAATTTATGGTTTTATATTCACTATTATAGGTGTCAGACTTGGCAAGTTAATTGAAATTAAGAAATATATTGTGATTAAATTTTGGCCAAATTGTCCACCATTGTCTCCAAGGACCACTTTTATAAAGAATATCTCTTTGGGTTTGAGATATTAGTCTTTGCAGCTTTAGGTATCTTATCTATTCACGAACAGCTTGTTACACTCCAAATAGAAAGGAAAACTTCAAATGGCATCACTGACCCTTTAAACAGTGACTTACACACTGAAATGTCACTGCAGTTTGTTGGCAAGGTGCTGGATTTAAAGAACCCCCCCATTTATTGTAATTATGTAATCTTGACATCATGTAAACTGTATTCGAAAAAAATAAATCAAGTCATAAAAGAGACCGTAAATATTAACGTTTAAACAGAAGACTCGAGCGCATATTCATTGCTGTATGTATCTTTCTAATAAAATTCACAACAAATTTATACCTGCACAAGTTGGTCCAGGAATGCAGTGTGCAGTGCTCTGCAGTCTGAGCCTTATATGAGCACAATGACAGTGTGTAAATAAAGGACTTGTGTCTCCAGCACTTTTGTTGTTCTGTGCCACAGTGTATGAACAGGATGGCTTTGTCTGTTTAGAAGTGGGGTAAACCATTTGGCATTTAGATAAACCAAAATGTAGATATCCTTTCTAGGCTAAACTTGCTCACAGACCTATACTCACAGCCTGCTGCCGTGAGACGTTCACTGCAATGTTTTGTAATGTTGGAGCTGATTGTGTTTGAGAAAAACACTTATGTGTTTGATGTGAACACCACCAAAAAAAAATTATGTTTATTATTTATAACAATGAAGAATAAAGATGAAAAAAATCTTTTAAAGTAACTTTGAAATTTAACATTAACTTTGCAACCCATTTTATTTACAGGATGTTGTATTTCTGAGGGAAACAGGATATTAAATGAGAAAAGGGTTGGTGACTTCAGTAGAAAAAGGGAAATAATAATATTAGTGGAGCAAGTGATTACATTTTTAAGAAAGATTATGAATGTAAACCTTATTTGTTGTTTGTAATAATGTGCACTGATGAATCATTCACAACAGTGGCATGGCTAAGGGCCAGGGTGGAACTCACTTACTCGGATTGAAGGCCGGTCCACCCAATCAAATCAGATAGATTTTTTATTACATATTTTTTTTTGTGGGAAAGAAAAAAATAACCTGCATAAATGACAATAAGAAGAAGAACATAAGAACTACTTGCTTGTGTAAATATTAGGGGTGTCAATATTAACGATGCATTGCGTCGACGTGGACGATTCTGCATCGATGCAGTAATAGACCATAATCGATTATAGCCTATGATGTCATTCTTATATGCAATGGTCACGCAAGTACTAAATATGCACTCTCAATTTTTAAATCGGAGCTTGGTTTTTTTCCGCATGTGGCATGTATGTGCACCAGAGTCAAATGCGGAGGCCTTTATTGCACAGAATATGCGCTGTGAGACACGTGCTCATTGCTTTGCAGTGCTTCCATTCGCTGTTGTTTTAGTCTTTTACTTTAGATATGCTTTAATTTCTGCCGTTTGGAATGCAGTATGTATTAGATGCACGAAACTCACGTACTGACAGACTTTCATGTGCGCCGAGTTTGTTTGTTCTGAACCTCGCGGCTGTGGTTAAATGCACTTGCATTTACTTTTTTGATACGAAATTGATGTAAACACAGTCAGTTCTGTTTTCAGAACAGGACAAAACATCTGATATGTAGAAGTAGATATGTGCATTAGTGTAAATGCAGTCTATTAAAGCTGCCAGTGTCTATGATCTCATCATCAATAATCAAACGGCAATAATGCTGAGAAAAAAGAAAAACCATAACTATGATTATGTTTAAACTTTTGATTCTAAAAGCACTCCCAAATACTGAGCAAAGTACTTTTTGTTAATCACTTTGTCTTTCCCCTCTTATTACTTTATATTTGCTTATATCTTTTGAAGCTATATGTATTGTTAATTCTTAATGATAATTAATTATATATGAATTAACATAATTATTTAAAAAGTAGCCTGCTTATATAATTTTATAAAAATGCATAAAATAAATTTGATGTAATAGTGATGCATTATGATGCATCGTGATATCGAATTGAATCGAATCGTTGACATGGTAATCATAATCGAATTGAATTTAATCGTGATACCAGTGCCGATTCAAAGCCCAGTAAACATAATGAGAAGTACTAATTTCCTGGTGGATGAGCACTTTTCTTCTTGTTGTGCACTTCATTTCTATTGCGAATGGTAAATGCTAGAGCCTGACTAGCGCAATCCATCCAATCGGAATTTTCAAATGATGTTGGAAAAACACTGCATTATCATGACATGATCAGACTTTTGCAAATATGTGTGATCCACTATGGTTTACTAATGTTTTGTGAAGCTACAAATCAAAACATTGCCAAAAAGACATATTTGTTGTGCACTGTTTACTTTACTTTGTATTGTTTCTCTACCCGAAAAATTATGCTTGTTCTGTTTATCAGAGAATACTGAAAAAAATCAGCATGTGCAACATCACAGGAATGAATTTCATAAAAAAAAAAAAAAAAAGTAATAATATTTTACTGTATTTTTTTAAAAATCGGAAACACATAATTACCTACCCCATATTTTTGATAGTTATTTGTTTAGATAAATTCTGTAGGGTTGTCTTGTTTTTATGTTTTTTTTTATTTTTTTTTATGGATTTATTTTTGATTAGTAACATTGTTTATTTAAAATATTATCATATAGAAAACTGAAAATATAACAAAAAAAATTGTAGATCCTAGAGGGGACAAATATTTTTTGCTTGTTGAATTGTTTTCACAGTTACCTTGCACAGTGACAGGCTTGTATGCACTGAAGAAATTCAAGCTCGAGGTCAAGGAGGCCAAGCGCAGAACAGCTTGATTCACAATTTAAATTATTCACCACTTTCATTCCTGGCCCATGGTTTATCTGACCCTGACCCAAGTGCATTTTACACTTGCATGTTACTGCTGTGACACATTGTGCTGTTAAAAAACCTGCCTTGACTTTCATCTTCCAACGTTCTTGCTCTCAGAAATGAGCATTCGTAAATGTACACACAAAGCCAGTGCAGTGAAAAGCATCAAATGCACCAACACTGTTGTTCATGCAGAGAAAAGACCATCAAGTCTCTCTGGAGTAATGCTTGGCACAACAACTCATGGGCTTCTGGCTCTGGACTTGGAGTAATATGACAGACTAAATAATAGTGACTCAATTCTTCCCTGGTGTATGCGATTGCTTTCGTTCCTTACAGCCTGGAACATTAAAAAGGACAGAAGGAATTTGTTCTTGTCAGTCAAAGCTCATGTCATGGTTCACTTGGCATATGAAGCTCTGATAAGTATTGTTGTGTATTTTTAAAGATATATATTCATTGAAAAACCATTTATATGCAATTTGCTGACACTTTTATCCAAAGCAACCTACAATGTATTCAAGGTACTGTATACATTGCATTAATGCATTCTTTGAGAATCAAACTCTTGATATTGGTGTTGCTAAAGTAGCACTGTTCCCTACTACAGGATGGCAATTTCAGTGTTATGCGTTTGTAAAAGATGTTTATGTTTAAGTTCAAGCCATGGAAAAAGTGATAATTTATCAAGTCCTTGGGATTTAGGTTCAGGGACTTGCATTAACACCCCTCCCCTGAGGACTTGCATGACAGAGAGTTTATATTTATCCTTTATTCTATGATTTGAGTCTTACTGCTTTACAGTATGTTGGCAGTGTTTTTTCTTGTTTGACAGTCATGGGAGGCTTGAATTATTTTCCATGGAAACTTAATGGTGAAACAATAGGGTTTGCACATATAGGTGGTCAGGAATGTGACAGCTGCACTATGGGTAAATGTCTTTGTGAGGTGTGACTAAATGAGCTGGAGGCTGCTGTAGTGAACAGCTGGTACAGGAGACAATCTAAGTGAACACTCACAGACATGAGCGACACGTTCTCTCTTTTTAACCTGCATATTTAATAAAATGCATATATATATATATATATATATATATATACAGTCGTGGTCAGAATTATTGGCACCCTTGGTAGATATGATCAAAGAAGTCTGTGAAGATAAATCTGCATGGTTAATCAATGGTTTATTTATTTTTTAAATCACAAAAACCAAAGAATATATTTCTGATGTGCAGCAAAAGATAATTGAGCTTCACAAATTAGTGAAGTGGCTTTAAGAAAAGAGCTAGAGCAGTGAAAATTCCTATTACCACCATCAGGGCAATAATCAATCGCCAAAAAATGGAAGAGGACATGTGTCTGTATCGGCCTAACGCACGGTGAGGAGGAGAGTTTGAGTGGCTGAAGACTCTCCAAGGACCACAGCTAGAGAATTGCAGGAAACAGTTTTTGGGTCAGACAACCTAAAAAAAGTCAAACCAAACAGCTCCTACACCACATGTTGTTTGGGAGGGGTTCAAGAAAAAAAAATCAAGAAAATAAAATGCTCTCATCCAAAAACAATCTCCAGCATATTCGGTTGTTAGACACGACTGGAGCTTAAAATGGGACTGGCTTCTATGGTTAGATAGATGTAGGGGTGTGCGATTATGATGATTTTTGATTGTGTACAATAAAAATGTCTCCACAATTTGCTTTCAGAATCAGAATGAGCTTTATTGACAGGTATGTTTACACATACAAGGAATTTGTTTTCGTGACAGAAATTAGTTTTTTTGTGCTACAGCGCACATTCTATCAGCTGCAGTTCTAACGCCTCGGTCATATAGGCTAAGGCTACTGTACAATGCCACATGCATTCACAGCAGTGTTAATTCAGAGGCAGAGTTACTACGTGACAACTTAAACAGCAGCAGGAGTAAGGCATATAACCTAGCCTAATTCATTTCTTAATATTGTTTGCCAGAAACCCCAGTCTATCAACTTGATCTGGATCAAGTGCAGCTCTCTTTTTATTTACGATGTTCCCCGCAGTGGAGAACACAAGTTCAGAGCACACAGACATGCCTGGCTACTAGCTATTATTCGCTTGATTTGGTCATGGGCCTATGCTACAATGCGTCTAGAGTGCCCTCTACTGGATAAAATGGCAAAAAAAAACAAAAAAAAACAAACAGTCTAATCCTTGACTGTAAAAAATGAGCTACGCATGGCATTTTAAAAACCGGATATTTTATTTATAGTTCGATTACGGATATTTCACGTCATGTTCGAATGCATATTTGAATATCGAATAAAAAGTGACAGCCCTAGTTTACATGTAGACTCAATTTGGTTATGTCTAAATTGAAAGTAAACAGTTGAGAAAAAAATGTTTACGTGCCTGTATATTAGATGCGTGTGGGTCTTAAAGGGACAGTTGGCCTATTAAACATGCAGCCTACTGTCAATACTGTCAAGGGGTAGATCACCCTAAAATTTAATTTCTTTCATTATTTACTTACTGTCACATTGTCCAAAACCTGTGAAAGGCTTTATCTTTATAATAGGAAAATTAGTAATTGCCTGTAATGCTCAGACAACTTGCAAAATGGTAAAACCAACATGACAAAGAATTGCTGAAAACGTGATATGATATTTTTTCCATATCGCCAACTCCTAGTTAGTAAAAAAATTGCTTTTTAGTAACAAACACTCAATGAAATATACCACCAACAATCAAGAATCTCACAAACACACAAACACTATAATTTGCTGTTATACTCCATATAACTCCATATACAAGCCAGAAACTAAGCCTTTTTTTGCACAGGCCTATCTAAAGGGATCACCTAGTGATCAACTGTAAAAATAACAAATTTTACCTCTTCCCAAAAGGGAAAACCACAAACAATCAAGAATGCATGATTATATGGTGTCATGGCTTTGCAATAAAAAAATGTCGTTATAATGGAAGTCAATGGGGCAAAAACAGCCACCAACAATAAATGAGGGAGAAATTTTTTGAATCTAATGCTCCACAAAAACTAATAATGCATCAAAGCCAATCTTGTTACTAATCTTTGACATGCCCAAGACTGTGATAAAAGGTAAAAAAATATCCAGTCCACAATCACTTTTTATATTGAAAATGTGTAATTTTGCGGGGTTTTTTCCAAAATCAGTGACATCATATGAACTTGGTAATTAAAGAGTTAAAATCTTGTATTTTTTTTTAAACATTTGGTAGTTTTGATCAGGACTGAGGTTGATTAATATATTTATGCCAAAAAATTAGAAGATTTATCTGATACATTTTTACAGCAGTTTAATTTAGTAGATGTTTTCATCCACGAACATAACGAAAGGGTAGTGAATTTGCCCGCAGTGTATTATGTTTTTGAAAATTTTCAAAGCATTTTCCCAAAATATGTGTCAAAATAAGATTTGTCACCCAAAATCATTCCATTAGCTGAAACACAGAGAGAGTTGTGGCCAAAATAAGACTCAACACCACCCCCTAGTGGACGAAAACGTTCCCAACAACGCATAAGGGTGAAGATTTACACAATATAACTTCAACTTTTGTATTATTCATATTTGTCATAGATAAAATCCTAAATCCGAAACATCTGGAAGTGTAGGCACACGTTTATGGAAAAGTGTGCCATTACACCATTACATCTTTCATGATGTACCCTGAAGATTTCACTATATGTTATAGTGAAAAAAGAGCTTAAGTGTTAATTCAGCCAGATTGATTTCAGTGAATCACTCATTAAAAATAGTTATTTCATGATCAAAATGAACCAAGTATATCCCACATAACAATCATTGTTTATTTTTATGATTAATACTAAATGCCATATGGCCTTCATGTTAATACATTTTTAGCACAGTGTAGCAACCGGCACATAAATTGTCTGTGCTTACTACTGTTACTGTAAAAGATCTTAGCTCATATTTTCATATTCTTGCTTTTATGCATAATTCACATTTGGAAAATGCTGTAGTGTTCACTTTGTATGCTGCAGCATGCAAAACATGGTGCACTGAATACATGTGAGCATCTTTTGTTTAATGAAGTAATCTCAATAATAGGATGTCTTTATGATGCGTGTTCTGTCATGTGATATAGTGCTGGATAAATGTGTGTAATGACCCATCTGTCCAGCAATTTACAACTCCACTTAAACTGTTTGTATTCAGCACTCTGAAAGGTTTGGTTAATGTTGTAACAACAGCACTCTGCAGGGTGCCAGAGCACCTCGACTCAATTATTTCCCCATTTGCTCATTAGAACACAAATATATTTAGCTAAAAGTCCCTTCCTATGGAACAATGCCTAACACATTAAGGAAAATATGGTGTTTGTTCAGAATTATGATCACGAAGAGCCGGTATGAATGATGGTGCTAATGTAAAGGCCAAAGACAATCATTTATTAGAGTTTTAATAATTGTTATAATTTAGTGTGAATATAGTAGTGTCCACACCACAGCTATAACAACATAACATGCAGGAACAATATTGTTGGTATCACTTTCAGATTGTTTTTTTATTTATTTGTTTTATAAACAGAGGGTAAACAGGTGTGGATGCTAATATAGTTATCGTTATAGACTTATAGTTATATTTTAAAAGTCGTCTTATTGTTAATGGGCCCTTAAATTAGAGAATGCTGCAGAACCATTGATTTTTTTTTGGTGAAAATGTAAAAAAAAAATGAAGAAAAAATAAATGTGTTTGGAGTTTGGAAACTTTTACTTTACTGTGTTAATTAAAACATTGGTAGCACTTCATAGAGACAAATTCTCAATATTAACTAGTTGCTTATTTGCATGCCTGCTATTTACATATTGGCTGTTTATTAGTACTGTACTTATAAAGCACATATACCCAATACCTAAACTTAACTACCTAACTAACAATTAATAAGCATTTAGAGTTTATTGAATCAAAATTTGTACCTTTTATTTGTAATTGTTTGACCAAACATTGTAGACTTTAATTATATAACTAATATCATGGCCCCAAATATCAATTTTAGCTTTAAAATTAATAAAAATTTTACACTGAACAGGCTCAACATCAGTAAATGGTAAGTGATTTTAAAAGTTAAAAGGATTAGATTCAGGCTTGTTATTATTGCTAGAAAGTTCTCCTAAAGAAATGCCTTTTAACACAGATGCCCTCGCTCACTCTGCCCACATACTGTACGTGCTCTCATATAATTACCACATTTGCATTTTAGCTGCTGAAAAAAGATTCATGTGTTCCTGAATAGGAGTGAAATTGTTGCTGGTGTGAATCAGAGGGCTCTTCTCTTGTTGTGACCACTTTGCCATTGATTAAAGCTGATTCAAGTACTCCATACAGCACTTTAATCAAGGGTGAAATGAAAGGACTGCTGAAGTTCCCAGTTCCCGTTGCAATGTTTTATTTAAGGTCATATTGAGTTCTCTATTTTTTTGCACAAGTGCATTGTATAAGTTAATCTAGGCTCATTGACAATTTGAATAATGTCTCTGTACCTAGTTTCTTGCAAAACTCGTTATTCCTTTATGATTGCAGAGGCAGATAATCGATTAATAGACTTATTTTCATGTCTTGCACAATACTATCTTATGACATCGACACTTTTGCTGTGGTGCATGATTTGTAAACAAAACACATGAGCTCAAAGACTTATAGACACAAGCTAAAATGCCATGATTGCTTCAGCCAATGTGTTTTCATCTTAAAATGAAGTGCCTTTAACATTGTAAGGGTCTGTTTTAGTGAAGGTTGATTTCAAAACACGAAAGAGCATTAACCTTTTAGTGCCATTAAGCAGACATTTGACTTTAAAAGTGTCACATGCAAGAAGTACTGAAATGTAATCTTGCAAAATACTGCTTTTAACCATGTAACCATTGATTGCTGTAAGTAATGTTGTCTTTGCATAATTCTGCTGTTATCTAACAGGAAGAGTGTGTGCACAGATATGCTTTATTACATAAAGGAAAGGAAATGTGTGCCTTTTCATTCCCCACAACAGGAGGAAGTGTTCTATATGTAGGGCCCTATGAAATTAAAATTCCATTTTAATTTGTGTAGACTCAAAGTCAAAGCCATGTCTGTTTATTTACCAAAGGGTTCTTGACCTGAAAAAGATTGAAGATAGATGCTCTTAATGCTCTATGATGGTTTATTAATCGCACCAAATCTTGAATCGGCAGCCTGCAGTAATACTGTAGATTAATGAATAGTTAAACCGGTTAAAAGTGATTCTATCACAGTCTTCATTTACAGTTTACTGCTCCTGTGAGGATGTGTGTAAACATACCCATGGGCTTGTATCTCCCTCAGCATGACAACGAGTATCCAACTGTGTGGTGCTGGTGTGATGCGGTTGTTATGGTGACCCCCCTCCCCACCCCCGCTCTTGTCCTGTATCTAAATCTTCACATCATCCTTATCTTTCAGTTACTAAAAATAACAAAATCATTAATGACTCTGTCTAACAGATTTGCCACTTTCCACATATTCATCTAGGCTGCTGCTTTCAGATGACGGCTGACAATTTCCAAGGAATTTAATTTGAGCTAATTGAATTGTTTGATCCTAATGAAGGAAAAAGAAATGGCCTCTATTTGTTGTAAGTTTTAAGATAACACTGTATGTTAACAAGGAAGTGGACTTGTATGACTTATCTGATAAGGATGAGGAATGTGAAAGAGTTTTGGCTCAGTGTTTTTATGCCTTGTAACAACATCAACAGCCTATTAATGTATTAAGCAGCTCATTAAAAAAAGAACATTAATATCTATTAAATAAAACAAGTTAATTTGACTCAAATATGAATTAAAGTTCACTTAATGAAAAAAGTTATGTGAACTATTAAACAGTATAATCATGCTTTAGAGTGTGTAAGGAGATACGTTTTTGAAATTACATGTTATAAAATGTGTTTTTGCATATGATTAATATAGAGGTGATCTGTTAGTGTTTTTTATGTTGGGTCAAAGGGGGTTTCTGTTTTGTTGGAGGTTTGGGGATTACCTTTTTGTCAAGGAGAGCCTGTGATTAGGTCTAATGATATGATTATTTTTTGCTAACATAAAAAAATTTAATGTGTATTATGTAAACATTCATATTTTTAAACATATTTGGTTTAAGACAGTTCAAAATGAAAGGGTTAATTTGTTGGATTTAACCGTGGGTTAAAGCAAAATTTGGGTGAAAACTATAAATATGAATCCAAGCTCAGAAAACGACTTGTTTCAGATTTTGTCACATTATGATGTCATGGTGTGACAATAGTAGTCCTCCTCTGCAGAATCATGGCCTACTCCTTCATCTTCGTATATTTAGCCCCGCCCATTGTTACACATTATTGCAATGAAAATAGAGTGAAGAGCAATACAGGATCACTGGACTAAAAATGATCCTAGGAAAGAGCCTATTTATTTTCAACTATGTGGATGTCTCAGTAGAGCATTCTTTGTTTGTTTGATACATTACAGTGTACACTGTTACACATTCTTTGGTAAATCAGTCACAGTTTCGCTGCAGGTGTGTTGAGACCAGTTGAAGCTAAACTCTGCAGGACGCCGGTCCTCCAGGACTGAGTTTGGTGACCCTTTGGCTTCTGATATTTATGATTCATGTACAGTTAGCTGTTCATTGTCTCAAAATAATTTATTGTTGTTTATGCATCAGTAAATCAAGCCATTGACTAAACATGGTCAACTATACATTTTTTCTCTCAAATGTTTTTAAAAATTTGTTATTTAAATTGTGATTAAATTATAAATATGAAGGCTGGAGCTATCAATCACACAGTGCGAGTTAACGCAGTCTACACTGCATCGTGGATCTCTTATTTGTATAATTTTTGCATTGTTATGATAAAAACATTTGTGAGAGTGCAAAAATCAAGATGAAATGATGATATTGTTGCATTCATGCACTCAACTGTTTGTCATCAGCTACAATACTCAGTGCTGCAAACTTTCATTGATGGAGTACAGTAGATTTTAATATAATCAACATTTTTCATGATTAATTTATCTCAACAGCTGTGATAGTAAAAATGCAGCAAACATTTCCACATGTAATACTTATTTCATATGCAAAGCCAATTCACAGGGCTAAAATCAGGATAGGAAATGTCTCTTTATTTCTAAATTAGAAGTGTAAATTACATGCATCTCAGGATACATTATGAAATAATAAAAAAATGCAGTTCATGACCAGTTTAATGGAATTTGTAAAAATTTTTTAATTGAGACGTGTTTAATTTGTGGTCTTATCTTTCAGGTAATTGCCTTTGTCTCCCTGTTTTTCATCCTGGTGTCCATCACTAACTTCTGCCTGGAGACCCATGAGGTCTTCAATGAACTTCGTAATGTCACATCTACAAATACTGAAAGCAACTCCACCATGACCTCCGTCATCTCGAAGATGGAGATGGAGCCCAAACCAGTGCTGACGTTGGTGGAGGGAATCTGCGTGGTGTGGTTTACCTTCGAGTTCCTGGTCCGTATCATATGTTGCCCAAACAAACTTCTCTTCATCAAGAACCAACTAAACATCATTGACTTTGTTGCCATCCTGCCCTACTATCTGGAGCTGAGTTTGGCCGGCGTCAAATCCGAAGCTGCCAAGGACGTCCTTGGCTTTCTGCGAGTGGTCCGTTTTGTGCGCATCCTACGGATCTTTAAGCTGACTCGACACTTTGTGGGTCTCAGGGTTCTCGGCCACACCTTGCGGGCGAGTGTGAATGAGTTCTGTCTGCTCATCATCTTTCTGGCGCTCGGGGTGCTCATCTTCGCCACCATGATCTACTACGCCGAACGTATTAGCGCAGATCCCCAAGACCCTAGTGGCTGCAACCACACGCATTTCAAGAGCATTCCCATCGGCTTCTGGTGGGCTGTGATCACAATGACAACAGTAGGCTATGGGGATATGTACCCTAAGACGTGGCTGGGCATGATGGTCGGTGCATTATGTGCGTTAGCAGGTGTGCTTACCATTGCCATGCCAGTGCCCATTATCGTTAACAATTTTGGGATGTACTACTCATTGGCGATGGCCAAGCAGAAGTTGCCCAAGAAGAAGAAGAAGCACAACCCAAACCCACACATGGTGATGAACTCTGCCTCGTTTGGGAAGTCTGAAAGCAACTCACCAAGGAACAGCACACAAAGTGACACTTGCCCCCTTGCCGCGGAGGAGAACCTTGGAAGAAACCGCTCAGGTAGAACATGAGGATTTCAACGACAATAGTGTTTTCTGAGAGACAACAGTGAGATGAAGTCAGTTGCTTGATAAAATGAAGCTAAAGACCCATATGTATATATGGGATAGTTGGCCCATTTAAATGTAGAATTATACTGGGAATAAACTTTGGGAATATCACAGTATTAAATATATGAATGTGGATCATATTTTACTCATATTATAACGAGCTTAAAAAAAGTTTCAAAAGTTCTAAGGTAAATTTTCCATTGATATTGACTTTGTTTTCAGTTTCAAGCATAAATCTAACAAAGGCTTATGCCAATTTGTGTTTATTTGCTGCAAGTGAATTGTCATGAACACTGACATCCATGTTTTTGTCTTGTTGTCAGATTCAAAGCAGAATGGTGATGCTACGGTAACTCTTTCTGAAGAGGAGAGCTGCAGTCTGACCCAGCCGCTCTCTCCGGGCGAGAGGTGGACGCTTCGATGCTCACGCAATAGAGACAAGCCCATGAAAGAGGCAACTTGTTTCCTGCTAAATTCTGGGGACTTTTCTTGTGGAGCTGAACCCACCATCCACACAGGTAAACAGGACTGCTATAGAGTTTGAATCTCACTGATAAATTCAGAAATGTAAAAATATGTTTTTTTTGGTTCCCAAATGTTGCTTCCTATGCCATCTCCACACAATTTTTTAAGTTAAAAACATAATTTTGGTACACTTCAAAGAGAGTTCCAAGAAAAGTGGTCCAAGTCATTTTTCAGTGTCTAAATTAATTAATCTGGCAAGGCGCCACAGTCTAGGAAATTAAAAGGAAACACTATATATATTTATTTATTGCAAAATGATCAATAATTAGGTCTTGTGTCATTAATTTGGATTTTTCTCACAACAAATAACCAAATTATCCTGCTTATTTTTTGGATAATTGGATATGAAGTATCGATTTGCATCAATGTTATTTTATTACATGAAAAACAAGAGTCAGTAGAGTGGACATGAGGAACATGAAACTGTCAAAGCTATACAGGAAATCATTCCAATGTACAGTTTAAGAGTCTATATAAAAACATTTGACCACAGAATGCCACAATTGACTTATTAGAAAAAGTATCCGGAGCACAGTAAAATAAATTTATTTTTTTGTCAGACATGTTATTCTGTAGCTGACATTTCAAAACTGGGAAAAATAGACTGATAACAGCACACAAAACAAGAGAGCATCACGACTTCTGCAAACCCAGCATCCTGCATTACTGGATGCTGTCACGTCAGACTTCGACTCAGCCTCGGCCCCCAAAAGCTCTGACAGGTTGCCTGCAGTCTATTTCTGGAGATAATCATTTGATCACGAGCTTCTTAAACAAACATTCCACCTTTTACATCCTAGAAGCCCCTCTCTCCGTTTGAAGGAGCAGAAGTGCTGCTAATGTAAAACAGGAGCTTATTATCACCTGTGACTGAACAAGACAGCTTATAGTTGGGAATAATCATCTGAAATCCGGTTCACTAATGAGTAAATTAATTAATATTTCCATAAATGAATAAATTAATAACTAAGTCCAATGATCTCATCTAGTTTCTTATCTTTGTTTTGATTTCCCTCTATTTTTGGAAAATTCAAACAGAGGTCGTCTAAGCCCTTCAGACATTCTGTGACGGTTGATTTGTCATTTGTGTAAAAAACCGTGCAATTTTCCTCGCTGATGTGGAGACCGAGATGCACTCTGGGAATCAATGAGGGGCAGAGCGACAGCAGCTGTGGTCCTGTCAAACAAACAGTGATTACAGGCAATAATTCCTTCACCAGACATAGCAAAGATGCTCCATCTTTGGAAATGTCATCGCTGATGTTAAAAATAAATATGTGCGAATGATCCATAGATCATAAACCTGTGGCATTTCCTCTGTTTGTTTATTTGCGGTGTGAAACAATGATGCCAAAGACAGATAATAATATATAAATGAAGGTTGGTTTTTTGTACCACACTGGTAAAATTAAACTTAAAGGGTTAGTTCACCCAAAAATGAAAATTATGTCATTAACCTCCTGAAACCCGAGAGATTGCCTGTTGTGCATTTTATAATTTTTCTTGCTATTTGGGATATGTAGGACCTAATAAGTATAATACCTAAAATTTGTTTTTGTACAGGAAGTAGTTTTCCCAGAAAAAAGATGTCCTCATGTGAGGACAGTGGGTCTATCACGATGTGAAATGATGCAAGCAGTTTCATTCACTTTGCAAGCACAGATGCACATTGCATGTCATGCATCGCACACAGGATTTCCCAGTGCAGCCTTGTGCTCTGCATTCATGCATTTCATTTAAAAAGTTATGTTATGTCCTCGGCAGAGGACATCGGGACTCAATTTCTAAAAAAAAAATGAAAAGACATGAATGAAAATGCATAGGCAAAAACAATAGATTTTTTTAAATCACCAATAAATTTTTAATGTTCAAGATTTTTTTTTTTTTTTTTTACCAAACTTTGTATAAAGATGATTCTCAACTATGGTATAACAGAATAATTCAGTATAACATTTTTCTTTCTGCAAAATGTGTGTAAAATTACCATTAATGGGTTTTCTAATTATATACAATGTATCTATAAACTAAATCTAATTTGCATATAAATGTGTTTTTGGGGCAACATGTAATGAAAAAAGAAGTGTAATAATGTGAGTAATAATTGTCAAGATTTTCATAATAATATATAATATTTCATAGAATATTGAAATATAATTTCTTTCTCTATTCATTTGTTATGTCTCCAAAAATGCGTCATAAGCATGCGTTTAGTCCCGGTGTCCTCATCTGAGGACATGTATGAAATCAATGTCCTGTTTAGTAACGGAAAGTCATATTTTGATTTGAAACCCCATAACATATTTCTGAGATGTTGATTTATGACACAGAATTTAAAAATTAGACAGATTTAAATGATAACTACAATATATTATAGAAATATTATCATATTTCTATAAGAGTGTCACTAAATTAATTTCAGACATTTTGATGACCAAGGAGAGGGAGTGGTCATGTGAAACATCCAATCATTTGGTATCTCTGAAAAGCCCTGAATGTGCTCTGTACAGGACATCCAGATCTAAAACTGTGGCATGAACAGACTCAGAGAAATTCACAAAAATATAATGTCCTCATATGAGGCCACAGGGTCTCAAGAGGTTAATAATATTTTTTCAGTAATGGGGTAATCTAACTAATTACTTTTCCCTTCGTTATAACACCATTAACATTACTGGACGTTAAATGCAGTGCGTTACTATGCATTGATTTAATAAACTATGTAATCCGAACTCACCCCTGTCTCACACAGCGACTGAGGAGGTGGGTTAATAAAGAGATAAGCGATTATGATTGGCTAAGGCAGTGTCATGTGTTTCATTGTAGCCATTCAGAGCCAGTGTTTTTACGCCAGTGGCGCCAAACATGCACACATGCGCGAACGCGCGCGCACCCTAGCACGCAACAGCTACACAAAGATTCGCAGCAGAGATGGCGAGTCAGGAGCAATCCGATGAAAAGTTGGCATTTTCAAGGTGGAGATATAAGCACTACTTTAAATTCATTGTGGTCAAAGGCAAGAACTTGCATGTAATGTGTACATGTAATGTGATACACACGCATCTACAAAGCTAGTGGCTTTAGTAGTTATGTACGAACACCTGTCTGTTCTACTCATTTTAACTGACTTGTGAAAACTGCAAAACTGCAAAAAAAAAAGAAAAAAACTTTTATATACAGCAACGCAAATAGTTACTTCCCCTGGTAACGAGTTACTTTTATTATAGAGTAATTCAGTTACTAATTCGGTTACTTTTTGGAACAAGTAGTGATTAACTATAACGAATTACTTTTTTAAAGTAACGTTCCCAACAGTGTTAATAACTCGTTCCAAACGTGGATTAATGTGGATTAATGCTTATTGGAAACGAGAACCGTTTCAAACAATTCAGTTCGATTTGGTGAACTGGTTCAAGAAGAACCGGTTAAATCGAATGATTCGTTCGCAATCCGGACATCACTACACTTCAGTGTTGTGAACTCGCTCACTACAGACAAGGAAGAGAAGACAATGCTGAATAAAGTCATAGTTTTTGTTATTTTTGGACCACAATTTATGTTTGATGCTTCAGCAAATTCTAACTGACCCTCTGATGTCACATGGACTACTTTGATTATGTTTTTCTTACCTTTCTAGACATCAATGGAGGGAGCTTCAATGGAGGGACTGAGAGCTCTCGGACTAAATCTAAAATATCTTAAACTGTTTTCCAAAGATAAACGGAGGTCTCGCTGGTTTGGAACGACATAATTTTCATTTTTGGGTGAAATAACCCTTTAATTCAAATTTTGTTGTCATCGAAAACAAGTCTTAATATCTTATTTTCTAAATTCAGTTATCTTGTCTTTTATTTATTTAGCATATTTAGATTTTTCACTGGAAAATTAAAAGAAAACAAGATTTTTTTTTGCAGTAAGGCAGAGTCTCCTTGGTTACTGTCTTCTCTCATAAATTCTTTTTTAAGCCAACTTTTTTCTTGATTTGTGTGTAATTATGTGGCGAGCCAGTCATCCAGCACTGAAAGGCATCATCTGCAGCAGTCCTGAGTTACGGATCTGCTTCTGGTCCCGAAAGGCAACTCAACTTAATTGCTGCTAATAGGTTTCCATTAGCAACATGGACAGACCCCAAGGCTTTCCCATTCTCTGGGTTCACTGCTGGGCCTCTGAAAGGCCACAAGTCTTCTCGTTTTAATAGGCAGGAATTTTTCTCTGTAGATAAATGTGCAATGCTGGTGTCTAATGTTTTGATTGATTCAGTGATCCAAATCCCACTATATGTCATTGTAACATTGTCTTTACATTTCAAAGTTAAAATAGTATAAAAGTCTTAATAAGACTTCAATTTTGTTCCATAAATTTACTAATGCCCCTCATTGAAATAGTAAGTTAGATTCAACTTGTTTTCTCTCTGTGTCTTTGTTTCAGAGAGCTGTAAAGATGCGCTCACATCCCCAGCAAACTACACTCAAGCAGAAGTCACTACCCTGACCTGAGGGGGTTTTGTCCTGATGGGACGGGTGGGTCACTCATTCGGGATGCTCACCAATCTCTCGTCTTCTCATCAGTCATGCATCGTATTTCTCAGTCAAGAATATTTCTAGTCATGTCATCATGTATTTCTGTCCATTTGAAATGCTGCCAGGCATGTTTTTGCATGAGAGAGCATAAGTACTTTTGGTCAAAATGTAACTGTAATATATTTTTGGTAACACTTTCCAAAAAGGTGTCATTTGTTAACATAAGTTAATGTATTAACTAACATGAACAAACATTGAACAATTAAATATACTGTATATAAAGCTTTGTTAATGATAGTTAATAAAAATACAGTTTTTTATTGTTTGCTCATGGTAGTTCATAGTGCATTAACTATTGTTAACATACAAATGATTAGATTTTAATAATGCATTAGTGAATGCTGAAATTAACTATGATTAATAAATGCTGTAGAAGTATCATTCTTTTGTAGTTCATGTTAACTAATGTAGTTTATTAATAAACCTTATTGTAAAGTGTTACCACTTTTTTACAGTATTTGGGACACCGAAAATCTTAAAGTAATGATGTCGTTTAAGTCCTCATTAGATCAAATTAGAATCATTTTGAAGCCATTAAAATGCTAGTTTAATGCTAAGACTTAAGACTAGACTTTTTTTTAAAAGGTCAAACACTCAAACCCTTTAATATGTCCTTCTACAACTTCATATTTCATTGAGGAAATAGGTTTAAAGTCTTCTCTCCTCATCAAATCTGCCTTTATTTGATCAAAAGTACAGTAAAGATAAAATACGGAAATACTTTCCCTAGTCAAACAAGTAATTTTACATAAAGTACATAAATATGTGTATTTGTAGTATACTTAGAATTAAATAAATGTTTTTGTTTTGTTTTGTTTTTTCACTAGGGATGACAATTAAAAAAAAATGTGTTTTCTATTTTAATATACACCTAATATATCTAACATTTCCTTTACTGTGACTTTTGATCGATGAAGTGTGTCCTTAAAGCGTAAAAGTATTTAAAAAAAAAACCTCCAAACTTATGAAACAACAGTGCATATGAAGATCTGTAAAGCATTTCTCTCCGCATGATTCTCAGCTTGTCTTTATTTGGACAAAAGCAGAAAGCGGCTTGTGTCTGTACAGTATCGTTCCAGAGATCACAGGCCAGCTAACATGACGCTAACCCTTATATAAGAAAGGCCCATTTATCACTGTACAAAAAACTGCTGAACAAGGATCTTCAAGAACAGTTTTCCAAAAGTATTTTAATTAAAAACGCCAGAGGGAAATACAGTTTCAGTTTTTCTTATAAAGAAAAGATTTTCAACAAAGCACAGTGGCAGCTGAATGCTTTCGTAACCATCGTTTTCTGTAACCAAACTACATGAAGTCCTGCATCTGAAATCATCAGCCCTTTATATTCATAACATCTCTGGTTGAGATGGGACCAACTCAGAAATCTTTGTTCTGCAACGTTAGTTCACTGTAATCGAACCTTCTTTTGCAAGTACACGCTGTATTACCTGTCCAAGTTGTGCCTACTGTCTTGTAATACTACTAATAATTCTAATAATAATAATACAAAAAAACAACAACTTTAAAATATTTTGTTGTTAAGAGGCTCATATTGTTGAGATGTCAATCATGTTTGCACACACACACACACACAGATAAACTTCTGCGAGATTTTTTCCAGCTTGTTGTCTGCCATAGTTGCCTTATGTTTCATAACAACAGAGTTCAAGTGCAACACCATGCTATTTAGATCAGAAAATGTAAATATCAGTACTACTGTATGTAGCAGAGTATCAGTATCTAGCAAGAAGATGCATTCACTGTCTAGTTATACAGATTGTTTTCATAATGGTCCAGCAGTATCTGCCTTTAGCCAGTAAACGTGAGTATGTTTGTGTGTTTCAGGGATGATGTAACATGCTAACAATGAGGCTCTTATACTAATAGATGATATGGTATACTGAAAAAAAGGTACAAAAGCACTGGGGCAGTACTTAAAAGAAAAAAAAGGTAAACCTCTGTACCCTATTTACCACTAAAGAGCTCGTTTTAATATCTTAAAAGTACATATTAGTACCTGAAGTGTACATGGTTGTGCCTAAATTGTACATTTTGTTACCTTTTAAAAAGGTACCACCCCAGTGACAACTTTTGTGCCTTTTTTTCTGAGCATGTACAGCATTGTAACTTTTGGATGAACATGTACTATGTTATATGTCTAAAGCAGCTCATATCTTGTATTTTGTAGGCATGTGTGTCCATGCATTTCTGCAGGAATACAAATAAAATCAAATTATTGAACTGAGGTTTGCGCTGCTTTTTCTCAAGCGCTGTCGCATCCGTAAGGCTGATGTCTGAGATGCAGCTGTATGTTTTGGAACGCAGTCATTGTTGTGTATTTGATTTGAGAAGGCGAGCCAAAGCCTCAGCGCGTCTGTCTGATTGCAGACCTGAGCTTTTACAGTTTTAGACAGAGCAGAATACACATCCATCTCCATGGCGACTGTTATTTAGCGTTTAGCTCCTTCCTTCTCTAAATGCATCATTCTCTCTTTCTCTCACTCTCTTTTTCATTTCTGAGTTCTCCTTGTTTCTTTCCATACCACACCACTTTAAAAGTGGAAAAAAATGCAATTAAGGGGCTACTTCTTCATGATCTGACCCTTAAAATGACTTTTTAAAGTTAAGTCCTATATTATATTTTAGATGATATTACATTGTATTATGTTATATAAAATTTTGCATCAAATAAAAAATTATATTTAGATATTATGCCATTAAGCACATTTTTGAGTTACCTAACAACCTCTATAACAGCTCATATCTTTCACTGTAGTTGCAAAAGTGCTATAATATAATATATAATCTTTTTTTTTCTTAAAACCAGTTTTAGATCTTATGCTACAGAGCAAACTTTTAAGTTAAAGAACAACTTATAATTCTTTGACAACTAATATACTGTAGAAAAAAATAATTACATGGCATTTTATTTTATTTGCATTTTTTATTTGTATTTATTTTATGTATTATTTTGCAGTGATGAGAATAGTAATATATGTGCTTTTTTTTTTTTTTTTTTTGCTTTTTTTTAAAACATTTGACTCAAAAGACCACATTTATCCTCATGTTAAGATTGCCGGATGAATGAAAGAAATGGCCACCAGGATCTGTTCCCAACTGCCTGATACATGTACTTGTTGATTTCTACCCACAGTAAATATGTTCCAGGTACTGTAATCCCACACAGCTGTTATATTCACATTCTTTTTTAGAATCCATCAGCTGAAAGTAGTATCAGAAGCACAGGAAGTGTGCCGCAGTGAATGATTTAATAGTCTAACATGCTCTGAATAATCTCACTATGTCTAAGGCTTGGATGGAGTGACACACAGAAGCTTTCACGCAGGGAAAGGGGTGGCAGCATTTCATTTGTTCTTTCATCCACTCTCACTCCAATTAATTCCATTGTATTTCCCTCTCCTTTGTTGTCTTTTTTTATTCTTTTTTTTTTTTTTTTTTTTGCCCCATAAAATGAGTTGTCATGGCAATGTTGAGCGCAGTTACCATGGAGAGCTGCTCATCTGCCACTTCAGCCGGGTCGCAGAAGTGGCCAGTTAAAAAATAAAATAAAAAGCAGAAAGGGAACATGCATAAGAGACCTGTTGGTTTCTGGCTGGGCCTGATTGAGCATTTGGCTTCCCTGGTAACAAATATTTGTTATTGAGAGTAACAGCTGTGACAGACATTCTGTTCTGAGGACTTGTGACCCACAGAAATGTTCAGTTTCTACATAAAACAGAATGTCATAGTGATGTAGACATTACATGTCATGCTGTAAAAGGTAAAAATAAGCCTGTTTTTACTTACAAAGTAAAGTCAAATCAGAGGTAAAATAATGTTGTAAATTATATTTATGAATGTCCTTATCAGATACATAAAAAGATGACATCTTAATGGTGCAGTGGCTGAAATTATACATTAGGGAAAAAGAAAATGACCAAATAACCTTTAGGAATGAGGTTGCTGTTCTAAATATCAGTCAATCAGTGACATCAGAAAAGAGGAAAACCAAAAGCTTATGACCTGGAAAAGCCATATTGTTTCATCTTGAATCCATTATGTTCTTAATATCTCCAGTGCGCTCTCACAGACTGATATCGCTCACCCACTTTGTTTTACCCCCAGCTCTGCTGATAAAAGAGGTGCCATGATGGAGTTGTCATGGTTACAGCGCTCTCGGGTGTCTCCACACACACCCCCCACCCCCCTTCCTGTTCATCATCTTCTCAACACTGGAAACGGCGAGACGGGTTTAGGTCATTATCCCTAAGATTCATGCCGTCTATGGACAGGTCCTTCTATTTCTTCCAACAGTCCATTCGTCTTCTCTTAGCCGAGAAGTCTTTTCATTTTTGGAGACTGAGAGGTCGCTCTCTAATTTAAGCTTCAGGATTTTTATTTTTTTTGTATAGTGGAGACTGGAAAATGTGTTTGATTATATTTACTTCTAATGTACTAGGATGTCTTACTGAGTTCACCCTAGTTCCATAACATTGCATCTCCTGCTCAATAAACAATCCTCGTCAGTAGTAAATGGGTGAAAGATTTAGAAATCCTTCCTTGAAAACACACTGTTCTTGAAAGTTTCCTGTTCACCTTTGTGTATCTTACCTGTCAGAGCTCTGTTTGAGACCCATGTGGTCAACCTTCGCCTTGACAGAGCATGATGCTAAACTTTCTATTATGAGACACAATTTCTATTATGAGACACAAGACAAGCAAACAAATGTTTACATATCTTAATAAACAGTCAAAAAAAACCTAATAAACCACCAAAATGCTGTTGATCCAGTCAGATTAAATCTGTCAATACTACATTAATAATGCATCATGACTGCAGAGGTATTTCATTTATTTTGATAGGAACAATTTTTTTCTGCAAAGATAACTTTCTGAGAAAATGATACGAAACAGGAAAGTGCTATACTGTTTAGTCTTTCTCCTCCAGCAGGCTTTGGTCCTGTCAGATGGTCAGATTGAATCTTTGCTAATAAAGACTTTCAAGCTAGTTTTATTTATTTATTTATTTACATATTGAACCTAGTATCCAAGGAAACCAAATACCTGCAGGCATGAACCTTTCTATAAATCAACAGTCAAGAGAAGGCACATTTCTAAAGTTTCATTCTGTGTAAACACTTTTTCTCAAGCATTAATCACAGTCTGTAGAAAGGAACGCATGAGGTTGTAGGACCATCTGATAACCAGTTGACTTGTTTCTTTGAATGAAGATAAATGCTTTAAGAGGAATGGCCATTTATCTGTTGAAGAGTCAAAAGCTTCTGCATTTAAGAGGCTTTTATCACCATGAAGTGGACAGATATGAAGCCATTAGGACGGACACATTCGACATCCACCATCACTTACAAACGCGCAATCTGGATGGAGTTTTACTGGCAGTAAACCAATAGAAACAAAGAAGCCATTACTATGCATTTTAAATGTCCACTCTCATAAATGTGTGGTCCCAAAGCATTAATATTAATCTTGTTTGCAGTAATGCACACATTAACCCCTCTATTTCTAGCTCTTGTTCTAGGAGTGTGCTGAAACGAGTTGCACTGGCTGGGTGAGATAAGATCACTTCTAAAAGTTTGATTTCAAGCCTTCAGTTTTTCCTATACTGTATGATTTCTGTTAAAGAGGAGAGGAAAAAGTCACCTCACTTTAAAATCAGTGTGAAAGCGGTTAAGACCTTGTTACTGTAATTATCCAATCAGTGGGCGCTTTAATCCACAGCCCATTAGCACAGGCGCAAGAGAGCGCTTGCAATGGCTTCACACTGATGAGAATGTGTGCTGTTAAAACTGACACACACCTAGGCTCACATACTTTCATACAGACTCCTACACATGCACAAAATAAATACATTTTTGAGTTCATATGGAAATCTTTTTTTGACTGCAGAAAGTGCAAATGCCAATATGAGCACTGACTTTGCTGGGATCCTTTCAAACTTCCAAGAAGACAAATGTGAGGTTATATGAGCCTGAAGTGCTGGATATAATGTTTGCATATGGGCTGCCCAATTCACCACACTGTGATCAGGTGAGATATTTTTGTATTACTTTCATTAGTTATTTATGTGATTGTAAATCGTATGTACATCTACACATCAAGCCTTAAGGGTCTAAAAACTAAAATCTATACTAACAGTAACTGTTAACAATAAAATAAATACATTTATTTATCTTACCTTCTTGATAAAATTAGATTTTGCAGCAGCTTTACAGTACCGATGCAAGTTCTGCTGTAAAGCATCTGTTGCAAGTACATTATTCAGTTCAGTTTAGTTCACTATGTGAAGTCTATAAAGTGTTCTAAAACAAGTTCAGTGTTTAGTAGCTGCAGCTTTGAAGAGAATATTTTTGTCAATCAGCTCAAGTTCAGAGTTGATTCAGTTCAATAATATTGATGTTGTAAAATTCAAGTTTGATCTATTTGATAATCTATAAAGCAGAAGACATTGTTCAGCTCAGTTCAATTCAAGTTTTGTTCTCATCTAGTGTCAGTACATCAAATTGACTGTATTACTGAATGTCTGAAAACATATTTTGTTTTAACAGCCTACAGATAGTTCAAGATGAACAAGAAGACCTTTGGCATGAAAATGAGTCCTTTACCTTACTTCAGCTCAGCTGTGGTTTTCTTCTTTGTCACAGTGAGTTCAGAAAAGCATGATATGTTTCTGGATGTCATCTTGCCCTTATTACTTCGGTTTAAAAACACCGGTTTAAAGGGTTCGTGGCACACAGCAGACACTCATTCAGACCACCCTGTCAAGGGAGAGTGGAAGAGAGTTGCTGGATTGTGATGGCCCATGGTCATCACCTTTGATTAAATTCCTTAATGTAGTTTCATGAACAAATGTGAGGAACAATAATACAAAAAAAAGAGTCTTATTGCAAAGCAGGACCCTTGAGGTATGACTGATTTTGGGCGTTTTAAAGTCAAGTCAAAATGTATTTCTATAGCACATTTAAAAGCAACAGAGTTGTGCTAAAGTGCTGTACAACAACATTTTGGGGAGGTTTATTTTCTTTAGTTGCATGTAGGCCAACCGTTAAATCATTTTGTGAGCTTTTTGGGGGGTTGTTTCAAATTCTTTTGACTCCATAACATTTCTACTGTGTAAAGAGTGTGGTGAGGAACTTTTCTACAGTGGTAGAAAGGTTCATGATAAATTATGAATATCTGGATTAATATCAGTGTGTGATCAAGCATTATCAAGCTATACCTTTCAAGCTGTCCTTTTCTGATGAAACCCATAGTTACAGACTGCTCAGTGCTGCACAAGTATGAAAGATAAAAGATACCTGACAGGAATATACTTTATTATTTATATATATATATATATATATATATTTATTATTATTATTATTATTATTTTTTTTTTTTTCGCATAAATATTTGAGCAGTCTGCAAGAATGTGTTTCATCAGAAAAGCAGAAATGAAATCAGCACAGAAAGCAGAAAAGGACCACAATAGGATTTTTTTTTTTTTTTTTAATATGCTGGATCAGTATTGTTCTACTTGGACAGAAGTTGAGTCCTATTTTTGTTTGTCATAGCTAGCACCAGATAGTCTCTCTCTGTGTCTGACACTGTCTGTGAGAGTGTGAAGAATACGGAGGAGTGTGAGGTGTAAGCGTGCAGGTGCAGGAAACGTGTCGTTTGCACACATTCTTGGCTCAGGCCTCTTTTCACATTGACTCAACCCAAGATCATCACTCCCCTGGGCTGAGGAAAACAATGGCCCAGCGGTCTCCTCACTCCTCTTCTAGCTCGCTTACGCTGGAAAACAGAGACAAACTGGGATAAAGCACTCATCTTCCTGATTCACCTGCTGCCTTGTTTCACTTATTATTTTCCTTTGTTTTTTCCCGTTTTCTACAAACATAAGTCAGCACAACATTGTCTTCAACATTGATGAGAAACAAAAAGAAGTAATTTAAGCACCAGATCAGGATATTTATTTATTTCTTCTGAGGATTCATATGACATTGAAGACTGGACTAGTCATTTTTGCTTAACACAGACAGATGATGTTTTAAAATGTACTACAAACCAGACAAACCACAAATATGGATGGAGAGATGTAATTTAGAATATATTCTCTTGAAACAAGTCACAGTATCTTACGCAATTTTGCTTCCCAAGTAAATGTTTGGTAATTATTTATTTTTAAAGATATTTTACAGATTCTGGCAAACGAGGCAAATATGCTAATTAAGAAGACAAGTGGATAAAGAAACAGTGAGCTCACTCAGTTATATATATACATATATATATATATATATATATATATATATATATAAGATTTTAAATCTAAAACATGTCATGTTATTGACATGTTTATATCCTACTGTATTGAACAAACTCGACCCTTTGAATACTGAAAAAATTAGGAAGAAACAAAGGAAGGAAAAGTATATATTTTTTTTAATTGAGTTTCATTGCTTAGACATTTTTAAATGTCTTGTATTTGTGCTCTTGAGGGGCTGATGCTATATCAGGTAGAATGTGATGGGAAAATAGGAAGCTGCATCTCAGCCAAGTAAACATCTGCTGACGGACGTCGATGTCCTGTTCTAGAATTAAGATTTACCACTGTTTGTGTGAGTGGGTGTGAGAAAACCTAGCGATAGCAAGTGCGGCTGTGTCTCAGGCCTGTGATGGAGGAAACATCTGTTTACAGGATATTGATGAAACAAGGGTGTACGAGGTGGAGCGTGAGAGGAGTCTGCCCCCTAAAACAGAAACACATACCCACATGCTGAATCTGGACTGTCTAATGGCATCTCCTTTCATACCAAAACATCTGGGATATTAAAAACACTACAACTTAACACACAGTACAATCAAAGGTAGACAATACTCAGTGCAACAGTTAAAGGCTACATTGGCCCATGTGACCGTGACGGCAGCCTCTTGAAAGTCGTTTGAGGGAAGTTTAAGCAAATATTCTACTTAATTTCCTTAATGACTGTAAAAGCCAACTGAGAGACAGATAAAAGATAGATTAGTGACTAGATTAGTATTTCAGCCCTCAATAATACAATGAGAGCTTGACTAAGGAGCATTACACGTACAGTACATGTGCTTATGGGTATAAACACACACAGTACAATCCAACTAAACTTGATTTTGTTTTCTTTTCAACTTTGGGTACTGTGAATGAAACAATACATCACATGCTCACCAATGGATCCTCTGCAGTCAATGTTCTGTATTTCACAATGTCTTGTAAAGTAAAAAGCTGCATGTTCGTAAGGAACAAAATGCAGTAATATACTTTAACTTCAAACTGTTGCTACATTTATAATGGTTCCTTCAGGGGAAAAAGTCCATCCCCATTTGTTTACAACTGATTTGGGCTGTTTTCCATTTGTAAACAGTGCTTGATCTGTGCATATTTCTCTCCTGATCCAGACAAGATCATTTCTTCAACAGAGAAGCAATGTTATGGATGGAGGACTCTTATGAAGTATAAACCATGTAATGATGGATTTGTTTGTTAAAAACATGCAGCTTTTTCACTTTATTAAATGTTGATTGATGTACTGGATTCGCGTGGAATCATTGTGATGTTTTTATCCGCTGTTTTACCCATTCTGACGGCACCCGTTCACTGCAGAGGATCAATTCATGGGCAAGTGATGTTATGCTAAATTTCTTCAAATCTGTTCCGATGAAGAAACGAATTCATCTACACCTTGGATGCCCTAAGGGTTTTCAGCTAATTTTAAATTTTTCGTTTAAAGGAACTGAATATAATAAGGTGTTCAATTCACCAAAAGCATTTATATTATTTATTATTTTAACCATTCTTATATTTATATTTTAAGTTACTTTTTATGTTGTTTCGAACAATGCCTTAAACATCTTTCCATGGGCCCCTTGTTGAGAATCTCTTGGGATGTTAGAGCTATCTTTCATTGAATTGGTCTGTAGACATTCATTGCTTGAATGTCAATTCCATTTTGACTTCTGCATCACTTCCTTCAAGAGGAAGGACCTCCGGCTTCACACGCTCCGCTGGACAGAGATTCACTTCAGAGACAGGATGTGGTGGGACTGTACAGGGGTCTCAGTCCTTGATGCTTCTGTTCTACAGTCTCTTTCTAAAATTGACACTTATTTTCAAGCAAAGGAAAATCACTAAGCTCTTCTTAATTTCAGTTTTTATCAAATAAAGAGGAAGTAAAATGGTGCATTTATTCCCTTAACACCTTTTTACATTTTTTTATTTAATATATAAGATATAAAAAAATGAAATAAACATATAATAAAATATGATCCACTAAATCAAAAAACTAAAAAGTTATATTTCTATTTAAATATATCTTTTCAAATCATTCTAATCTGCTGATTTGGTGTTCAAGTAATATTTCTAATGACCATTAAAATTTACGTTTGTGCTGCCTAATGGTTTTGTGGAAACAAATTTTGAAATGTCTAGAAAAGATTCAAAATGCCTTTCCTGTCCTTGCTGTATAAAAGTATCATTCTGGACCCAAGCTTTATTTTAAGCCTTCCATTTTTTTCTTTTAAAACTATATAGTGATATAGTGAAAATTAGGGCTTTTTGGCACCCTTTCATCCTGAGTGTATCAGGTTTTACTCGTAATGAAAGCTTGAGGTCTCTTTCTTTTACTGGCTTTTACCAAGTTGTGGCCGAAACCTTTTCAGTCTGGTAATGGATCTGGCAACCGCTCAACACAGAAGACTCACGCCAGTGAAGCAAACACAGGGATGCAGCCTTGCTAATATCTTGAATGAAAACAACTTGATTAGTCACAATTCAAAGAACAAATCAGAGACACACATTTCAGCGTGAGAACCAACTTTTTATTGTTCGTTTTTACGATGGTCCATATTTAATATTCATAACTCAGCGTTTTCCAAAGTGAATCGGAAATACTGTACAATATCAATGACACTGAGACATTAAAATAGTCCTTGTATAGCTAACAGTATACTGTGGCTAGTGATCTGAATGTGCAATCACCCAACAGAATAGGGTTTGACTGAAGTTTTAAGAGCATTGCTCTTCTTTAGCAGTGAAGCCCTCCAACGCCGCTACTCTCAGAGTAACAGTAACTTCCTGTGGCCTCACAGACCATCCCACCAACATCCAACCAAATGAAATGCCTGCAGAAATATTGCTTATAAATCTAAGACTAGCACAGTACACAAGTGTAGACTGGAGGGTAATAGTACACATTTCATCTGTGTCCTTCTTACTAAACTCACAGTACTTTGGGGGATTAAAAATATGTTTACATTCACATCAAGTATAATTCTAATGATTACAGGCGCACTTCCAGAGTGCAAAGTACTCTATTTTTGACTTTCCTCTTTAGTGCTCATATATGTTTGAGACACAAAGTGCGGAAATGTCCCAGCTGGGTGTGCCTTACATAATCTAACACTACTAATAATGATTGAGCTGAATATAGTCGGACTAAACGTAAAAAGTGCTTGAACATTTTGACGAAATCTAGAAGCAGCAAACAAAAAAAACTGCGGATACTAAGGCCAGAGGAGCGTACAGTACAGAAGGTGCTGATAAGCTGACGTCCACATCAGATAATAAAACAACATTTACATTAAAAGCGTAAAAGTGAATTTCAGTTCAGTGCACTAACCAACAATCGTTGCGGCGTGAACACACAAATGATCGAGTCATGTTCACAGAGGAACCAAAACTCACAGCTGGAGGTGAATTAAGGGAGGTAAGAGACTCACGACATCAAAATAGCAAAAATAAAACAGCTTTGTTTTTTTTACACACACACACACACACTTGATACAACAGACACTACCCTCATACACAACAGATACAGTACACTATTACACAATGTACAAAATAGTTAAATATTCTACGCTTTAACTGTACAACAATATCATACACAGCAGTGTTGCAAGAATTCACCTGTTTGCCTTTCATAGATTTCTTACCGTTCGTTTAACAAAATGTACACCGATATTTACAGATATAATATTCAGAATCACAATGTACATAAATATACAGTATAGCACTTTGCTCACAAACATTATGGCCTCCAGCACCTCTTGGAAAAGAAAGAGATGCTTGTACATTTCTTCAGTTGTAGTCAACTTAAATATGGCTCAACGTTTACGCTAGAGCTAGTTTTGTTTCAAGAGGTCTCAGAGCTGCGAAATAAAGGGCAAAATAAAAGTGCAGTTGTGTCTGTGCTTCAGAAAGATAAGAATGTGCCATGTAATACCAGATTGTCTAAGACATTTAATGGATTAATCTCAGTAGTTGAGTCCGATCAATATCTGTAAAGATTGTAGTGAACACATGCCATTTGAACCGAGAGCATTTGCGATTATGTATTAATGAATTCCTGCTGCATGTCATCACAGCAGGATGTACAACTGTAATCTGTAACCACTATCTGTGACCATTATATAGAGAGAGAGAGGCATACGCTTACCATCTCTGCGGAGTATAAATGATATGAGTGATATGATTATTGCTTCCTAACCAAAAAAGTTAGAGTAAGCATTTTAATGCGTGTACATAATGCACTGTAATGCATGTTCAGATCATGTGTTGAATGTTGTGCTTGGCTTTGTGCTAATGCAGCCTTTTAAAGGTGCACTCGAGTCCCTAAAACATTTAGAAAAAATGAATTGTACTTTTGATAAAAGTGTACTTTTAAGCATGTTTGCTTTTGTTTATGCTTGTGCCTTGATTGGTTATTTGTGCTCTGTTCATTCATTTATATTGTCTTTTCAAATACTGTTGTGTTCAGGGGTATTGTCATAGGAAAACATTGACTTAGGCTATGTAATATATCTGACCGTTTCTGAGATATAAAGAGGAAGGTCAGAAGGTTCACTGACCTCAGTCTGGGAGTGCAGATGGTTATGAAAGAGCAATGAATATCAGCTAGAGCCAGTTCATTTTTTTATTTTTGTAGTTTTGATTCTTAACTAAGACTCATAAAAAAGTGTAACCTTGATATAAAAAATAAAATACATATGGATCCTTATTTAATTACGTGAAATGATGCATAAAATCATAAATACCTCATTTAATGTTAATCCTAGTTTTGGTTAAAATTCGCTAATGCATTATCTGACAATAAATAAGAATATTTATAAATTGACATAAATACATTTGTGTATCAACTATTAAAAGATTTGTTTGTTTTTAATCTTGATTTGAAATGCTAACAATGTATGTAATGTGGGAGAATGGATCATTTATCTGAACTTTAGTTTCTTAGCTTTGACTTTGGTTAAAGTTAACTTAATATTGCATTTTTGTTTAATGCATATTTTTGCAAAAATATATAATTGGCCTGCTGTTCTGTTGTGGACCTTCTAGGGGTCATAGACCCCCTGTTGTACAATATAATATTCAAGCTGCCCAAGGAGGAGATTTAATTGGACAGATCTTTTCTATGTCGGTTTTGTTAGTAACTTGTTGTTATAAAAACTAGGAACAATTTTGGGGGGATTTCAGTTTGAATATGAGCTGTTGTGACTAGATTTTTAAAATATTTTTATTTCAGTGTGAGGGGTCACAAATTCAAATTTCACTTGACTGCCAATACCCGAGCTGAAGTTGCATCTGTCAGTGTAGTTTAAACAATCCAAGTGTCGTTTTGTGCTTGTGAGATGCAGCTCTGGGGCCTCTTGTCTAGGAGAAAGTAAAGTGCACAAACCCAAAACTGCCACAAGTAATCAACAACAAAACAAACAATATATGTTTAACACTAACCATTAGAGTATAAGCGTTAATGAGAGGCAACAGCTGTTCTCATCGACGGGGCACATAGACACGCCTTCATCACACTAATCAACGGCAAACAGCGACACCTTGTGGACAATCTTGTGCTATTGCAGGAGCAACATTAACGTTATTGATTTTTACCACATACACTGGACAACTACACTACAACAAACAAATTGTGCAAGTAAAAATTTAATCTATCGGTCCTGATATATGAATCAATGTGATATCATCGAAATATCAACTCATCTTGTTAAGGGCACAATTCTTGTCTAGAGGGCTTCATGTAGGCTATTTCTGAGTTTCTTTCAGTAAATAGCGTTCACAATCTATCTTAATTCAGGCAAAACCCATCCAAAAATGAAAACTCATTAATCATCATTGACTTACTCATTTTGTTTTAAACCCATGTGTCTGTTTCGAAATGTGAAACACAAAAGAAGTTTCAAAGAATGTAGGGAAATATCAAAATGAACAATGGAAGTGAATGGGGACTGGAGCTGTCAAACTCCAAAACAACACATTTGAATGACGCACTACAATGGAGGCAAAAACTGTTGTTGTGAATAATTACTTACATTTCTTTCACAAAGCTATAATATGGCTAAAGAAGCTTTTTTAAAGCTTGACAGTCCCAATCCCTGCTCACTTTCATTGGTTAGAAAAAAACAACCAATATATTATTAAGTAAATTAATATGTTATGCTCCATAGAAGCAAGAGAGTCACATGGGTTTGGAGCAACAATGAGTAAATGATGACAGACAGAAAGAACCGTTTTTAGGTCAGCTGTCCCTTTAAATTATTTCCCCATTGTTGCTGTGAAATGCAGTGGTTGCTAGGGATACAACAAGGGCATTACAGGAACATCTTGAAACCCCTCCTCAACACACACACACACACACACCCAAGGAGGACTCATTAACATGCAGCCGTGCTGTTTCTGACACAGGTTCCCCTGGGTAACCAGTCTAGTCCGTGTCTATTTTTACCTCAGCAGCCTTTATGAAAAACTCAAAAGCTACAAGCAGCTGGATGATCAAAAGCTTTGCTGCTGTACTCATCAGGGTTTTAATAAGACCAACAACTCCTGTCCCACTCGCTTTCACACTTTCCCCTCAACTCTCCAGCCTTCTTCAGCTTCCAGAATCTATTCTTACTGGAATAAATACTGAAAATGAATCCCTTTCATTAGAACAAGTGTATCTATTATGAACACATACAGCAAACTAAAACAGAGAGCATGATTAGGCTTACAGATTATTAGGCAGTGAATTTTAAGGGCAGCAGTTCTCAATCACATTAGGCTATATAAAGGGACTACACATTACTTTACTACATTACTATACTTTGGTTCCTCAAGAAAACTGGTCCTCTTCTTCCAGCTCAAAATGTTACCTTATAAAGACACTCAACTGCTTTTCCACATCAAGTTGATTTACAGCAATCTAAAAACATATTTCAGACATACTGTATATGTATGGCCTGTTTTTGTGTACTATATTTTTTAGAGAGAAAAAAAGAAAGAAGACTCCAAAAATATCACACAAGCTATCATTCAAAAGTTTGGGGTCAGAATTTGTTTTATGTTTTTGAAAGTCTCCAATGCTTACCAATGCTGCATTATTTGACAAATGCAAGAAAAAAACTGTAATACTGTAAAATATTACATTTTGCAATCTATTTTAATGTATTTACTGACACTTTAGATCTATTTAATGCATCCTTCCTAAATAAAATAATTCACTTCTTAATAGTACTAACCACAAACTTTAGACTGATAGTGTGTTTATATATAACTATTTGTTAATAAAATAATAATCTTCGCAGTGTTTGTAATTTAAGAGGTCATTTGTGTGGCATTTTGTTGAAATGTTTCTCCCTCCCCCAAAAAAGTCTTAAAATATCAGATACACACAAATGACCTCATAATATATAGCTCACTGTATTCATTATAAATATAACTTTAAATAATTATATGGGCCTAAAATAGTTAAAGTATGAAAACAGAAGTTAATAACAGCAAATGCAGATTTCTCCACCGCTTTAGAACTGGGCTTTAATGCAAGCCTCACAACGGCAGGAAATGCCACTCTTTCATTATTATTATTGCCACTTCTGAAATGAAAATTACAAAATATTTATTCCATTTAAATAATGTGTAATTTATTCAAATCTAGTTATTGTGCTTGGTGGAGTTAACTTGGCTCAAACGCCACCCTTTGTTGCATCCTGAAAATGTCATTTCTTGTGCTGTGTGGAAATCACCTCTCATTAGGCAGTCACATTTGTTTTGATTATAAAAAATAAAAACATCTAGGTAAAACTTTCCAAAAATTTAACTTAAATCCAGTAGCAAAGACAGCCTGAACCTGACAATTATACTGTATATATTTGAGACTGCACTGAGACTACATGTATATGTGCGTTGTGTATGAATACATATGTCGCCCTCTTGTGCTGAGATGTGGACATGACTGTTGATGTACTGTTGAAGTAACAGAAATCAAGCTATCAATTCACTCTACTCTCAGGTGGTCTGTATTTAACAGTGACACTTACATAATATCCAGTAGAGGGCTCATTATAAGAAGTGAAAGCTTTAGTTTCTCGGAGCCCCTCTGAGTCGTGTCCCTTTATGAGCTCTAAAGAGGAGTTTAAATGAAATTTCTTGCACATTTTGTAAGATGTCTAGATTTTAACAGCATTGGTAACACCTTAACCTGAGCGACAACTATCAGCTCAGCTCTCACCATCCCTATGACCCCAAACCGGTCACAGAGACCAGACCTGAAGCTTGAATGCTTCAACCTTCTTAGAGTGGACATATTTACATGTATGCAAAAAAAAAAACTTACCAACTCAACAAATAAGCCATCTTACATTTTGATCTGAAAGCTTCAGGCTCTCTTTCACCTTCAGACCAACATCTGTAGTCTGCATGAATAATTGGGCCATGGGGAACGTGTCTAGGAAGGATCTTTCTTTCTGTCTGTTTTCTTGTGGTCCTGCTCCTTTGGATGGCTTAGGTTAAGGTGTGACCAACGCTAGGACCTTCTCATCTGTTCAGCATCTTCTTTCTCTTTCCGTCTTGTCTCTGGTTGGTGGGTTGGAGGATCATGACTCAGATTTGGGAGGGGCGGGGTTAGTCTGGTAACCACTGCCATATCCGCTGATGGAGGTAGAGTTGGTGATGAGCTCCACAGGAGAGGTGCTGCCAGGGCCCAGATAGGCCCTGTGGCTGGGCATGGGAGAAGGGGCTTCGCTGGGGTTCTTCCCAAGGATGAACCTTGTCTCATCTTCCAGGGTGGAAGCCTCCTTTGCCAGGCTCTTGCGGTAGGAGACGGACAGCTTGTTGGAGCCGTCTGGGAGCCAGTTGAAGTGACGGGCAATAAAGACCAACGGAAGAGGAAGCATGGCCACAATGATCAGAGCAAAACACATGACTAGTGCCCAGGTAGGATAACTCTGAAACCTCTCCGTGGCCTGATTATAGAGGAGATAGAATTCACAAAGTGAAATATTACAGTCCTTGAATAATATTTTCATATTTAAATGTCAGCAAAATATCAAGTCAAAACTTGATGGCTAACTTATTTCTTAAAAAATACATGCTCTACGATTCAAAAGTTTGGGGTCAGATTTTAAAAAAAAGAAATGAATACTTTTATTTGAAGATTTCTATTTCAAATAAATGCTGTTCTTTTGAACTTTCAAGGAATCCTGCAATAAAGTATCAGTTTCTACAAAAGTATAATGCAACATAATTATAAAAAAAGTTTCTTTGGCACCAAATCGGCATATTAAAATGATTTCTAAAGGATCATGTGACACTGAAGACTGGAGTAATGCTTCAGAATTGTCAGGAATAAATGAAAACTGTTATTTTAAATTGTAATATTATCTCACAGCATTACTGTATCTTGATCAAATAAATGTAGCCTTGATGAGTGCAAGAAACTTCTTTCAAAACCATTTAAAAATCTTACCAACCAAACCTTTGTAAAGTAGTGTATCAATTCAGACATTGCCTAGATGTAATTGAATATACACATAATAAAGGCAGGGAACTGACCCACATATTTAAACTAGGGCTATTAATATAAACTATCACAAAATATATTTTAAAATATATATATAAAATGTAATCAAATAATATTCAAATGATACTTAATAAAATAGCCAACTGAATATAAAAAATAATATCAAACAATGGACATCCATATGTTTTTTAATGGCTGAGCAGGGTGTACTTTGGGAACAGGAATAGGATGGGAGAGAGAAAAGGACTAGACAGACTAGTGTGTAACTAACCAGGTCTTGCACCCAAGCATTGTATCCCGGAGGGCTGATGGCCATATCTACCACACTGGCAGAAATCAGTACGAGCAGACACACCGGAGACACATACTTCCACAGGTAGAAGTAAACCGAGTATGGTCTGAAACCCAGCATGTCTTCCAGATCCTGCATGAACCTGATGAACGCCGCAAAGCATGCAGAATTACAATGTTGATCGATATCAGACACAAGGAAAAAATAAACTGAACTGCAAGGAGACTATATTTGGTGTTAGCAAGAACAGACAAGGAGGAGATCTGATTTCAGAGATACAGTCCTATTTTCGAAGCATGAACTTTGCAAGCATAGTAAGTGAATTTGCCAACCTCTTGGTACCATAGATCCAAGCTACAGATATATTCTCCAGGATCACCACAAGGGTGAGGGGCAGACCAGCAGAATAGTCATCAAACATGGTAACGAAGTAGTTCCCTGAACGCTGGACAAACAGCAAGCCGCAAAAAAAAGCCACAATACAGCAGCCCACTGCAGGAAATACAAGATTATGCAGGTTACTTATTGCCACCTAAAAGTGGCCCAGAATCACCACAATTATAATATATTCACAGGGAAAAAAAAGAAGAAACCAGGAGCTCTCACCTGTGAGGATCTCTTTCCGAATTTTGAAAGTATCCAGAATGGGTGTGGTGATGCCAGTCATGGTGCCAATCATGCTACCCAGGCCCAGGTTTATCAGCATGAAGAAAAACATCACAGACCAGAAGGGAGAAGCAGGAAAATGGGTCATGGCCTCAGTGAAGGCAATAAAAGCCAGACCGGTGCCTTGAACAGCCTGATGAGAGACAAAATGCTGTGTTATTATTGTTTAAATAAAAAAATTAAAGATAGGTTACCACAACACAGCCCTGAGAAATGGAACCCCGGTACCATTTAACACACTAAACACAAAAATATTACAGCTAAAAATAATAAAGTGAAATGATGAAACACTAAAACTAACAGTCAGAGTAAAGATGAAAAATAAGACTAAACTGAAAGCACAAACTGAAAATAAACCAGAAGTGAAAAAGCTATAGTAAAAGGTCAGTGTACTTTTGCTTACAACCCGTTTTAATTTTTCATTTAAATTTGAACTGTACACAACCCAGAAAAATAGACTGATAAATGAATGTCCCGTTTTCTTTTGCCAAAACTTGGCTGATACTGATACTGGATACATGAACCCTAAAGCTGCTCAAAATAGCTCTAAAGTTCAGAAATAGCTTGAAAAGTACAATTCATTCCATAGTTTTATGATTAATTAAAACAAATGATCATAATAAACATTTTTGGCTACCGCGCTTGGCAAATAAATAAAGTCTAAATGTAAGTTTTATTCATGCAAAATGGCTTAGCTGAAACCTGTGAAAGAAAGCAGACAGCTCATGGGCTGAACACCTGCCTTATTGAGCTCATCCTCCAACAGACACGGCTGCAGCCCCAGCTGCGCAAAACTGTCCTCTTTCACAATCTTTATTATGCCGTACATCTCGCCATAGTCTGACGTGGTGAGGTGGGAGAAGTTCACATGAGGGGGGATGAGATCCTGACTCAGCACATTTGAGTTCAAGTAGCCCAGAATCTTCTCGGCATTCCTTAAAGAGAACAACACAGACATGAGGCTGCTGGATGACCTCAAAATCCAGCTTCCTCCTTTAGATTTAAAGAATGAAGCACGGATATTATTTTACAGTGGTAAGTGTAACTTAATCCAATCACAAAAATGATCCCTTTATGAGAGAAATAGACATATTAAGAGGTCATACGTACTCCACCACACATTTCTCGTTCATGACGTTGGCTTTGAAACCCAGCACAGCAAACACCACGAGTGTGGCCAGTATAGAGGTCACGAAGTTGATGACGGAGACCAGCACGGCATCAAAATGGCAGTTGTTGTCTCTCTTATTGTAGCTGGAAAACGCGATGACTCCACCGAAACCCAGACCAAGAGCAAAGAAGACTTGAGTGGCAGCTTCACGCCACACCTGCGGCTCCAACATGATCTCCAGCTAAAATTAATTACATTTAAAAGAAAGTTTGAAATGAACAGTGCCAACATAGCTGAAGGCCTTCAGTTGTTTCTAATGTTTGGTAATAGAAGCATACTTTTTAATGTGAATTTGATGTGAAGTATCCCAATTATACCACAAGAGGGAGTCCAACCACCCGACAGGGCGCAATTTTTAGATGCAGAACCTTTATTTTTAATTTGCTGAATCTTCTTTCTTAAAGCTTTGCTTACACTGCATGAAATTTGTTCTTTAGTTTCAGAAACAACAACCTTAATCTGGATTTCCAAAATATCACGTGTTTAGAATCAGCGCACGTGTACACACTCCTTACCTTTGGTGTGAACATGTGAGCAATGCCGTCAACAGCTCCTTTAAGAAACATCCCTCTCACCAGGAAGCAAAAGAGCACCACGTATGGAAATAGAGAGCTGAAGTACATCACCTGTGCAAACATAGTAGAACAACTGTAAATATGTCTTCGTTCAAGTCTTTTACAATGATTTTAAGATGACATTGACATTTCTTAGAAAACAATAACTGTGCGTTAATGGTTTTGCTATTATGTATTACAACAGGACTTAACTTTGAAACATTATAAATACTTCTTTGTTCATAACTATAAATCTTGAGTTAAAAATGCATTCTTTTCTCTTCTTTTTGGATGGTTTCAACCCTGATGTTACCAAAAATAAACAAATATCAAATTACTATTAACTAATTAACTAAGAAATGTAATGTAAACCTAAGAACTGCAGAGGTTTACAGAGGTTTTTTTTTAGTTACATGATCTGAACAGATGGTGAAGCTCTGGCTTGATGAGATTAACCGAAATGTAGATCTATAGAGAACTCTGTGTGTCCTTGTTGTTCAGACACGGTGATGCTGGTAAACAAGTATTTCTCTGTAAATCGTGTGTTTGTTAATGATGCACCATCACACCTTGAATTTGCATCAAGGAGAAAACAAACGTTCCGCTCTGAGAAAATCATCATGATTGCACATCGTGATTGTGTAATTGTTCAGAAGAGCTTGAGAACTCGGCATCTGCAGATTGTGCTATCAGATTCAAGCTATCCAAAAATGTATGCGTTTCTCAACTAAGTCGATTCTCATTTCATTATCTCACCTTCCCAGAAGACTGAATGCCTTTTATTACAGCCAGGCAGACAATTATCCAGGCAGCCAGAAGCGACAGAGTCATCCTCCAGTTCAGACCCCCGCTGTCTGCGATTGTGCTGGTGATGTTCAGGGTCTCGCGGTACCAGAAGTACGTGGTTGCTGAGCTCTTCTCACACTCAGGCTCCACAACTAACCAGACAAAGGAAAACCAGAGGGACAAAATTAAGCCCATGTCTATTAATATACCACTGACTATTTGATGACTTTGTGGAAAAGATCCGATTGTTTTTCTAAGGATTTGATTATGATTCATTAGACTGCCATTTCAAATATATTTGATTCCAGTTCATTTCTGCTTACATTCTGTATTAAATAAATTCCCTTCATTCTAATGCTGTCTATTATACAGGGCAGCACCCATTTTTTTAACTTTATGTAAAAAAAGAAAATAAACTCGTAAAAGTGATTTGCAAAGGGAATCTTGCTGTACTGCTTGAGAATCGAGATCATTAATATGAATACTGATACTTTTCCAAAGGCCGAATCCAGACCTGGTGGAAAACCAGTATCCAAAACACAACACACATGATGGTGACCTGCCAATATTTTCAGCGGAGAACACTGCCAGTGCTATGGAAATCTCCAAATACTGCTTCTAACAGCATAGTAGAGTATCCTGGAAAGGTAGAAGTCAAACTGTATCCAAGAAACATTGTGTACTAAAGGATTTAAGGCTTTTAATCAATACCATTTAGCATATATAGCAATTTTTTCTTAAGTTTGTACTACATAAAGACCGCAAATAGAGTTTGAATTTATGCTAGAATATAATAGTTTTGGGTTTTATTTGGATTTTTGTAGTGTGCTGTGCCCACTTAAGCTGCATGTCTACATGTATCTAGTCTTAGTGAGCTGGAGAGTGAGACTGACTGCAGGTCTCAGCCTCTGTCTAGCTCTTGACCAGGGGACACTGCCGCAGGGCATGCTGGGAAGTCTGGGAAGCTCATGAAGAGCGGTTTAGGAAATGCGACAAGGTGCATGATGTTTATAGGGTGGAATATCCTTTAAAGGTAGGTTAATAGTTCAACACAAAATTTGTAATTTTGTTATCATTTACTCAACCTCATGTCGTTCCAAACCTGTATGAATTTCTTTCTTATGCTGAACACAAAAGAAGATATTTTGAAAAATTATTGGTCCCCATTGACAACCATCGACTGTTTTATTACCTGCATTTTTCAAATATCTTCTTTAATGTTTGATCTAAGAAAGAAACCCATTCAGGTTTGGAATGACATGAAGTTGAGTGATGACAGAATTTTCATTTCTGGGTGAACTATCCACTTCAGTGCTATAAAAGCCGCAAATAGTGCTGCATTACAGACTACAACTTTATCAAAGTCATCTGTTGTCATCAAAACGCAATTAATGGATGATACTACATATTTCTACAGCTTTGACTGTGATGGAAGCAAGACGCTTCTTGCTGTGCCACATTTTATTTCATTAGGCAAAGTGTTGTACCAAATAAAACAACACGACTCCAATTTTTCTAGTCATTATGTGAGAAACTGCAGAGCACTCACTGGCTTGGCTGCCGTTCCTCCTGATGGGGCACTCGCTCCAGGGCAAAGGATACTGAAACGACTGAAAAAAGTAGAAGATGCTCCAGCCGATAATCACATTATAGTACAGACCCACAAAACCACACACCTGTAGAATGAGAGGAAGAAAAAAACAAAGGATATTGTTAACAACTATAAACATTTTTAGGGGTAAAACTGATCATAAACTCTCCCCTGGTAAGGTTTCGTCTAGTCTAAGGCTTATTTTGCCTGACTTTAAACTGTTTACTTGAACATCTGAGCCATATAGTGTACTGAAAATAGCAATCTAGGTGGCAAAATCCAATCTAACTTGTCTGGCACCTTCTGGGAATCTTCTGGGAATGATTTCTTGTGTCTCTTGCATGGCTTTGAAATAAATATTTATATTGGACAAACAGAAATAATGACAGCAACATGCCAGTTTAGTTTGGTATTGTTGCATCATCTATTTCAGATTTATCCAACCCTACATGCAATGTTGAAAAGCAAGTTGTGGTTAGTCATTTTACAGTACATTTCAGTCAGAGTAGCTCTCCCCGGCAGTTGTATAGCACTGATGTGCACCAGACTGAGTCTGATATATGATCAGAAGTGTTTTAACTCCTAAAACTCAATAGCCTTACTTCATTTATACGGTCCATAAACAGAATTCGAACACAAGCGAATGTGTTCTGTGTGCTGAAATACGGTGTTTGTTCAGGATTTGGCGACGCATGCCTGTTAACGGCAAATCTATCCCTGCAGTCTGCAACAGAGCAGTAACGGTTCTTAGCGATGTCACAGGCCCACAGCACGTTGAGTTAGTGAATAATTGAAGCACATTCCTTCTGCTGTAGCTTCATGGGTATTAATAGCAGCGGCTGCAGCAGAACAGCCACATTTAGTCCATGAGTGTTCATTTTAACTGTGGGGCTGTTTTAATAAAGGCCTATTGTTTTGAAAATGGCTTTCCTTGCATGTTTTTTCATTGCCTTTGTGTAGAAGGTTAACACGATTAAGGTCAATTCCCAATCTGAAGTCAATTAAACCCAATAGACTCATTAAGACTACATACCAAATACTAAATACAATACAAAATGTTGATTTTCAATTAAATTCATCTTGATTAACAGGACATTTAATATTATAATAAGTAACTGTATGTAATTACATATTAATTACATTTAATAAAAAATATAATTAAACAATTATTTTAATTCATGGACATAATATCAACAATATTTAAAAAAAATATATATATATAATCAAATAATTTAAATTACAATGCTGATAATGTTTTATATATGCAGCATCTGTATATATAATATGTATTCAGCTCATTCTGTTACTAATGAGAAAGCCATCCCCAAGAAACTGCTGCTTAAACAGCATTTACACAATAACCAGATTTCTACCCCAGTGCTTTGGCTTATGGAATATAACCAACATCTCCCAAAAGGCCTTACATACTCGCTGACTTGCTAAAGTATCTCCAAAGCACAGCAGCTTATACAAGGACAGGAAACCAGAAAGTCCAGGTGCAGCTGGGGCTGAAAATGTATCTATTAAATGTTCAGGCAGAGTGATATTTTCAGATCGAAACCCATCTGATAGGTTGTGTGACTGTGCTCATATTAAACTGATCAGAGCACAGAGTAGTAATGGATGAGTCAACACAGAATGGTTGACACACCAAAAACAAATGCTTCTGCTAGAGCCTTTAGAACACTGAAATTTGTTTGGAACTTACAGGCTTCTCGTTGTATTGAAACATTAGCATACGAACAAGGATCTCAAACTGTATCAATCACCCAATCTGAGCTGACATGCACCAGGCACTCACAAGTCAATGTCATTAAAACCAATTTAAACGCAACCATATTCACACACAACTGATTTCATCGTTTACTCATGAACCAAATGAAGCAACATGATCTCAGTCAAGAAAAGAACATACATCTGAGTGACCGCTCATTTGTGCCTTGTGTTTCAGTCCTCTACTTTCACCAGAACATCATTCACTCACCATCAGGCTGGACACTCCAATGCCACCGAGTCGTGGACAAACATAATTCCAGACTCCTATGCTCCCTCGACGGATCCTCTGGCCAACCGCCAGCTCCAAGAAGAAGAGTGGGATGCCAATAAGGATAAGAAGGATGAAGTATGGAACAAGGTAGGCACCTGTAAAAAGAGACGGCGACACTTGTGAATACAGAGAGTAATGTCCTTACAACATTGGCTTAATAACCAACTGATAGCCCAAGATCAATCAAACTACTGCACACTAAACGCACTTTATTCTTTCAGAATTCTTTTTCTTTCAAAATGACGTTTTGCTTATTCGTACATATACAAATAGTAACATGTCTTTAAATATGTTTCTAGCTAATTAAACAGTACACTAGAGTCTGCTGGAATTTAAATGAGTGATTGTATCTAAACTTTTGCGTTGAAAATCAAAATACTTTATATGACTGCCTGTTTCCTCATATTTCGTATTTACCTTAATTTAACTAAGGTAAAATATATAAACATGTTTTTAGCAACATAGTCACTTGTTTATATTTTGTTATATTTTGACTTAATTTAGGACATAGATTTACTGTTATATTGCAAGACATTAAAGGTATAGTTCACCCAAAATGAAAATTCTGTCATCATTTACTCATCCTCATGTTGTTCCAAACCCACTAGATTGTCATCTTCAGAACACAAATTAAGTTATTTTTGATGAAATCCGAGAGCTTTCTGACCAGCAACATAACTGACACGTTCAAGACTCAGAAAGGTAGTAAAGACATTGTTAAAATACTCCATGTGACATCAGTGGTTCAACTGTAATGTTACGAAGCTACGAGAATACTTTTTGTTCACAAAGGAAACAAAAATAATGGCTTTATTCAATGATTTCTTCTCTTGCAGGTCAGTGTCTGCTGCCATTTATAAGAGTACCATGATGCATCCATGATGCATACCAATGAGGTGCTGCAGCATTTTGTGCTTTGTGTTCCAAAGATGAAAGAAAATCTTACAGGTTTGCGAGAACATAAGAGTAAATGATGACAAAATTTTCATTTTTGTGTTAAACTATTCCTTTTAATGATATGGTCAGACAGTTATCAAAAGAGCTTGACGATTGAGTCAAAATACAATATTTACAGATATACAAATCAACACAAGCATTAACTTCAGTTTTTAAGACCATAATTAATAGTCTTGAGATATTTTCTAGAATAATAGATATAAGTATGTCGAGTACTGTGATTGTTTGTTATCACAGGGGAAAAAAGAAAATAAATAGAACAGAACATTAATTCAGGTCAAAATATTGCAAAAGTAGTGCAATTGGCTGGCAGACTTAACAAGATTTCCATAACTGCAATATATTTAGATCACTGGTTATACTTCTTTTTTTTAATTATTATTATTACATTTTGAGAAAAACATGATTTCACTAATCTAATGATTAGTGATAAACTGGACATTTTCCTTTAGAGAAATTTGTTTTTAAACTAAATATATGACCTGTCACACCATATTTTGAAATATTTTACTTATATGACACAATTTGGGTTCAAATAAAAATCAAATACAGTATAGTTTCAAGCAGAACAAGAGCAAGTGCAAAGCTTTATTATTTTCACACCTTATGTTTTGTCTTTCCTACTTTTTTTTGCTAAAGTTCTACCACCCAAATATAGCAGATGGTATCTGCTATAGGGTAATGACAGTCTGAGCCTCAATAGGCATGACTGAACAGACAGCCCACAGAATAAACCAGCAGGTCATGCTTCCGAGCCCTGACGTCGAACTTGCTCCATGGTGAGGAAGAGTTTGGTCTGAGCAGAGCAGCCTCTATTTGAAGTCAAAGAACAATCCGAAAATAACCGCTTCTGTAGACGTGGAGCTCACAGTGCTGGTGGATGACTGCAAACCCATCCTCTAAGTGTAATTAGAGCCAGGAATGATCACAGCACAGCCCTCCCTCTGCCTTTATTTATGACGATGGACTGCTTGTTATCATTTTGATTACTGCATTTCTTTTGTGTTCAATGTTGCTTTGTTTTGGCTTTTTGTCTGGGCTTTATTTATGCATTCGACTAATGAAAACGAAACAACAGGTCCTACGTTGGAAACAGGAGACTGGAGGAAAGAGAAAGGGATGGAAGGACAGATGGAAGGGAGAAGATGGAGAGAGCAGGGGTGCGTAACGGAAAAGGGCCTTCTGGGAAATTTTCATAATTGCTAGACAAGCAAGGACAAGATATGACGATCTAATTAAGGTGTCAGGTTTCACTTTCAGATAACATTAATGTGTCAAACTATCTATGTATCTATTTTTTTCCCATTACAGTTTGTCATCGATACTGTTAAAATTGTTTTTCAGATCATTCGCAATCAATTAAGCACTGCAAAAAGAAAATTTTCTTCATATATTTTTGCTTTGTTTTCCAATAACTACTGTATTTCTAAATATACCTAAACATAAATGTACTCATCAATCTTAATGAATAATATTCCATGCAGCCAATGAGCAATGACAGCAAGAAAATTACGATGACATAAAATTTTACGAATGAAGACCGTAAAGGCCTTGACATTACTGTTTTTAAACAGCCCATATAACATTGCCTGCCCTAAATAATACACACCGGTACCGTCAGCTTAATAAATTTAGAGGGACCACAGCACACAAGGCATTCAGCTGACCAAAAAAAGCCTGTCTCAGTGGAAATTTTACAGAGCTTAAGATAATAATACAGAAGAGAGAAAACGTTAAAGGGATAGATCACACAAAAATGTTAATGAAAATTTACTCACTCTCATGTCATTCCAAACAAGCATGTTTTTGTCTACATGGAATACAAAATATAAATAAAAAAATTCTATGTAATGAAAGCAAATAAAGACCTGGCCTATCCAGCAAAATAGCTTCAGAAGATATAAAATACAGTTGTAAGGAAAACATTTATGATTTATGCTACTATTCTGCAACATTGATATGCTGGTAAAATGTGGTGAATGTTATTGCAGATTAGCAATAATTAGAAGACTATCAAACAACAGTGGCAAAAGCATGTTTAATACATATGCAAGTAAAATGAGGAGAAAGTTGTAGAAATGGATTGAGTTCATGGTTTGCATTTGTTGAGCATTTTAATGCAGTTGTGTAATACACATTATGTGTGTAAACTGTTTATCTGCACTTTCAAGTGAATATTAAAATGTTTTGTGGGATAATTAAATATATTCTAAATAAACTACAAACATAAAATCTACACATTTATTTTGTCCTCACATTCTTTCTTGTAACTCCTCCCTCTCAGGTGTAAATCACAATATAATGCTGATAGTCCACGCCCTCTCGTATAGACCCTTTCTACACAAAAAGTGTCTTAGAAAATTTAAACCAATATATTGTTTTCTGTGAGTGAGTAAACAAGATGATTTTCACATAATGTGATGATGTGTTTTATGTCCTTAATCAAGTGATTTACAATTTTTAGTTTTTCACTAACCACACATAAACATTGTTTTCTCAAAAACACAATCATATACATACATGCCTTTCTCATATTATTATAGCCCAATGTGTGCTGATTACAGTGATATTAGACTTTAGCCATTTAGATGTTTATAAGCAATTGAAAAAAGCACAAATGTTAGGGCATTTATCTTGTCTGCACTGGATACAGTATACAGATGCGTGTTCACTTTCAGACACAGTCCATGCTTGAGTCTGTCAATAGAACAAATGAAGTGAAAGAACGCTCACTTTGGTTTAAACAGCTCAGTCGTGTCTTTGTACAGATATCAGAAGGATCTCAGCATAAAGAACAAGTGGATATTTTATTTTGAATGGCATCCCAGATCGTGTCAGAGGATTGATTGGAGAATTTTGTTTTGTATACAAGGTACAGTGTCATGGAGAGTTCATGAAGAAACATTTGTAGAAAGATGTAGCAGTACTATACCTGAGTGCAGCTGCATCAAGAAATTTGTGCAAAACACTACCTTACAAAAAAATGTTGTGTACAAAACATTTAGGATACTTTTTAGTGCTTTTCTGCCTTTTTCAAGCTTGAAAGGTATTGTATAGTGCATTAACATTTCTCCTTTTGTGTACTAGAAATATTATATATATATAAATATGTATTTTTTGGTGAACTCTCCATTTAACCTCATAACAGTTACAAATATACGTCAGTAATAAGAACTCACCTCCTCCATTCTTCTGGCAAAGATAAGGGAAACGCCACACGTTACCCAGTCCCACTGAGAAGCCCACCTGGGCCAGGATGTACTGTAGCTTACTGTTCCAAGCAGGGCGTCCGTCTTCTAGGTCAGGGGAGATGTCTGGTTTGCCTATGGGTGGAGGGCCACCTCCTGCCATGTTCATGCTCATCTGACTGCTCTTGTAGTCCATGGGAGCCTCCAGTGCCAGGAGGTCAGCCACAGACTCCGTGACATGCTCATTACTGTGCTCACGCTGAGTCACTTTACTGCTCTTGGGCATGGTTGTGCCGTGTTGTGGTGATCCTGACAATTAAGGGTGTGAAAGGAGAGCAGGGCAGAATGGAGGAAACAAAAACTGCCCCTTTGGCTTGATATAAGTGTGGACAGTAAACGTTTGTGCTCCTGTGAAAAGAACAAAAATGACAACATGAGAAACCAGGCCACAAGAGAGAAAAATATGACTGAGAGCCATTAAACAGACCGAGGCATCATCCAAAGACTCCACAATTTGAGTAACATTTGAAGTTTTTTTCTGGTCAGCGTTGTCTTAGTTGTTAAATTTTATAACCTCAATATTATTCTTATTTATAAAAACGTAACATCGTTTTTTGGCTTTTGGACTAGAGAAATCATTGCATGAGAATCTGTTGTAATGGAAGTCAAGGCAAGCGCTGGAAGGACAGATGGGTATTGGGTGACTACTGGTATTAACCATCATTTTGCAAATTTTACAATTACATTAATGTAAAACACAATAAAGCAGTACTGTTTTAAAATATTAATACAGTTTAAAAACAACTCTTTTCTATATTTTAGGATTAGCTACATGTTATCCAAATGAACTTCCAAACTCAATGCTTACACAGTGCTATAAAAAGTAACTAAATGCATTTACCGGTACTTAAAAAATACATTGGTTTGACATTATAACACTGCACTAAACTAGAGCTTTAAAATGACCAGCAGCCCATTTTAAGGAATGTTTATTTTGTGTTCAAATAATGGATGAAATCTGTGCAGAACAGCCTGAGACTAAAAAAGAGGCAGCCACTGACTAACCTTTAATCTAGACCATAGGATCGCTTTTTGTGATAAATATGGCAGAGGTGATACATGAGCTGAGATTTTTATCTCCTGAATGACTAGGGAATGTGGCAACAGAGCCGCCATCTTTGCTCTTCCCACCTTTGTTTATCTTTGGTAATGAGAAGCAGACTGAGGCGCTGAAAAAAAAATTATATAGCTTATCTCAAATACAAGAGGACACAAAACTGTTGTGGTGTTTCTTAGACCAAGCCCACCCACCGTCCATGACAACCAACTCACCGCATTCCAAAAAGGCTCAAATCTGCCCCTGGGAACCATATGAGAAGAAATTCAGCTACTTTTAAGACCAGACATAATCACGGTTTGAAATAACAGCACGTGCACTGTTTTTCTGACATTGTCATTGATAGACCATCAAAGGACCATCACACGCTGAGTTTGAACCTTTGCACCCACTGTGAAATTTTGCTCAGTGTTCAGGTCCAAAACAGTCTGCCCGGGCAGCAGGCCAGTCAGTTCTACGTCATTATTATGAAAGGGATTATATTTCAGTAGGAAGCAAACTAGACCTGCAGAATGCTGCTAACAGAGTGTCTCGTTTTACTGTGCATTAAAAACACAGGTGCTGATCACTCATAATGCAGTTATTGTGCTTGGTCAGCTGATGCTGAGGAATTCAACAAACACACCCAAACCTAAGCCCTCCCTGATGGTGATTTCCTTTTTACTATTTAGTCCAAGAATATAAAACGTTGTGCCGATCAGAGCCCACCACCAGCATGGCTTCTCTTAATAATAATGGTTTGTATAGCCAAATATCCTGTTCATTCAACTGCACATTATAATGTGAAATGCACATATTTTATCTGACTGGGTTGCTAGGCAATAGAGCTTGATGAAATTCTCACCCGAATGCTCTTTGTATCAGAACAGTAAGTGACAGCTCATCTATCCAGTGCTAGAGAGGATACATGAACCAAATTTAGTCGAATCCTTGAAATATATATAATGGGTCACAAGAAACAGATTTCACATTCAGCAAGCAATCTCTCTATTTCAAAAAAAGAAGACACACTGATACGATACAGGGATGATGGCAAGTGCATGTTGTGACTGCAGCAAATGATTCATGGGAATTGTGAGGACAGCCACGTGTATGACTGCCATGTCAATCTCTCATCTTCTAGAAGAGTAGTACTACAATAATTGTACTGCAAAATTGTAAATATTGTACTACAATAATCATTTAAATGGACATATAAAGAAGGTTTTGGCTCCTACAATGCCAAAACAAAATGTTAAGGAAAAACCTGGAGGCAGAGATTATGAAGACCAGCAGCCTCTTATATTTGGGTAGTTGACAAAAAAAGACATTTGAGAAATGACCATGCTTGGTGTATTCCATCTAATGCTATTTAAAACCATTTGATGCTAACTCTTTTATTTATTATACCTTCCAAATAATAATAATAAAAAACAAGGTTGTTTAACATGAATTAATTTTGTATGTACTTGTATGTACAGGTATATATATATTTCAGTCATGTTTTCAAATATTTTCATAACGAGCAAAGTTGAATTTCAAGAGCATGAATATGAAAAGATCAAATCTGGGACGCAAGAGATGTTTTTCCTGACTAGTGCTCTGTTGGCTGTTGAAGTTTATAACTCAAGCTGAAATAGACTAGTATTATGATTTATTAAAACTTATCTTATGATTGCATTTGGTTTCTGGCTCTGCACCACAGCATTCTTTACATGAGAAGCTTATATAAGCTTAACTGTTGAAGTGGAAGCCAAATTTTTTCTAACCATCTAGCAGTGTTGAACAGTAGTCTAAAAGATTGGCTACATTATTAACAGTTTTACAGTTGCATTAATTCATTTAGTAAACGTTCTTATACAAATCGACAAATGGACACTGAAGGTTTTTCATCTTGAGAAGTAGCCTTATATACAGTTTAAAAAGCAGTTTGAAAACACTGTAAAAGTAGGCTAGCATAACAAGGGGGAAACTTACTGACCCCAAACATAGGCGTATATAAAACGTTTCCGTAATGACAAAAGTTGCATTGTTAGTCAGAGTGCGCTAAATAGACGCTCACGAACAGACGTAAACATCAACAGTACGTCGTTCTGGAGCACGATCACTGGATGTAGGCTATAGGCCAACAACAACAAAACATTACTCCTGTCATTATCAATTATTTGACTGATTATTAAAGTTTATTAATTATGTCACAATTAAAACGTTTTAAGATGATTACTCACTGACAAAAAGACAATTTGTTTGCGTGAAACAACCCTAAACCTAAATGGTCTGTAAATTAATATTAATCGACCCCCCTGAAGGTCAGTGAGGTAGCACGACAAACTGCGTCAACTACCATTTACAGTATAGTCTTGATGCAAACTTCCATACAGTAAGTTTTTCTCACAATTGTACCTTCAATTTTCAAGCATAGTTACTTTACTTTATACACAAATGAAAATGTAAGTAAATAAATCACGTGCTGCAGTCTTCGTCAAGGTTTTTTTATTTTTTTTTATTTGGGAGTAACTCCTCGACAGCTCAAGCATCACCTGAGGATGCGCCTGACTGCAGTCACGGACAGTGACGGCCTTCATTCACGGATCTTTCAACACTTATCGACACGAGCAATACCCTTACAACAGTTTAAAAACACAAACACGTGGACCCAAAACACCTAATGTTGTCATGTATGTAAAGGGGAGCACGCGCCGCGCAGCATCCTCAAGGTCAAGTATTTGTGTCAGGTTGACCTAAAACGGACGCGCCTCTGATGACGTGAGAAACCTCGTAATTAACATAACTGCAGCCGTGAATTATCGATAAAACGCTTCATACATGATTGGAATACCAAACAACTGGCACAACGCAATCATCGATGAAAAATCTCTTGCATCTTTTATCACGACGGGTAGCCTACTAAATGATGCGAATCCAAGATCACTCACCTAACTGGATGTCGAAGAGTGAGAATCTGATGCGAATGTGCTCGTGTAGGTCTCAAGGAGTGATGATAATCTGAAGAATCAGTTTGCTTCCTCGCTGAGACTCTTGATGTTCCGTTTCCGCGCTCACGACTGAACCTGTCCAGAAATGCGCAGAGTGAGCGAGCGCGCCGCCTGACGCAAAGACCACCGCGTACTATTGTGTATTCTCAATCAGCCCAAAATAGAAACTTTAGGGTCACGTTGACACATCCGTGGGCGTTGTCAGCGACCACACCTCTAACCAACCTACTCCTTGATTTGTCCTACACTTGTTAAAATTCAAAGCGCAACTTATTCCTCCTTACACGATTGGCAGGGAGCAAAGTACTATAGGTGTACATGAGTCACGTATGCGCGAGCTCGTACGTCAGCAGACGCGTAATGTGCGCATCCCATCCCGTCCAAATTCTGCTGAAATACCTTTTGATATACCTTATACCTCTCAAATGCACAGTGCTGTCCATACCTTTACAAAGCGGACAAGTTATGTCTTATTAATTTATAGATTAGGTTGTTTCCCACATTTTAATCAATAAACTCCAGTATGAACCAATCAAAGCAGTGAGGGATGACACTGGCTAAAACATGGAGCTCTGTTGATGTTTTTCTTCTCCCAGAGAAGACAGGGTCTGCTATCAGCAAGGCTATTTCTTCGCACATGTGGATGCGTCTGATTGTGTCTAGCTCATTCTTCTTCCTGACATGAGGATTTATACTGCCCTTGGTTCTGGATAGTCTGGCTCAAATGAGTTTCCTTTCAGTTTTGGAGCTTGAATTGAGATTGATATCACAGATCGCTGATTAATGTCTTCAGCAGATATTTTTTAAAGCCGTCCCATTAATCACATTTACACATAATCTCCATTAGTGTAAAGTTGAGAAGTGATTTAAAATGCATCCGTTTAAGTGAATAGAGATTTGCATTCGAATGAATTACAGATGCCTAATGCATGTGATTCAACTAATCACAAATTAATGCAATACTTAGGTTTTATCTCATGGAGGGACGTTCTTTCTCCATGTTTATTAGAGACCAGTCTGAATGTTGTTTAGTCCCCTGGGTGGGAGATCAGTGCCCAGACAGAGCTGATTATCTGCAGCTACTGTTTTGAGCCTGGAACAACAAACTGGTAACACATAAGCCGGATATGTGTTTGTTTATTTGTGAGTGTGTCTTTTACTCACATCAGCAGATGTGGCCCAGGGAAGCGAATGTCACAAACCAAAGAGACTTTTTGGAGGCCAGATGAAACACCACCTGTGTTTTCATAGTGTTAAATGCCTACATTTTCTGCACTGATGATAATTTTCCAGACAATTTTTATTAGAATATCTGTGAAATTGATCATTAAAAAGTACTGTGTGTTTACTGAACGCTGAAAGCCTGAGTAATTAATTTACGTTGAATATCATAAACAAATCACTTTGGATCAGAAAGAACTGTAGCAAAATTAATTGTATATAAATGAACAAAGCTTTAAAGATTTGTGTTGTAGAAAATGTTTCAGTTGAGAATATTAAATATTTTGAAACATTTACTGTAATGTTTAATACATTTGTTAATTAGGAATTGGTTTCTGAATACAGTTTTGTTAACTATAATGACACATGATATAGTCATGAACAATAAAAGCACTGAAAGCCAATAAGAATCCATCCAGTTTTAAATATATGGTTTTATAGTTTTTTTATAGTTACAGATTTTTTTTTTTTAGTTAATAGTTATAGTTTTAAGTTATCTTTATAGTTATTATTGATGTGAACGGGCCTTAAAAATCAAATAAAATCACTAAAAAAGAATGGGCTGAATATTATATTGACCACAACAACGGATCAATGTACAGACTATTTCTGTTCTTTTGAATACATTTTGTTTTGTGTGGATCCTGATAATTATTAAATCTATCTAAAACCTACTAACAAAGTTAAAGGTCTGTTTTTTTTTTTTTTTTAAAAAGCAAAATTTACCATGTCACCTTTTGGTAGACAGGCATCTCAACCTTATGAGTTTCATATCTTCAAGGCAAATTCATACATTTCAAAATATTTTAGGGTTGAATGATAAAGGGTTAATAAACACTTCTGTGGAAATCTACAGATGGGCGTACATTCGGTGTGGGTCTTGTCATAACCCACGTGACTACTGTCAGACGTGTGCATCCTCTAGGTAAACGCTAGTAAGGAACAATGAGGATTTGAGCATCACACTTTCCACAGATGTCAAAGACATCATGATGCTGCATGCAGACGTGCACAAACACAGCTAAAAATAGGACTGAAGTATCCAGCAGTTCCCTCCCTGCGTTAAATCCTGTAGCTCTGGGCACTCTGGAGCATCCTCAGCCCTGCAGCGAGTGCATGTGTGTGTGTGTGAATCACGAGGCTCGAGCTCTCTATGCTGGAGCACAGAGAGCTCCTCACACTTCTCATGTGACTCACCTCGCCAGGCTCACTGCTGGGATCTGTTGCTATGGCAACAGCAGATCATATGATTCTGAGTCATTGGCAGTGTGTGTACATGGGATTATGTTCTGGTGGCATGAATGGGGCATGGTGGCACACGCATGTTAGATCATTGCAAAAGGGATGCCATCCTGCTTGACATCTGAAATCACATGCTGCACGTGTCACCTGACCTAAGACTTCTACTTCACACAAACACTGCACACATCATTAACCACAGCACCAGTGTTTTAGTCACCCATAACTATTGATAACTATTCATAAATAACTGGCATTACAAGCTACAATCCATAATTACTGAAAACACAGATTCTGAACACAAGCAATGTTAATAAAGAGGACTATGGAAATTATATCAAATATGGGGTATTTTATGAAGTCTTTGTAGCAGTTTAAGATTTAAGTACTTTTTACTTACTGTATGGTTAGGATTAGGGTTTGGTTTAGGGTTAATTGAATGTCATTATGTACAATTTATTGTTATTACCATTAGTAAGTACATACTGTTTAACAGTACACGTAACAAGATTTTTTTTTTTCTGCTTCTGAGTTTCTGCATCTAAAATCTTTTGGATCTGCATAGACCAGAGTTGTTGTTGTTAACTAAAACTAAAACTATTAAAGATCATTTTTGTTAACTGAAATAAACTAAATAAATATTAAATAAACATTACAACTTAAACTGAGTTAAAGTTAAAGTTTTGCCTAGGCTTCTAACTGAAACAAAATAAGCTGATGGTGAAGTGTTAAAACACTAAAGCCAAACAATAGAGATATTAAAAATAAAACTAACAAAAATGGCAAAAGCGCATGACAAAATCACTTAAACTCAAATTCAAATAAAGGCAAATTCAAAATATTAGTGAACACTATAATAGTATATAAATTTTTTCAAAATAAAATAGTGGCATAGACATCATACTTTTAAAGTCCGAGCATAAAATCTCAGTTCCTCCGGCATTCTTAGCACATTGTGAGGCTCTTACAGTGGTCCCAGAGAGAGGCTTTAATTATTGAGAACTTGCTTGCGTCACTGTGACCTTGAGTGAAATGCATTTGTGTGAATGCTCTCTGGCGCACACATGCTAGCCTGATGCATTACGCCAGATTTCAACAGTGCTGAAAGCGCCGTTCTATAAAAACTAAAGAAGGAAAAGGAGGTATTTTGTAATTCTTTTAATGAGTCTTTTAAAACGGTTACTCAGATGTCCATGAACTCCACATCCAGCCTCAGAGTTGATAATACTTCATATTGTGTTCACAGGCTCATTTGCACTCACAGGCTTCAGGAAACTGGTGGAGGGGATATTTATCACCGGCCTAATGGGGCATACAGCAAGGCTTGAATTTACAACATGGCCGCACGGGGCGTTTTATCTGGGGAAATTATGACACTATGGGCATAGCAGAAAAAGAGAGCAAGTACAGTTATTAAGCAAAACTAGTAGGGTGAGTGCTATCAAATTGATCCTTAAGTATATACCAATTAATGAAAACTATATACCAATTAATGAAAACACTTTTATTCAGGATTTGTCATTGGTAGCAGCAAATGGCAATGGTTTTTGTGTGTCACGTGGCAGACTACAACACAGAAAGCTTGTAATACACAAAACAAAGCACTGCAAATCTAAGAACCTAAGAACCTTGGTTCCCAAAGAACCTTTCAGTGAAAAGGTCTTAAAAGAGCCATTTTTTTCATAGTGTGAAGAACATCTTAAAAATCTAAAGAACTGATTTCCACTATAAAGAACCTTTAATGGCCGTTGTAGAAGTGACCATTACCTTCAATGGAAAGGTCCCATAGATGTTCAAATCTTGCCATCGATGCTAATAAAGTGTGTATTGATATCGTCAACCATTAAAAGATGGCAAGAAATTTCGAAAGAAAAGCCTCTAAACAGACACCCACAACTGCGTCCAAATCCCTAGCCAAATACTCAGCGGTAAGAGTGCGATTTTGCACTCTCAGTCTGTCGTGCATTTGTCAGCACCAGTGTGATCCAAAAAAGAGCTGTCCCTTTTTTGTCGCCGTGTCTGTGCTCACTTGCTTGACTTGTAAACATTACAAAGCATGGATGAATAATGCCTAGAAGAATAAGAAGAAAAGCTTATTACAGGCAAGAAACAGCGCATAATATGGTATACTTGGTTATTTATTCAAAACACTCCATGCAATGCTATTCAGGATTTAACTTCTCCCAGGACTCCGACTTAATGGGCCATGGTGCCTTATCTCACTTTCTGTGCCTTTTAACTGCCTTCGACATGAACCGTATTTCCTCAAGCCTTGTTCCTGACAGAAGCTACCAGTACCTTTTGCACATTCTGTCAGAGACTTGGAGGCTTGGAAAGGTAATTTGCCCGATTGTGTGTGCACACCACATCCTTTTTCTCCTGTAGTGAAGTAAGCCTCATACATTAACATGGAACGACTCATTAACGATGTATGATCAATCCCTTCAGGAGCAGAAAACCGTTTAATCGCTGTGTAACTGACAGCTAATGACCTTAATCACAGTGAAGACGACAGGGGCCATGACTGAGATACAGCAGTAATTCAGGTGTCATGAATCAGGGTCGGTGTTACTCTGACAGGACATATTTCAGGTTGAAGCTGATCTGAGCACTATAAACAGCCTGCTGTTAAGGGCCGGCTTACGTCATAATCTCCTGCTGCAGCATTACGTATCATAAACAGGATGGCGATACAAATACTGTCCGTGCCAAAGGAGAAGCTACAGGGATGCTTTTGGTTTAGGCTTGATTCCATTTAGATATGTGCTGTGACAGTACGTGAGTTTACAGAATGTTTTGACAATGGGGGCAAGAAAGAAATGATTAAAACTAGTCATAAGGATTTTAAGGATAAATCTTATATGTATAGGTCTTATATGTGTGTTTTGGTATTGGTGGAGTTGTCATTTCATTTGGAAAGAAACAGAAAATGATAGACATGGGAGGTTGGAATTGCATGATTGTACAACACCATCTGTATCAAAACCTGTCAGTGAGAGGCTCGCCTGGCGCATAGATGAAGCGAATACTGATCATATATAGTATGATATAATATATCAAATATATAAAAAGATACAGGGAACAAACACACATACACGTATGTATAACTTTAAATACTATTTACATTAATCTGGATTACAATTTCTTATGTATGTATTTATTTTGTTTATTTTCCGACCATCTAATGCATATATGCATAGTGCATTGTAACTTATCAAATGCCAGAACTGAAGATGATAGACTGATGATGGAATACAATCATTTTCAGTGAAAACCCACACACTGCATAATATAAAGCTAGCACTGCGCATTCTGAGTCACAGATAGTCTATAACATGAAAGGATTAGACATTTGTTAAGCAAGATATGAGATTGAGAGATAAAACTCTAAATATATCTTTCATTTAAAGGCTGCAGGAAATAGACATTTCCTCCGCACTGTTCACAGAAACTAAAATTCCTCTGCTGTCAGGAATTTTAATGCATACTTCAGCACTGCTTAATCCATAAAGACAGAATACAGAAAAACATGACATTTTGATTTCTAACTAAATGGTTTTGATATTTTTCATGTGTTTTGACTCCAACTCACTTCCTGTAAGATTTACAATAAGCTGCCAGGATTATAGAATTGGATTAAATGTCTTTCTTTTTCTGGTTATAAAGTCTATAATGTTTTAAATAAATATGCTCTCAGCATTTTGTGTACTATAAATCACACTGACAAAAGGTTAAAATACATGTAATATTAAAGCATAGTTTGAGATTTTTGTGCTCCTAGCATCACCAAAAAGAATCCACTCTTTGCTAAGCTCCGCCTCCCGTGGTTGCTGTTGCTAAATCAGACAAACTTTGCAGAACACCCTGAACTGAAGATCCCATGTGCTCTTAAAGTGGAAAAAATGGCCGTGATATTATCCTTACGTGGGTGGGGATGAATTGTGACATTGCAGAACATCTTAATTCTCCATTTCCCTAGTTAAAATTAATATGTTTACATTTCATACTAAATTCAAATCTATTAACAAATTTACTGACATATCGCTCAAGACTTACTGATATAAAAATAATAAAGAAACTTTATTTGGCGTACTACTTGTGCACAATTCACATTATGTAATATTAAGCCTTAGTGTGTTTTAATGTCACTACTGATGAGGATTGTATTATCTTTGAATAATACTGGTCTTTAAATGCAAGATTTTTAAAGTGTAACTGAAGTGTACTTGCAATAGTTCCACTTCATCACAATCAAATCTACTTCAGTATTACTTCAGATGGACTTCAGCACTACTTCTGCGCAATTAAAGTGGATCAAGTACTAAATTAGTTGTTCCAATTTAGCAGACTTCAAAAATACTAGTTTAGTAAACTAAACTAAACTATGTGCATTTTTATTAAGCACAGAATGTACTTATATTTGCAGTATACTTAGCATGAATTAAATGTATTTTGAAGAAATTGAAAGAAAGTAATTGTGAAATTATACCATATCAGGATTTAGAAGTACAGATAATACAAATCAGATAAATAAAATATATATAAAATACAACAATAGTGTAAGTGTTTAGAACACTTCCTGTTCCATACATAAATGAAAATATTAATTAATAATATTAATTTACCTTGAAGCAAATGTAGATGTTCTAACTGATGTTCTGCATGTTAATTTGGGAATGATGGCTGACCCACAACATGAACTTTTCAAGATTTATTTAAAGACATGTTTAATACCTCAATTGGAAGGATGAGATTATTAAAATAGGATAGAAAGAAGAATCTTAACATCAGAAAAAAACACATCACCATCCTTTTTTTTTCATCTAATCATGGATATATCTCGGACTCTTGATGATTATAATACTGTGATGATAATAATAGAATTAGACTCTCACAATAACTGATTTGATTAATGACTATGTGTGCACCAGCCAGTGCTACGATGCCCTTCTTTTTTCTGGAGCAAAGTGTCCAGAAAAAGCACACATAATAATCCTAACGCGCATTAATGGTCACCCAGCCATCTCTACTTTAGTCATTTTTTAATATGTCTCTCTGTTATATAAGGCACTATATGGGCAGAGATGGGAGAGGGTTAAGCCACTGCTAAGCCCTCATTACAGAGATAGAAGGAGGTGTGAGGACCCAACAGATGGGCAGAGATGTCACTCAGTGTAGTGATATGAGCCTTTCTTGCTTATGTAAGGCTCCAATCTAACGGATGCCGTTATTATTATGATTTATTCCGTTGGAACCCTTCTGATTTTATTTTGAAAAAGTACATATCTAACACAGGTCTATTTTTGTCATGATGCTTTAAATGAACAGTGGAGCATAACATCTCGATGAGTCAGAAGCTGGATTTTATATTGTGTTTGACCACCCATTGTGCAATTAATCAGATGCACATTCTCCTAAGCTGCATGAATAATTTTTCTATAGCACATAGACTATATGTCTATAAAGCCAAATCCTCATGCTTTTTTTGCATGTGTCTACTGAGGCCACAGAAATTAGAACAAGACATGGAGACAAGAGCATATTGACTCACAGTCTACTTGTGTAAGTGCACATCACAAACGCAATTTCCATTAGAGGGAATACTCTTCAGCACAGCTCACTCATAATCTGCAAGCCCCATGTGGTCATTCATCATCTGAGTGACTAGGAGGTCTTTACACACGGAGAGGCCTTTTGATAAAGGAATCTAATAGGAAACAACCACCTCCTGCATGTTATACGTGTGTTTTTCTCAAATAGAGACCATGTCAGTCATGTGCAATGTGTTTGGACTGACATCCTGCAAAATTATCACACATTGTTATAATCCTAACACTTCATAGTACAATAATTATTCTGTACACTAAGCATTTAGGCTTGTTAAAGGAATCGTTCACCCCAAAATTAACATTTTTACTCACTAAATTTACCTATGAGTTAACATCTTGTAAAGTAAAAAGCCACAGCAATAAACTACACTGAATAAACAACAAATGTCTGTGTACAGGATTCTTACTGGTTTTGTTCAGGATTGAGTCGGTTTTGTTGCTGATGTTGTTTTATCCCCATGTCCCCCGTTTAACCAGTCGAGAACAAGACATATGCTGCAGATGAGACAGATAATTGCCTGTATGGTCCAGGAATCTCATTTGCATAAAGACAGCAAATGCCAATTTCTTATAATATTGCTCACCAATATAAACCTCCATTATCATTATAAAGGCTCAAAAAGCTTAGAATCAATAAACATTTATTTAAAAAAAAAAATGATTGTGGCTTTTTGTGACAGCATCCCATTGTGATGTAATATTTCAGTTTCAAATAAATGTTTTTATTTCCCTTACAAATACAACTTTTATACTTTTTTATATTTTTTATGTAAATGTACTACGTAAATTTCACTTTTAATTGTTTATTTATTGTTTGTTTGTTTAATGGCAGACACATGCTTCCATAAACAGAAGGCATTCTTAGGATGTTGGTTCTTGATAAAGCAGCTAAACGTCTCTTACCCATCATGCATCAGTACAGTGAAACGAGCTCATTCCGTGTGGACTTTCAGCACCCTCTTGTGGCTAAAATTTCAGCTAAAATAAGTTTCATTGTCGTGTTGTCTTTGCAGGGCAAAGCTTACTTGAAACATTCAGTAGTTTAAAAAAATGATGTATCTACACACAAAGTTAAGGCCAATAATGAATATGCATGAGACAGCATCACTCCAAGGTCCTGCTTTGATAATTGCTCTTCTTTCTAAGCTGTTATGTACTTATGGCTGTTGTAATAATAATTAAAAATCTTTATTTTTAGCGTTATACTTTGGCATTTTAATCTAGATTTTTATATAAAAAAATAGTATAATCTATATAAATAACATAATAAATTATATAACATCGATGTGCTTTCATTAACATTAAGAAATGTATTAGGATAAAATTATAAATCCATCCGAATCTTTCAAAAAGTAATATTTTATTACCCCATACATCACACATTTAATGTGTGTGTGCTGGTGAGATGTGTGTTGGAGATTTACTCCGGCTCTTTCAGCACTGTAAAGGTCACCTTTTGAAGACGAACACACTGCAGACTAAAAAACTCCCATCCTCCTCTGGGTCCAGAGATGATCACACACCGATGTAAATTAGGTTTCAGGATGATGGCTTACCTCATGACAGATGAACACCAGACTTATGGAAAATAAATGCACCACAATTTTGATTATTTCTACAAAAAATGAAAATTAAAACACTAAATATTAATTCAAATAATTTTAAAATGTCATTTTTAGTCTAATCTGCTATACTAAAATATAACAATATACAGATTGTGTGTTTTACAATCAGTATGTTGTCCCATACTGTGTGATTGTTGCCTCGTTCTGTCTTGCTATCTCTCCTTCCACACACACAAATACAGAGGTGACAAATGAGTGTGCCACAGCCGCTCTGGTGTGGGCAGTATTATGTCTCTCTCTCTGCCCGCCTGTCTTCATGCTCGATTGCTTTATTGATTTTTATCACATAAAGACATGAAAACTGTCTACATGAACAAGCCTGCCACACACGGCCATACTGTTGGGCTCTTTTCTAGTATGAAGCCAAAGAAAAGTTAAAGATTTTATGCTACCTAAAATGATCAGTGTTAATACAAACCAAAGCTACAAATTACTTTATTCCCAGTCAACCTCTACATGGTTCAGTGCTTATCAGTGCATTTAATTGTGTGAAAAGATGAATTGATTGTAATGAAGTGGAGTGTTTTGGAGAAGATGGTTTTACAGCAGATGTAGAACAGGAGATTGTGGTCATCTTTTTTACATTAGACTTTGCCAGCTGCCGTATGTATGACAACAGGCAATATTGCACCGTTATAGCCATAAACAACCTTGGCTTCAGCACCGAAAGTGCTGGAAGGGGCTGTAACTCTGCAGTCTGCACAGTTGATATACAGTTGTAGGCTTCTTAAACTCTCGGTCAGGTCTCAAACTTCAAGCAGCATGGTCGTTACAGGGAATGATTATGGCTGTATTTCTCAGGTCCAGTGCTCTTTTCTTGCTGTTTGAAGTTGCATATTAAGGTCAGTCCTGCGCTTTGGCCCAATGGATGCAAAAAAAAAAAATTGCATGATTACCGCAAAGGAGTCCAAGGTAATGGGCCATATATCATAAATAGGCCTGGCGGTGCATTTTGTGTGATTTTCCTGGCTCTTAAGACATCATGCTGGATGACAAGCTATACATCAGGGGTGCCAAAAGCAAATAATGATGAAAGTTACTTCAGAGACCTGGGAACGTTTTAGTTTGTTTAATGAGCTATTTAGTGCAAAACTAAGTAGCCTCTTAGAAGGACACTCTCAGAAATTGTTATTTTAGTCTAAATGTGAAGTTTGTGTGAATTTTAACTGAATAATAATCATGTAGAATGTTTAAACTACTATTCAAACATCTGGTGTCTGTAAGATTTTTAAACATGTTCTGATCTATACAGTAAAACAGTATTATTATGAAATTTTAGTACAATTTAAAATAAATGTTTTTATTTTTAAATATTTAAAAATGTAAATTTTTCCTGTGAAGGATTCCTATCTTCAGTGTCACATGATCCTTCAGAAATCATTCTAATATACTTATTTGATGCTCAAGTCACATTTATTATTATTATTATTATTATTATTATTATTATTATTTTTTTTTTTTTCAGGATTCTTTCATAAAAAGAAGGTTCAATGTAACTGTGTAAAAGTCTTTACTGTCATTTCTGATCAATTTAATCCATGCTTGCTGAAGAAAAGTATTTGTTTGTTTTATTTTTCGTTTGTTTTTTTTACTAAAATCTTACTGACTGCAAACCTTTAAATAGAAATGTGTGTGTGTGTGTTTGTGTGTTAGAGTGAGAGAGAGAGAGAGAGAGAGAGAGAGAGAGAGAGAGAGAGAGAGAGAGAGAGAGAGAGAGAGAGAGAGAAAGAGAGTCAATAAGGTGAAGAGAGCAGGATAAATCAATAAGATAAAGGTGTAATAATGCATTAAACAGGAGTTAAGTGAATTTTGTTGTCTGTGACTCAGTGTTTTAATACCATCTGTCAGGCAGCAGAATACAGCTTGTGTGGGGTGTGGGTACACAGTCCTTGATGCTTCTGTGAGCTTCCTTTCGACATTTACACATGCATGATTTAAAGTGAAATATGAAGAGTCAAGAGGGGCTTTATATTCCTCTTACAATCCAGTAAATACATTTAGGGCAGCTTTAAAGTCTTAGCACTCTGTTCTTATAAGAACAACCAAGCTCATTAAAAGATTCCAGGTCTAATATACAGCTGAATGGTGACTAAATGAATATATGCAACTCAAACACATCAGAAGATATCTAAATGCTTTTGACAAAGAATCTAGCTAGACGGTTCGCAGTATAGGAAATGACATCACTCATATGAGACATCAGTACGTCATCCACTAGATGGTGCTAAAAACGTCATGCTTGAATTCCATTGAAAGATTCATCACCATAGTCCTGATTTGTGTTCTAATGAACTTTACTCTCTATTTGCTATTTTTAAGTTGATCTCAGCAGATGTAACACTGCAAGTATATATAATACCAGTTGTTATTAATGGTAACCAACTGTTTGTGATCATCTTAATTATGATCATCTAAGCAATACAGTTCCTACAGTGTCAAATATGGAGCAGTGCGCCAATAATGAACCTAAAGGAGCTACATATTTGAGGTGAGGATGTTATCTGAAAGCTCTGTGTGCTGCTGACCCTTGAATGAATTCTCCGAACAGCTCCGGTTACAGCTTAAATCTCCATGTGTTTATCTTTTGGTGGAGGGAGGGGGGTCGAATGCTAGAATGCTCTTGTCATAACCTGGCAACATTCGAGGGTCGAATCATGTAGAGGAAGACTCATTTGAACAAGAACCAGTGCCAAGTGGAGAGTTTGTGAGCTCTCAAGCTGAACGTTTTTGATTGTGAGATTTCATTGCAGATGGTAAAAAAAGCAACCACATGTTGAGTGCCGCATCTGTAATTATGACTACATGTGGACCTATGCATGCACAAGTCTACTACTTTAAATCAGGATACCAGGAAACATCTTGACCCCACGAGCTCAACATGCCCCTTTTAATAAAACAACAAACATAGGGTAAGCTGCGCAATCTCCCCCCATAGCAGTCAGCCCCATAACCAAGGGTCACCCCCGAGAGAGGCTTTCCTTTTATCCCCATACCAGCCGATGGTTACAAATACTCCCAACACAAACACAAGCTCACTACAAATGCTGGTCACTATTTTAAGCCATCAAAGTCAAATAAAGATACACACGCAAAGAAGGTAAATATTTCCACTTATACCTGGATGTTTCAAAAGAGCCGCTGTAAGTCTTTATTTACGCTCGGCTCCCCCTATGTGATGTCCCAGAGTGTTTGAAATTGAAGCCCTGCCACAGAAGAGGGGGGCTCACGGGGGTCCCAGACACCCAATACCCCACGCGCTGCAGGCTCAGTTTGAAGAAAAAGAGCACAATTGGATTAGATACCAAAATATGAGCGGTGTTTGTTTTAATCAGTCTGGTGACACAGGGAGCTTTTGAAAGCACTAGGGAGAGAGATTCTGAGGCGGAGGGGAGAAGGACAGCTGTTCTGCAGGCCTGATACAGCATTTGGAGACAGGGGCCTGGGGGCCGCAGTCTGGGGGGTGCTTGGGCATGAAGGGGTCACAGCCAGGACTCTTCTAGTAGGGATAACACCTTGGCATGAATATTACATTTACATTCAGTCATTTAGCAGATAGATATGTATATGAATATGTGTCTACCTACACAAAAGGATTTTCTCTGAACATTTTCTTTACTGGGGGAGCCATACTGTGTGAATGTATTATAAGATATAATCTCTCATTAAATTCACTTTATCAGAATCAAGATCAGCACCAGAATATTACTCCAGAAGGAAATTTGAAGCACAAGAAGCAATGTATCTGCTGGATATGGATCCAGTTGCTGGGATGCCATTCCAAAAAGAATCTACTTTTCAACTGTGAGATCTTGGAAATTGTGTCGAGTGAATATGATATTTTACTTTTTTCCCAAGAAAAGTTAATCCAGGCATCAATTGTTCACCAAAGAATGCAGGGCCATTAGATGCATTTTTAAAAGCGGAACATATTTTAACTTGCATTTTAAAGATGCGACTCATGTGAGACACAGAATTCAAAGCATGACATCTTAATCTTACATTCAAAAATGAAAAAAAAGAAGGACAGTTGGAGGCCCTTGTTCTGGCAAGTCAATTCACTTTGTTGTTTTTTTGTACCCTCATTTTAACTTTCAGTAGGCTCACTTAACATGTTTTTAAGGTAGCCTCAAAATCTGTGCAAGTGGCCCAGAATCTCTAGCGATGCCACAGTCTGTAATATAAATTATATTGACAATTACATAATAAAAAAAAAACGTAAAATAATAACAAATATATAATATGAATAAAATATAAATAAAAATATTGGAATAAGATTGATACAGCTGTGTTTGGGTAATCTTTAGCAGGTCTAGCTGGTGGACCATGCATGCAGTTCAACATAAACTTTGAGTCTCTATCAAAATGTTACACTTTGGTCTTCACAATGAGTGCTGGCTGTCTCAAGATGTATGTGCAGGGTAGTGAGTGAGCTGGAACTATGTAGACTTTGGCCAAAGGCTAACCCTCCTCACTCTCCCTCAACAGTCCAGAACTCGCAGAATCCCAGTTTAAGTTCCGCTGGCTGTAACAAAATCCCTCTCTCGGAACTGCAAATCCAACTGCTGCTGCGCTTCAATAAATTAGATTTTCTGCACCGCTTCAGGGATCAATGTAAGTCTCTCTAGAGCATGATTGGGCAGCAGTGCCATTATCAATTCATACTGTTCACCTGTGTATCGCCGTAAGATGTTGTTTGCCAACATATTTGTTGTTAGTGTACATTTTACTCAATAATACTCAATAACTTTAATCTAAAACTGCACAATTCAAGCGGGCCGGTTTTTGTAGAAACGGGAAAACTGTGGATAACATTGAAACGTTTGGTAGGTATTACCTTGATTTTATGTTTTATTATTACACAAGTAAGTGAAATCATTTTTAATTTTGTTTCTCCTTCCTAATTGTATTTCTATATTAAGTTTTTGTTGAATGTGATAATAATTTTTTATCTTTGTTCTGAATGGGTAAAGATCTCTGTTTCCGACTTTTATTAAAACATTTTTAACCCTGTGTGAAAGACATTCAGCAAATGGAGCATTAATCTGATCGTCATCTGCTTTCCATTGCTTTAGGTGCAGAGTATTTCCAAACAGTTTAGGTTTTGATTCCACAAGTGTCCAATTCAAGGTCAGCCGCTGTCTTTTAGAGAGAGGATTGAGTTCACGTGAAATAGTAGTCATGTTCTTGTTAGGGTGTGTGATGTGGTTTCTCATTCACTCTCTTTTGGAAGTGAGTGTAGTATTTTAGGGTTGAAATATACATGGCTGTATTGCTGTCAGAAGAAATTTGATAGCAAAAATGTCTTTCTGCCATTTTCTCTGAGTGTCTTAGAATAGCCTTGAGTGTGTGTGTGTGTGTGTGTGCAGGCTGTTTTGTGTGCAAGTCTGTGTATGTACACATGTTATTGTGAGTGTCTGAGCATCCTTTGTGAAAGAATCAACTTCAGTCCTGCGGATGTAAGAATTTGATACTCACACAGGAGATAGACAGACATGGATATGAAAGGTTGCATTATGTCCAGCGTCTGGGTGGTTCTGCGAGGGGTCAGAGCGCATGTCCAGTGCCTCAGGCCGTCAGGATGAGCTCCGGGGCACGTGAAGATGACCCGTGCTGTTTCTATGCAGTTACCCTTGCACAGCTGCCGCAGTCTGCCATTAAGACAAGTCCCACATCTAAAGGCAGTAGGACAAATGTAGGTCATTAATATCCTCCATCTTGCACTGTAGATTTCAAGATTGCTTAACCATTGCAATTTGAAATGTGGCATTCATTTGACACCTGTATTCCTCACAGATATTTATTGTTAAACTAATGTGATTGCTGAGCTACTCTGTAACTATTTCTATATTTAAGAAAGATCTGTTGCAATGATCTGTTGCAAGTTGGTATTTTTTTCTCGAAGATGGCCTACATAAAATTGCTGTTCTAGCTATTCCGTGACAAAAGGTGATGTTTCTTCAATCAAGGCATTTTTTTCTCAGTTATAGTGTACTGGTGTGTTTTTTTTTTTTTTTTTTTTTTTTTTTTGTGATAGAACTCCGAAAGCATGCTATTTAATTGCACGAAATGTATTTATGTGTAGCTCTAGTTTGGGAAGCACGCTGTAAGTGCTACTTAGCTACTTAGCGTTCGAAGAAACTCTGAAGTGAGCGCTAAGATCGTAAAGGCGCCCCCTGGAGTACATAGAGGCTACATCTTATCCCAATGCATTTTTTTTGCATGGCAGGCTTCATTTCATCTGAACCATAGTAGGAAAAGGCCATAGAAACGTGGAGATACGATTATTTCATACATTCAGGAGACGGCATACACTCGTAGCCTACAAATAGTCAAATTAACAAAGATGTTCTTTCTTTTTAAGCAAAACAACAGACAAATTATTTTAACTGTTTATAATATATATATATATATATATTATTATTTTTTTTTTTTAATTTTTACAATAGTTTTTAATACATGGATTTTAGCAGATTTTTGGAATTATCTACTAGTATATTAGGCTACAGTTTACTACTAAATAAAAAGTTACACAGTAGCTTATTAGACATTTTTGTGAAAAATTTAACCTCACTCGAAATTTTAAACTAGAGTTTAAAAGAGTTGTTAGAACAAAAACAGGCGAAAAAGTAGAAAGAGATAGCGTATGATAGACAATATTTGTTTCAGATTGTTTCATCAGACTAACAACAACCAGCTAGATCGGGACAGTTTTTAGGCTTTATTTTATGGATAATGATGTATTTATTTATGTATACTTTTTAATTGTATTATGTTTATTTTTTATGAGGATTTGTGCGCACAGATGGCTAATTTGCTTATTGCAGTGTTAAATATTGTTTTGAAGTGAATGATCTGGATGGACCTTCATTCTTTTACACCTTATTATCAGTAGCTAAATGTATTTTGCTTATTTTCCCTATTTATTTATTCATTTAGTTTTATATATATATTTATATATAATTATTATTTATTTATTTATTTTATTTTTTACAAATTTTCTTTATAAATTAGATGAAGTATTGAACGATGTTTTATTAGGCTATTTGTAGCCAACCAAACAATCAATATGGGCTACACAAAAATACTAACATTAACACGAAAATAAAGACTAAATCAAAATATTTAAACGATTTAAAACAAAAATAATAAGAATAATAAATAATTATAATAATATTCACATAATAATAAAAACATTACTATTCAGGGCTGATATCATTGTATTTGATGGGGGTGGCAATAGGAACCTGCAAGGACGTGGGCTGACCCAAAAACCTTGAAAAACATAGTTGCATTTCGCTTTTTATTTTTAATTAATATTTTTACCTAGTTTTTTTTCCGGGACTATTTGAGCCTACTTCCAATTTATTTTATATTTCACGAATAGTAATGTGTAACATAGCCTAGTCATAAAGAACCATGAATATGGTCTATTTAAGATCTCTCTGTATTAAAAGTCATATGACAAATGAACGATATGCATAATAATGCAACCACTAGTTATCAAACTACTACGATAATTGCTAATTTATATGACCACATAATTTAAAAATATGTACTCGGAATACGCTAAAATCCCTTTACACCCCCCCCCCCCCCCCCCCCCCCTTTCTTAAGATGTTAGATGTAGAATGGATTTGGCTATTACGCTGCCAAAATGTGACAGTGAGGCTGATTGTTAATTCACGAACAGTAGCTTTAAATCTATTATTGGCCGGGTTTCTGTGACTCGCTGGTGACTTCCACGGAACAGACAGAAAGTTGGCATGGATTTAACAGCGTGCTTTGAAGGGATTTGAGCACTCATTCGTTTTTCGGTGACAGTTTAAAAGGGCTCTTTCTATCCCGCGTACGCATGACTCATGAAACAGCCACAATGCTTGTGCCGAAAATAAGGGTCTATTTTATTTAGGAAAACAAAATTCAGGAAGGAATGAATGATGCCACAGCCACAACATGGACAAGACTGTAAATTATTCTTGTTTTTAGCTCGCAGAAATTTCATGGTATTATTTTTGGCTTGATCAAAAGAATAATTCTTGTCATTGTGCTTCATATTCGCAGGGCCACGACGACCTTCTTAGCGGGAAAAAAAAAGAAGTGATGCGACCTCTGAAATTAGTGATGTGCAGAAGAAGAAAATGGGTTAAAGAAGTCTTCAATAATAAATAAATAAAACCTCAAGAAAAAAGAATAGACCCTACCAGAAGAGACAACCATGGACATGTTACCTTAAACTCTCCAAAGAATGACTGGAATTACTAAAAAAGGAAAATAGATATTAGAATAAATCTAGAATAACATGTTTGACAGGACTTTAGATTTAGGGCAAAGTGCAGTACAAATTGCATACCACAACCATTACATTTATAGGTACATTGTGCTCAAGTAATGTTTTTAGAACAGAGGTCCAACATGGGACAGAAGAGAGGTGAAGTGATGCTTGGCCAACTGTCTGGATTTATCCATATCAGAGGAGAGAGTCCCTGCCCCAGGCTGTAGTTAATGAAAATCCCATGGCTGAGCATCTGAGCTTCAGATACTTCTTCATGGTCATTGTGTGAGCACCTTTAATTGAATCAGAGCCACAGGTCACAGAGACTCTCCTCCACCAGCTCCCCCCTTCAGTATAAACACATTTAGGGACTATTTATTTTTTAGCTGTGGCGTGCGTCCACGGCAGCCAGGTCAACTGATACCCAGATGGTTTCTCTGAGGAGCCTGTTTACAGATTCCTGCAGTCAGAGTTGAGGAAAGTGAGGATCTGACGGTATGTCGCTGATTACAGTCACTCAGCTTTAAATGCAGGAACTGCATGATAAACATTACTCTTCAGGCCTGCTAAATATTTTATATTTTATGCTGTAGGGACATTTTCATTGTTTTCCTTATGGATAGATGGGTACAAGGATGTGCAAACAGAATGCAGAATTGCAGTTTGAATTTGAATCTAAAGAAGTAAAAAAAAGAAATTCTGAAATTTCTACAACTGTGGTTTTTAAAAAATGTTTACGGATACTGTACATAGATAGATAGATAGATAGATAGATAGATAGATAGATAGATAGATAGATAGATAGATAGATAGATAGATAGAATAGATTAAAATGCCATTTATGGAATATAGTAATTGGTTTTATTAAACTATTTTTTCCTATTCAATAAATTAATTTTTACTGACAAGGGTGGAAGAACACTTCATTTCCCAGAATGCATTGCCTGCGTTGCATTACTTTGATTTTGCTATTCAGTAATTTCCTCTTCCTACTCGAGCACCAGTTAAACACCATCAGCCTTCAGTAATTTCCTCTTCCTCTCATCCCAATTCATATTCTAGTTCAACTTTAATCAATAATTTAATACAAATTCTAACTTGAACAAGAATCTATTCTTCAGTTCTTTTACACAATATGTTCATAGACATATGTTTTATTCTGGTAGAGTGTGATGTAAAAGTCTTTAAAAACCTCTACAAACGTTTATAGTAAAGGTATTAACATTTGACTTTGAACATCATCATTGTATTCATTCACATCACCTTTCTGTGGTAATATAGACATCTCTTATGCAGTCTGCAGACAGCGAAATTGTGTGGGGTCGATAGAAGGACAGTCAGTCTGTTCCTACCCAGTGTCCCACATATACACATAAAGACCGGCCCTTCTTCAGTGCTTTTCAGACACAAACTCTCGCTTCCCAGACTCCCTCTGTCATGTGTTGTGACCCGGGGTCGGCAGCTGTCAGTCAGAGCTTCGGCTTCAGCTGGACAGAGAGAGAGGAAGAGAGAGAAAGAGCCCTCAGAGGAAAATCCTTCCTCTTTATACGGGATCATCTATCTACATGCAGGACACATAATTGAATTACTGCCCCTTCCCCTCCACATATTCCAATGCAAACCTGTAGGCTGGTATGATAAAGACCTCCACTCATGATCAGAGTGTGTGAATCAGCTTGTTAACAGCACAGTGGTTTCCCTGTTTAAACACTACTAATGCTGCATGCTCTTGATGAAATTATTACATAGATAGAAACTACGTATAGAAAGATAATTCCACATCCTACCTTTTAATTCAAATTGCAGTTTTGTTTCCTGTTTGAATTCAATTTGAATTCAGGAATTTAAATAGGAAGTTACAAGGCATTCTCAGTTCAGTTTTGAATGGTACACACCCATTATTAATGGAGTGGAGCAACATTGAAAAACTGATACAGTTGAAGAAAGCTGACAAGGAGATGGAGGATGATAGCAGGTCCAGGGTTGTGTGAACTGAAGGTCTCAGAAGGGTCACATCCAACTCTGCTCTTTCTGCTCTGAACTGGATGAGAAAGAGAGAGGGAGAAGGGCGAACAGAGAGACCGTGGGCCACAGACTGGACTGATTTCCTGCATGGGGTCATGCCAGGGACAGGTTCAGCCGCCCCAGGTTCGGGAAACAAGAGTGGCCACAAAGCCACAGCAAGTGGAGGAGCGAGGGTCAGCCGTTTGATGACAGAAATCCAAAGAGTCAATGGAGATACATGTATACAGCTGGGCAGAAATCAATGTTTCATCCTAATATCGCCTGCAGAGTTTTGGTGACTGATGTTCAGGTCAGGACTGTGAACCTTAAACTGAAAAACTTTTGCTGACAAATTGACTTTGAAACAGTAAATTTGACTAATAATTAGAAAGAAATGGCAAATACACACTAAAATAAACTTGAAAATCTGAAGTAGAAAGAGAAATTGTATTTTCATGTAAACCATATTCTAATAATTGTTGATTTTTATTTACAACTTCAAAAATATATATTTTTTACAGTGTATTTTCTCATGGAAACCGAAATGTTGTTCATAGCTTTTCCCCTTGAAATCTCTTAACTTTTTTCATTTCAGTATTCAGTCAGTTCTCACTCAGATCATATTCAGTTGTAGATTATAATTGTAACTGATAGGGGGACATCTGCTACAATCAGTCATGCAAGAATTACATGATTTTCTGAACTACATTATATTCTGAGGTAACATATTTTTCTGTAATCCTTGCTTACAATGGCCAATGCATTTGATCAAAAAAGGAGGGCCTATTCCTTTCTGTACTGCCATTTGTCATATTGTATAGATAACATTGAAACAGAGAAGAGCATCAGCTCTTACTCTGCTTTCCTACAGATGCAAATGATATGACTGTGGTTGTGTGCATATCAACTCTGTCAACACTTAAAAGTCCTTGTTCCTGGGGCCATCCAGCCAATCTAAAGTTGATATTTTCTTTAAACGTGTCTCCTGGAGTATATTTTCTCTACTGAGTTTTTTATTTCAAGAGCATGCCATCACCTCAGGCTAGAGTGAAATGTTCTCTATGGGGTTTCAGCCATTTAACCATGAGTCAGAATCACAAAACCTGGCTGAAGCTACTGGATCATACACAAGAAAAGTGTCCAGGGTGCACTCCATACACAGTATTTGCATTTACAAAGACATATTGAAGCATAGAGATTAGGGGAGAGCGGGGCTAGTTGTCACATTTTTTACACCAGTAATTATTTCTCAGGTTGGGTTTATTTTTGAAAGTCATTCAAATTCTAAAGACACAAACCTGCAGAATTTACTGAATAATTCCACTGTTATATTGCCCAGGGAAAAACCATACAGTTAAATGAAGAAAACCTGACTACATTCCAGAATATTTGGGCAGTTGTCACACCCATGGGGTTGGGTGTCACTTTTTTATATATGTATTATTCCATATATATTTCTATAGCCTATAAAAATATGACACCTAACCTGACATTTATGACTTTTTTGTCCTGACCCTGTCTGAATTATTCCAAGTTTTTGCGTTCACTTATTTGACTAATTGGAAACTATTGGAAACTGCATAATCTGGACGTGATTAGGCCTATACAGTCATAATGACTGCACTGGATGCGGCCAGCGCGACGCGACAAAAAAAAAAAATCGTCCTGAGAAAACTCATGCACAGTTCTATTTCTGTCGCACTCCACGCGCCCTTGCTACTTCTGACGCGACAAATAAAAGAGTTTGCAGCGGTCGCTTTGTCTTGTTCAGTGTAGACAGTCTCTGTTGCGACACTAGTCTACAACTATAGCGTCGGCTATAAAATCTAGAAAATCATTGCAATGCAGTGTTTAAACTTTAAGTTTGAAACCAACATATAAAACCACTGATACAAAACTTTTACATTTGTAATTGGACTTTTGACTCCAAATCCTGCAAGCAACTGGTAGATACTAACTCTAGGTTTGGGTAGACATTTCCCCGGCCCATGTCATCTCAGTGGCAAACATTATAACTGAATTCACTTAGCTCGTGAGACAACTTGCCGCGCATTATATATAGACTAGTCAGTATTTATTTATAAATACTTAGGCCTACACATTAACTCGCTGAATTAAACGAGCATTGTATTGTTTTGAGAATGCATTACCTTCTACTTTCTGCCGACGCTTACTAAATTCCTAGCGGGTCTCCAATTTTCGCCCATATGTTTTCAGATCTCCTCCACAACATCCTAATCTAAGTCACGCTGTTTATTAATTGGCTCACAAACATGCCACTGCATACGAGCAGAAGCCGGTCATGTCCTTTTGATTAACTTCACGGGGTCTTTAATGTGCCTTTAGGATCACTGAAATAAAAGGGTAAGATTTTCCTCTCTCTATTAACATCTTCACAGCTTAATGTGGGGTATTTGCTGGAGTGTTTGCGCAAATTCGATTTTTTTTCTCTGTATTTGTAACAAATTTACTTTTTTTTGCCCAATGCAAATTATGCAAATTATGTCCGCTAGATACAAATCCCAGTGTAACTTTTAACATGACTGACTTTTCATGTTTGCAACAGAATAACAAAATGAGGCTTATGTTTAGTTTAGACGAAGAATAAGTCAGTGTCATAGAAGTGAGTCAGTATTTGATTTTAGTTTTCAGAAGAGTATGCAGTTTGCAGTGCAACAAAACAACTTGTGGGAGGAAGTGATATGATCTCTTCCGTATTCCCAAAGTCTGTTTGCTTGGTGAATTCATCATCGAATGAAACGGTTCTTATGTGGGCTGACCGAAGCAAATGGACTGGATGTTTACACACTTGTCCGTCAGGTTGGCTCCATGCGGCCTTACAGACATCCAAAAAACTGTTAGACATCCTGGAGAGCAGCGCGAGTCGTTTAAGTGCTCTGAGTTCAGAGATCCATTGCAGAGATTTGAGCTGCCACGTCAATATCAACAGTTTTCAATTTCTTTGATCTCTGGATGTCCCTGGATGTCCAGACTCAAGCAGCTCCACGAAGTTCTATGGAAGGCGTTTTTATTTTATTTTATTTTTTTATTTTTTTTGGATAAATTATGTGGACAGTCAGCAGTTTGCAATATATTTCATCAAGCGTTTGTTACCAACAAAAAGTCAATAAAAAAGGATAATTATGATAAACGCTTTAACTTTTCTTCTGGACTTTAAATGTATTTTTAAGAACCACAGATCGAACAGAACAAAATGCATACAGCAGATTTCTTAAAATAAATTGCTAGTAATTAAAAACTCTACAAAAACAATAAATCTATCCTAATATAGGCCACTCTACATTATAGCGAGTTGCTTTTTGTCTGTTTTGTCTATATCTATTATAAGCTTAAAGTTTTGTGGGAGTTGTAAAGTTTTGTGGGAAATGAGTAACAGGTGAGTTGGTGGTCATCATATTAATGAACTTTATTTAAGAAGAATGCACATTTTCTGTAGCAACTGGATCAGCGTTTGTATAATTTTTTATTAATGATGCAGTAACCATAAACCAGCTTTATTTCTTTTATCTGTTATAGTCTATATATGTTAGCGTTTTCTAAAATAAAATAAATGTGATGTTTGCTATTTAAGTACTTTTTATTAATATTTACAGGTTTAGGTTTACATAAGATATATAATCGAAAATGACCCTTTTGGCTTAAAATAGCTAAAAGAAAATATCATAACTTAAATGTTGCCTTGTATAAAATAATGACGTTGGTTTGTATTACATATTAATTTGTACTACATACATATTGATGAATATGCATAGAAATATGTAAGAATATAGAATAGGAATAAATATCAATAGTACCCTAAAATTTTTCCCCCTGTAAAAAAGCAACAGCTTACTATTTTTTTTTTTTTTTTTTTTTTTTTTTTTTTTTTTTTTGCTGTTGCTTTAGGCCTTGTGATTTTTTCACACGGCTGTTTCCTTATGTAAATCAAATTACAGCTATGCTTATACATTGCATACATCTCGATAATAAAATAAAAAGATGCTTCTCCAAACGTAGAGTATTTTGTCCGTCTAACTAAAGACCGTGATGGCATTTCAGCTGTTACATATATGATTTAAATTCAAAACTAAATTTTGTCTTTGATGTAGCATGATATATATCATAATCGAATTCATTGATTGGATTTTTTCGCCAGTGCGCGTTTAAAGGTAGATCCTTGATCCCTGCTTTGATTGAGTTGGGACAGCGTCACGCGTAACATGTTCCTGGATCAAAATCCATCAAATCTGGATTCAGTAGACTAGTTTGGTGAATTCAAGTTAGGCCTATAAGTGCTCAGCCAGTCACAATTATGTGATTTAATCACATTCTCCTATCTCTCATAACAATTTTGTTTTATTAAGAGAAAATGTTTTGGAGGTAAATGGTTAATTGACAGGAGCCGCACGTGATTGATTTTTGGGCGTATTGAATCAGACCGCTGTCTCCCTCTCTCCCTCTCCCAGTTTACGGGTCGTTGTTTCTGATCCTCTAAATCCCACCCACTTGAAATGAAGAGGTGGAAAAAAATCGCCATCTCTCTTGCTTATACACTAACTTGTCCCCTGTTATTAGCATCCTGGTTCACTATTCTCGTGCTCGGGCCGGGGTGATGGAGACTGAGAGTTGTCTGTCTTTCTCCTCGCCTTCAAACAGGATCACGCCAGAGAATTCACCGGGTTTGGAGCATAATTCTGGCGCGTTCTTTCAGTGTGACGACCACCAAAAGTCTCCGCACCTTCCTCTAGCGCATCGACATGAGTTTTTTATGGGACGCTACACAGACGGCGGCTCCGCGGACTTTACGCACGGCGTCAGCGCAACAACTCCCCGCGCATCGCCTGGAAAACATACGAAGTATTTGGAGAATATGAACCAGGACCAAAAACCTTCGATCACTGAGAAGAACTCGTCATTTTATGAGACTAATTCTGACGGTAAGTGAAAACTAGTTCAGTAGTTCAATGTCAAACAAAAGAATAATAATAGTAGCCTAATAATAATAATAATTCTCAAAAGCCGTTTACACAATTTTTTTAAATAGGCTACTCCACCTGAGAGGCCCAAAACAACCAGTTGCTGGGAATGTCAGTCATATTTTTCATTTACGCATAATTTCTTGAAACGGATATATGGCAACTGGAAATGTAAATAGCCTACCATTACATTACACTTAAAATTATGTCAGCAAGAAAAGTGGTGTTATTTGTGCTGATTAGTGATTGGCTAGATAAAGCCAATTGAAATAATGTATTTATTTATTAAGTTAGACTTTTCGGTTAATCAGTATTTCTTTCGATCTGGAATCTCACTTGTTAAACACTTTTGAAATGGCCTGTACTTAACTTTTTTTCGTTTTATTAGGCTACATACATACATGGTGTTCACGATGTTAAAGTGAGATGTGTATTCGTTGTGTGTTTTTATCAATAACCACAATATAAAACGTTAGAGTTTTTTTTTTACATAATTTATTTACACTACTACTTAAAGCAGTTTTGTTAGTCTTCAAAACTATCTTTTTACCTTTTGTTAATTACAAACTTTTACAAACGTATATCTGATCTCAAATAGCTTAAGTTCAAGTTTAGCTTAAGTTTAATGTTTGTATAATTTTGGTTTTAAAATAATTAACTCTAAATAAGTTATCATAATGAGTTAAAAATAAGCCATATAGTAAAAGTAAAATAAAATAAAAAACAATTTTATTATTATTATTTTAAACCAGGCAAGTCGGTTAAAAACGGCTTCTTACTTTCAATAACAGCCTATTTTAGTTATTATTAGTATTATTATTATTTTATATCAGCTGAATGGTTGTTGTAAGAGCTGCGTCTTCTAGGAAATTTCAGGCCTGCTCGCCCGAGCGCTTTTCGTCCTCACACTTTCCCAAATCATGATTTAAAAACGCATGTTTAAAGTTCTTGCATAATTATTTATTATTTGTGAGGTTCAAATCTTTTTTGATCTGTTGTGATCAAACGTTTTCTTTCCTCATACAGCTGAAACAATTTATTTCTAGTCTCAATTTACATTACAGGCCTAATCATAAAATATTGCGATGTCTAGGCCTAATTCTCAGAAACAATATCGTCAGAAGCATAATGACCATTCTTGTTTGCGTTTAAATGCCTTACTATTCTGTCACACATTCTAAATACGAACAGAGATCTTGGATTCTAAATTGGGTTAATTTATAAACGATTCTGTCGATATTAGCAAGTCAACAAGCAAGTTTACATTTCCCGAATAACTTATTTATTAAGATCACGAGACGTGTTGAGCCAGTATGTTCTTCAACTTTTAATTGGGGACCTCACCTTATGGGGCTCATGGGGTGTGCAAACAAATATAGCCTGGATTTATTGGTGGGAACGAGCTAGTGTTGAAGACAACAAAACAACATGTTTTGTCTTTTAGTATACTGTGCTATAAGGAGGAAGAAATGCAAGGTCATTTCTGCCATATGTGCCGGGGTTACAGCGTCGAACTTGTTTCCGATACATCATTCATCGTTGCACTTATATTATAGCCTACTTTTTGAAAGACACTTTTTGTCATGTTCTCAATCATTTTTAAAACTTCATCTTTATTAGTGTATCGCTCCTTCGAAGGTCAGTGGATACATTTTGGGAGATGTTTAATTCAAATTAAATTAAAATAGTAAAGTCTTGTTATATAGTGTTCTTAGGCCGCAGTATATAACTATTATATTCCTTAAAACATTATTATGATTATTATGATTATTATAATTATTAGTTCTTGCACTATTTGAAGAGATAAAATATAATAATGCTATCACTTTAAAGTTATGGAGCTCTAGTAAATGGTTTCCTCTGTTTTGGTGAAAATTAAATTAGGAAAACCATAATTCATCTCTGCCACTTAATCACTAAGCAGAGACAGACATTGAGCTTTAAAGCAAACTGCCTGGGGATTTTTATGACCCAAGGTCAGATGTTTTTAATATCTACAGAAACATCTAAATTATAATTTCACTCTAATTCAGATGGATTACAGGGGAACTCTTGTGAGGAAAACAAACTATAGCACTATCATTGTCATACAGTACTATCAGCAAGTTCTTGACATGCCTGTAAAAAATGTATATATAATATTTTTTTATGTCTCAAATAGACTTTGACTCTTGTATGCATTTGAATGAATTAAAGCACATTTTCCATGAAAATAATCGATATGATTATTTGATTAAATAAAAAATTGCTACACAGAAGAGACATACATTTCTATTTTAAACTCATGAAGAAAAAAACACCCTCTTGTAAAGGACTTTGGCTGGTTTATTCCTTTTAAAATAGCTCTTCCCATCATTTATATCCTCCTGAGAAAAGCAAACACGTCCTGTTTGAATGATGTTTATTATTAAAGTGATTATAACAGAACTTTTTTTGTCAAAATTCCTTCACTTCTTACAACCTTTTAACCTGTCATAACATAATAGCTGTGGATTTTGTAATGACATGCATTTTATTGTACTATTCAAGCAAGTGTTTAAACTTACAAAAATTGATTTTTAACTCAAGCCATTCAATCTAGAGTTTCAAGCTTAATCAAAACAGTAAGCTCTGCTGACAGTGTGTTATTATCCTCTTTAAAGTTTGTGGAATACCAATAAGTAGACTGAATATTTGAAGCAATGTTGGTTTAATGGTCTACTATTTAATATAAACTGCTAAAATATTCTTCTATGATATAAGCTGCTATGGTTTACAGTAACATACAGTGATTGCTATGAATTTATCACTGATCAAAAATATGTTTTAATGTTTATTTTTTTAGCAAGGTTAAATTGCTAAATATATATATACATATATATATATATATATATATATATATATATATATATATATATATATATATATATATATATATATATATATATATATATATTTTTTTTTTTTATATATATATAAAAAGTTGGTGCTTCATATGGAAACCTGCTATATAATGTGTATTAATTTAACTTATAATTTATTATAATTCTATTCCTAATTAAAACTCATATATTTGACATGCGTTTGTGGTTAGTCTGAGGTTGTTACGCCCTGCAGCTGAATCAGGTGAGAAGGAAAAATATTCAGGCTATACATAAAAAAAGCCATTAACTGCAGTTTAGAACACAAGAAAAGCACAGTACTTAAAGAGAAAATTATGTTTAATTAGCCTGGGCACAGTATTTCTATTTGCTTATTAGAATCTAAATGTCATTCTGTATTGGTGTCAGCAGGAGATAAGACCATACCCAAGACTCTTGCATATCCTGCTCTAGACTCGGAGTGTTGTGGAAAACTGAAAGAGCCGTCCAACGGGTTGCCTGGAGACTCCATCGCTGACTCCATCGACCTGTCAGGCAAGAACAAGAAGCGGAGGAACCGGACAACCTTCAGCACCTTTCAGCTAGAGGAGCTGGAGAAGGTCTTTCAGAAGACACATTACCCAGATGTGTATGCACGGGAACAGCTGGCACTGAGGACGGAGCTCACGGAGGCAAGAGTGCAGGTGTGTTAGACCACCTCGTGGGACAGGCTTTTAGTTATAAAATCAATGAGAGTATTTGGTATTATAAAAATAATTATGTCTATTCTCTTATTTTTTTCTATTCTCACAAAGGCTGCATTACTTGATGAAAAATACAGTCAAGACAGTAATATTATGAAATATGATTACATTTTAAAAAACTGTTTTCTATTTCAGTGTATGTTAAAATGTCATTTATTAATGTGATGGCAAAGCTGAATCTTCAGCAGCCATTAGTCCAGTCTTCAGTGTCACATGATGTTTCAGAAATCATTCTAATAGGTTGTAATAATATGTAGTGCTCAATAAATATTTATTGCTAAAAACAATTGTGCTACTTACTATAAAGTTCAAAAGTAACATTGTCCTTAGAGATCAATCAAATGCATCCTTGCTGAGTGAAGTATTAATTTCTTTAAAATAAACTTGGGTAACTGATGTTAATAAAATATCAGGTTTCAAACGCAGCAACATGCACTAATATTTATTTATTTATTTGCACAGATTTAAATGCTTTCACTAATATTAATGTTCCTCATCGATTAGATTAAATATATTGAATTCTTTGAAAGGCAGAGCGTTCCATTTTGAGACGGCCTATATTTATATCACTCAATAATTAAGTTATTATACAGTAATAATAGAGCATATGGATATTCTTTCTCCAGGTGTGGTTCCAAAACAGACGGGCCAAATGGAGGAAAAGAGAGCGTTACGGGAAGATGCAAGAGGTGCGAAACCACTTTGCTGCTACATATGATATCTCCCTTCTCCCTCGCTCCGACTCATACCAGGTACACACGCAAATACACAAACACAGAACACAAAGACAGCATAAGACAGAGCTTGAGAACATAAAATGTAGCTTTTGTATACGATTTCAACACACACAGGGGAGTTGCTTTGGTTTGGCTGGAGACATAATGGACATTGGTCATTATAATGATTTATATTTGATGTCATAAACACAGACTCAGTTTAGTTTTATATTGTATGTTAGTGTAATGCCATGGGGCACAGGCCAGCATTAAACATATTTAATTTGTATGCATGTTAATTAAATGTAAAAAGGTTCTGAAAATGATTTCAAAATGTGTTTTTTTTTTCTTTCCACACAGATGCAAAATAACCTGTGGCCAAGCAGTGCGGGAACAGGAGGTGCCGGCGGGGCGGCCAGTGGTTGTGTTCTGGGAGCAGAGAACATGGCGTCGTCCTGTATGAGCCCTTACCCCCATCCTCACGGCAACCTGCCCGGGCTCATGGGTATGTCTGCGTCTCCAGGCCATCCTCATCATCATCATCATCATCATCACCCACCCCACCACCCTAGCATTAATGGGATATACTCACTCCATGGCTTCCCAGGAAGCCTGGGGGCCCATTCCTTTGAGCCCGGACCAGAGTCTGAATACAAGCCCTCAGGCCTGGTGGCCCTGCGCATGAAAACCAAAGACCCCGGGAGCCTGTTATCCTGGCCGACATGACCGTGCAGCTGCAACTGGGATTGTGATGACATCACTGAGCCAGCAAACAGTTAGCATGCCTGCACACAACTGAAATACTTTTTTAATGCTCAATGTACACATCTGTTTTTTGTTTTGTTTTTTTGTTTGCAGGCTTCGAGATGTTTTCACTGCAAAGATACATTTGACGTTTTAATTTTTTTTTTCTTGATCTGTTTCCCTATGGAAGCATCTCATTTGTTTGTGTGCTTGTTGAAATTCTATGAGCTTTGCACACAACTTGCCAAAATATAAAATTACCAAAGAGGATGTGCAACCTTTTTTATTTAAGTATGTTAAAGTTACTCTCATAGTTTCAGTGTATGCAGTGGTTTAGCCCCATTATGTATATATGTAGTCCCAGTCAATAAATGATTTTACATTTTCTGACTTTGTGCATTCAAATATGTCACCACTAAAAACAGCAAATACATACGTGCTTCTGGTAAACCATAGCAGGAATGAACTATCACTGCATATAGATTACATTTTTTGTGTTTAAGTGTTTATGGATTGCTTATTTTAATTAGGGATGCATGATATTTTGGAATCATATTGCCTGATATAACGGTTTGCTTTTTTATTAAACGTCTTTGGTCAGTATTAAATATAAACTTGTACAAGCTCATTTCTCAAATTTTTACATTTAGATTAACTTAGGTATTATCTAACACTCAATTAAAGTCACTTTTTAAAAACACTAAAAAACTTAATAACAATGCTAAATGTAATTTTTAGAATGCCCAGACACTTTGTGCATTCAAAATAATTTATGTTTTTGTTGTTTGATTCTTTCTTTTATTTATATAGAATTTAAAAAATGTACATTTAAAACCATCATCCTAGTAAAAATTTTTGGTATTCTACATGAATTTAAATATTCATGCATCCCTAATTCTAATCTTGAATAATATACGGAATTTGTGGTTTTACTATAACATAGATAATTGTACAGGTTCAGGCAACTTTGGGATCCATATGAACATCTCATAAAATTCTAATACAACAAAAAATATTTTGTGTGCCGATTTCTTAAGGCTAGTATACTTACAAGCAAGGTGAAATGTGTTTTTGTTTTTTGTTTTACTTGAGAGAGAGCATGGCTGTCTAACGAGTAATTTTTAATATTTTGGTGTGGGCTGGCTGTCAAATGTCACCTGAAACACCAGCAGCATGTGACAGCCCTGCTAATACAAAACCAACTAAGTGACCACAAACATCTCACTCTCAGAATGATGACAGATCCAAGGTTTTTTTTTTTTTTTTGTCATACCAATCAGTCTTAGCACTGGGGTCTGACAGCTGGACAGAACCACAAAGAATCATGAATTATGAATCAACTTACATGTTATGCTACTGTTTAATTCAAGGGTCTTTGATAAAAATCTAAATACTAATGTGACAAGCAAAGCAGACCCCTTCTAAAGCTTGTTATGTGGTCGATGTATTAAAAAATAAATAAACGTTTGAAATGCACCTGGGCTTCATAACTAATCAAACTAGTTCAATTCAAATTCTGCCTGGTGAAAACCTACATATTTTTGAACATTCAGTTCCTGTGACATTGACTTTTGATAACAAAAATGTCTCTCATACAAACAGGGCTTCTAAAGAACAACATGCATTCTAAATTCTGTTTTTGAGACAACTCAATGTCAGTATACAGTTGATCGTGTTTGGTGTGTTCTTGGAATCCCAATCCTGTGGGAAATAGCTGAAGTTAAAGTGTTCTGTTGATACAAGTGCCAAACAGCCTTGAGGAGGGCAGTTCTGTGACCCAGCCATGGGACCGGTGTGGGTTTTTCAGCTCCATCTGGGTTTAATGACTGCATGCCAATCCTGCCAGGCACTCTTTCAGGGGGATTCACTTAATTTAGATGACACATAAGACGAAATTGCTTGAGATGAAAAAAGCTGCAGTGACAGGATTTTCAAAGCTTCTCTCATTTTCCTAATTCCTCAAAATGGGAACATCTTGACAGTTGCTTTGGGGCAAGCATTTCCTGCTGCTTCTTTCCTTTGTGCATCGAGGATGACAGAAACGCTGGATCACATTAAGTGCCAGTTTGGCGGACCGTGCCGTGTTTTGGAGAGAGTTGACATGTGGTTCCAATAGAGGATAGAAAGGGAGGCTGACAGAAACTCTCTCCACACCCACAGCTTCGAATTCCAGCCTGATCTTTCAAGAAAATGGAGCCAGCTCCAGCTACACATGCAAAATGATTAAATCCCAGATTAAAGGATGCGATAAAGAAATAAAGTTCAGGAATACAAGAGAAGCGTTACTAAATAGATGTGAACTACAATGAAACAGATGGGATGAAAAATGTACAGAGTGTAGTGAATAAAAAATATTGACCCGTTGTAGGCGTGCTGCAGGAAAATTGGGCAGTTTGAATTACATTTGGCAGTAAATAAACGTTCCTTGAATAAATAAAAAATACATAATGTGCTTATTTCTATATTTAACCTTCATTTGTATTAGACAAAAATTATTTGTACAAAAATCACTTATTTTTAAAGTATATATAACTGCCTGCCATAGACAGTAAGCTGCCTGCTGAAACACACACAAGTAATTGTGAAGCTAAAGCACTTTTTGCATGTACTTCCGGATTAAAGTGTCTGTTGTCTTATAAATATATTCCTTTAGTAGGCTACTATTTAACTGTGTCTTTTTACATAACATTTTTACTATCTTTTCGCAGACTAAAATATATTCCGGCTGTTCTGAAAATGTATATTATTTAAAATGCATTCATTTTAATAAGGGTGAACCTCGCGGAGAATGCTAAATCAACACTGAACCGACATGGTGAAAAAGCTATTCTTCACGTTTACACTAACGTGACCCTTCCCTTCACTCCAGTTCAACAGGCACACATCACCATCTGTTGGACATAAAGTGAAATTCACGATTTGTTCTTAGTTTTATTTATTTGACCATTTGCAATTTATAATTCACTTAAATTCTTAATTTAAATGAAATGTGAGGTGAGGTGAAATTCCAAGTCTTTAGCATCAGCTAGAAGCATCAACCCTTTTTAATTTAAAAATTAATTATTTTTTCTGCATGATTTATGGATTTATCATGTTGACAAAAATATCGAATAGAGTGCAGAAGCAGATATAATTATATTTTCAATGCATGTCCTCACAACTTGAGAGAAGATTAGTTAAATGTCACTTCTCTTGTGTCTATGGTGTTTGAAGCTAAAATGGTGTACACCGAGACTGGGCGCTGTACGGGAGGTCTTGATTGACAGACAGAGCGACCAATTGCGTTGACGTTTCTTAGAGATTCAAACCAATCAAAGTCCACGGGCGGGTCGTGTTTTAGTCTTGACAAGATGGCGTATGCGGTTGTTTTGCCGCAGGGACACTAAACAAATCATACAGTTTCTCGTGTAAATTCGTTGTCATTGCGGTTAGCATAACTGTTAAAAAGTGTTTTATTAGGCGCGCAAAGCCAGAGGACATCTAACATGAAAGGGAAAGAGCGGTCGCCGGTGAAAAAGCGTTCAAGGGCCTTGGATGATATACGAGACAGGGGAGGAAGCCATCCGACCAGTAAGAAAATGGGGGTTATCTCGATCTCTGGCGGTGGAAGCAACAACGGCAGCACTTCGTCTAAAAGCGAAGGGGGTTCTGCACGACGGGGGCTGATCGGGGATAAAAGAGACGGACGGGATTTTGACGGACATGTCTCCAGTCGGACTGGAAATAACCACGGTTACACCAGCCCTGTGGCGAGCTCGAGCGGCAAGAATCACGCCTCGAGCCTGTCCTTAGAGGCGGCCGCGCGCACCAACTCGCGCGGAGAGTCGCGCGCCCCACTTCCCACAAACGAAAGTGAGTACAAAACTTTAAAAATCAGCGAGCTCGGCTCCCAGCTGAGCGACGAGGAAATCGAGGACGGCCTCTTTCACGAATTCAAAAAGTTTGGCGACGTGAGTGTTAAAATCAGCCGAGTCAACGACGAGAGAATCGCATTCGTCAACTTTAGGAGACCGGATGATGCCAGAGCGGCGAAGCACGCGCGAGGCCGGCTGGTGCTCTACGACCGTCCTTTGAAAATTGAGGCGGTCTACTTGAATAGGAGGAGAAGTCGATCTCCTGTAGATAAGGACCATTTCTCTGTCGTTGCAGGCCACAGACATTTGCATACCCAGAGGCCGCTCTCTCCAACCGGTCTGGGTTACAGAGACTACCGGTTACAGCAGCTAGCGCTGGGTCGGCTTCCTCCTCCCCCACCCCCGCCGTTACCGAGAGAGCTTGAAAGAGAAAGAGAGTTCGCCTTTTATGAAGCCAGGGCCCGGCCTGCGTACATCGCGGAGCGGGCCGCACCTTTCCGCGAGGAGGACTTTATCTCTCCCGAGGATGACCAGAGAGCCAACCGCACACTGTTTCTGGGTAATTTGGATATTACTGTGACTGAAAATGACTTGAGGAGAGCTTTTGAACGATTTGGGACCATCACAGAGGTGGACATTAAAAGACCCTCTCGGGGCCAGAGCAGCACCTATGGCTTTCTTAAATTTGAAAACTTGGACATGGCCCATAGAGCAAAAATGAGCATGTCTGGGAAAGTTGTGGGCCGAAACCCCATAAAAATTGGCTATGGCAAAGCCACCCCCACCACACGCCTGTGGGTGGGCGGTCTTGGACCTTGGGTGCCTCTGACTGCGCTAGCCAGGGAGTTTGACCGCTTTGGCACTATCAGGACTATAGACTACAGAAAAGGAGACACCTGGGCTTATATTCAGTATGAAAGCCTGGATGCCGCTCAGGCGGCCTGCACACACATGCGTGGATTTCCTCTCGGCGGTCCCGACAGGAGGCTGAGGGTGGACTTTGCTGACACGGAGCACCGCTACCAGCAGCAGTTCTTGCAGCCCCTCCCTTTGCAACACTATGAAATTGTGGCTGAGTCTTTCGTTCATCGTGCCACCCCCGAGGCCATAAGGGTCCGAGAACGGACTCCCCCACCCCTGCACTTCAGAGAACGAGAACTGTATGCCGGGGCTGAATGGCCTGTGCCTGCCATCCGTGAACGTGTACGAACTCCTGCCTTCGAGCCCCTTGAACACTTGGAGCGCGAGCGGCGGCGAGAGGCCTGGTCACTGGAGCGGGAGCTGCCGGGGAGGGACGCTGCACGCAAGCGGCGGCTCATGGAGGACGGGAGACATCTAGAGTGTTCACCTGACAGCAGCAGCGAGTGGGCGGCCCGACGTCGCAGACCGCCATCCCTTGAGGGCAGCCCTGGAGAAAACAGTCGAGATGGACGATTCAGCGACCCAGAGCGGCCGGCGAGAGCAGACCGCGTGTCCCCTGTTCGAGAGAGCCGCAGCAGCCTTGACCGAGGCCTTGGTGAAAAGCGCATTAAAAACAGCAGTCTCTTAGAGTCCAGTGTCAGCGTGAGCCCTGCGGAGAGAAAACGCAAAGCAGGCGATTCAGGCAAAGGTGCCTCCAAAAGGGACCGATCAGAGAACAGCTCCAAAAGCAGCCAGGCTTCAAAGCAGGACGCAGGGGGCAAGCTGAGCATGCCCTGGAATGGCATGCTGCTCCTAAAAAACAGTAACTTCCCAGCCAGCATGCACCTTCTGGAGGGGGACCTGAACGTCGCCAACAGTCTCCTCATCGACGGCAGCACGGGAGGTAAAGTCACACAGCTCCGCATTACACAACGCCTTCGCCTCGACCAGCCCAAGATCGACGAAGTGTCTCGGCGCATCAAAGTCGCAGGCCCCGGAGGGTATGCGGTTCTACTGGCGGTTCCCGGCAGCTCTGAGGAGGCTTCATCTTCGGACCCAGCAGCGTCAACGCAGAGGCCCCTGCGCAACTTAGTTTCGTACCTGAAGCAAAAGCAGGCCGCTGGGGTCATCAGTTTACCTGTCGGGGGGAGTAGAGATAAGGACAACACTGGGGTCCTGCACGCATTTCCACCATGTGATTTCTCACAGCAGTTCTTAGATTCTTCTGCGAAAGCTCTTGCCAAAACGGAAGAGGACTTCCTGGTCATGATCATTGTGCGAGGAGCATCTTAACAATCATAATGCACACAAGTGTTGCTAAATGCCAGCAGCTCTAAATGTCTCTTAATTGCATGCTCTCTCTAAAGCAGGGCAAATGTTACCTGCTCTGCCAAACGTAAAAAAGAAAAATATAGAGAGAGAAAAAGGCCCATTCTTATAGTAAAGTTTAGTGCTATAGCAATATATTTGTTTTCATTTGCAATTTATTCAGAGGTTTAGTTTGTGATAAGTTGCACCCTGCATAAAAGAAAGAATGATATTGGGAATATTAGAATAGGAATTTAATTTGCTATTGGTCACTAAACGCTGTCTAGTTTCAACACTTCCTATCAACATGTATTTCAGTCAGATTCCAGACAGTCATCCCTGTACAAAATCCTTTTTGTGAATGTTTATTTTGTTCATGTTCATGATTGTCAATTAATCTGATTTAATTGGAACCTGGTTTATGTGTCTTGATGCTTTGAACAATCATTCAGTAATGGGGAGTGTAATATAGGTATATAGTCCTGTAGGCCACTAAAACAGGCAGAATATTTTGCTCCGTGAACTGCATGTTGATGCTAGTGTTGTACAGTAAGTGGTTTAATATATGTAGCCAGAAATGTCATCAGTGTTATATTGATTGATACAGGCTGCATTTTTAACACCCTTTTATCACATTAAAAATAATTTGTGAACATATTTTGATTTATAAATGTATATATTTCTAAGCCCCCCTTAGACCAAAGCATAACATCAAGCTTTCAGTTTGTTTAAAAATGAAAAAGGTGTTCTGACATACTGTTTTCATATTTTTGGGTTACATTTGAAAGGTTTTGAATGAAGCATAATTCTGATTTCAAAGTGGGAATAGAGTGAAATGTCTTTGTTTAAATTATAATGGGTCTCAGATAATTCATGTTTTTGCATAAGGTGGTTTTAATTAACCCCCCCTACCTATAGGACTATCATAATTTCCCAGGTAAATTCTATTTACAGTGATATTGTTAATAATGGGATTCTTATGAAGGTCTCTTTATAAAGCTAAAGAAAAGAGGTGCATATACAGTACAGACTTTTCCATTCATCAATTTAAAGTGCATGTGTCCTATAATGTGATATTTTCATAATCACCCGTAAATGGCTAGATATGCCATGTTGATAGCACTAAGAAATTAAGGTGTATAACAGATATATATAAAAAAATCAAGCCCACGTATTTGTACAAAAAAAAAGAGACTTGATGCCCTAAAGAGCTGTTTCCTGTGCAACTGTAAGACAGTCATACGTTTTATTTCATTGACATACCTTTAGTTCACAATATAGACGTACATTTGAGTATGTTTTTAGTTTGAAATGTTACACAATGTTGTGGTTCTTCGGTGTCATTGTTTGAATGGTTTTAAAATGGCAGTCTACACTTTTCCCTAAAATCCTGAACAAGTATAAATTTGTGTTCTTAGTCTGTTTAGCAATGCAGTGTACTGATCTGATGCATAACTAACATCTTTTCATGTAAGACGTTTCTATTCACACTAAATAGTGTTTTAAAAGTTGATTTGCTTGGTGATATTACAACATAACAGCTGTTTGTGTACATGAATAAATGGACATACTGTACGGGACAGGACAGGAAATGGACCGTTCCACAAGTGGACTTCACATGGCTGGAAACAAATGATTGTTTGAAATGATTCTGGAGCCCTTTGGATGCACAGGGGCAAGAGCTTTCCATTTAGTGTTAGTGTATATCACTGAGAGCATCTTCCTGCTTGTGTAATTGTTTTTTTTTTTTTTTTTTTTGTGCTTACAGTTCCCGTATTTAAACGGAAATAATGACACTCTTGATTTGTGCTGTGTTTACCTAATTTCTTGATTGGGGGAGAAAGAGGAAGCGGTCACTCACTCCTTGCACAGCTTCTGACGTGGCTGTTTGTACACACACACTGGCCCCTCATTTGATTATATCACGCTATCAATAAATTGATTCATTTGAGGGAGAAAATGTTTATTCGTTGGAAATCAATTGAAGAACGCCTGCCGCTGCTTTTTTCGGTTGTGTTTCGGGAGGAATTGTTGCTCGATTGCTTGTTTCTGCTCAGGAAAGAGAAATTCTCCTCCGGGATCAGTCACGGCAGTGAGAGCGAAGGGAGAGAGAGGCTCAATGTTATTGTTGATCTGTGTTTTCCACCCCTTGTGTCCTGGAGTTGCCCCACATGCTAAGTAACCCGAGGGTGCTGATGCCCCCAACCCTCAAACAGATCAGGGAGAAGGGGGCCGTTCTGCTGAGCTTTGAGATGATGTTTGCGCAGACCTTCACCTAAACTGAAATCTTTCCATTCTCCCAGGCTGTATGTGTCCTTCATCTGGAAGTATCCAGGCTTGCTGTAACCAGTCCGGCCGTACTATGCATTGCCAGCATGAACCTCAAATCAGTGCTTTCCAGTTCAGAGGAGCAGGGGTTTGTTTGTCCCATCCTTTGATTTCATCCGATATGATTTTGTTTGGCTCCATTGAAAATCAGTGAAGGAAGAGGATTTAGAAAAGCCAAAAGCGTCTTAGCCTTTAACTCGAATCGAGTTTTGATAGTTTCTTAAGCGTTTATTTTCCTGATTGTGAAAACGGTGATCGGTACGTGGTAAATTGACCCTTCGTTGTGAAGGACCCCTGAAAGAAAACATGCTGCCCGTGTGAACTCCACCCAGAGTAATCCTGGAGTTCGCTTGCCAGGAGCCTCATCAGGAGGAAGAAACTGAACTTCCCTTAGTAAGATGTCCGGTCAGCTGCATCACCTCACCAGCAGCTCGTTCAGGCCTCTGACGCCAGGATCGAGACCAGTCCTCTGGGGTGGCTGGTGAGTAAGGGAGTATTTGCTTTAAACCAGGTCTGTAGACTTTAGAAGTCTTCCTGGTGCAGGTAAGTGTCAGTTAAGCAAATACTTTAGAACATTTGCCATTGGTTGTAACTCCGACATCTTGGTCTATCGCTCCCAAAATCATATTTATTTGTTTATTCTGGGGAAATGAAGAAAAATGCAGAAATATATGTAATATTTTAGGTAGGAGATTATTGTGCTTTGGGATGTTACACACAGGAATTGAAAACTGATAAAATTCTATAAATATTACATTATTTCTGCACTATCGTGTTGTTCTAAACCATTATGTATTTCCTCTGTGGAACGAACAAGATATTTTGAAAAAATGTTTTTCTTTTCTTTGTGTTTTTTTATTTTTATTTTTTTATTTCGCAAATATAGTTGAAACATTCTTCAAAATATATTTTTGTTTTCCACAGAGGAAAGACATTTGTTTGGAATGACTTGAGGGTTAGCAAATGATGATAGAATTAAATTTTTTGGGGGAAACTGTATATTAAAATGTATTGTATTTTTAAATTCAGGTAAATTAATAACTTGCCTATTATTCACAGAAACACATTCAAACACTTGTGACAGTAAACAACCCCAAAACATTAAACCAATAAAAATAAGCTCATGGTTTTTTATGTTAATTTTGATTATGAAATATTTTTGATAACTTTTACTAGATCTAAAACAACTAAATGTACAATTTAAATAGAAAATTCAACACAATCTCTTAATTAGTGAAATAATTAAAGCTTCACTACATTTACTTTTAGCCTTCTAATCCTAACGGTTCATTTGCTTATGAATTCTAATGTTAATTTGAATTGTAACTTTGTAACAAGTTACATTGTGATGATTTCTTAAAACATTAGGAACATAACTATGACTGTCACTGTTAGGGTTTCATGGGTTTCTACAGAATTGTCTCAGCATTTATTTTTTATCTTTATAGAAATGATATAAACAACTAAATTACTAGATTACTATAGAAAGTCATGGAGCTGATCATCTGCGCTAAACCTCATTGATTATAGACAGCCAGAACAAAGGGCTTATTGTGGGAGGTTGTGTTGAATTCCCTAGTTTTAATTATGTTAAACATTACATAAGGTTCTTTGATTACATAAGGTTCTTTTCATATTTTTTTCCCCTCCATAGGACTTTTATAATTAATTCCCCATTACTCTGATATTGTTAATACGGTTATACTGTGAATGTCACTTTATAAAAATTAAGACAAACAATAATTGTCTATAAGTGATAAAAAACTTTATACCTCAGGGAATAAGAGTTAATTTTATAATTATGTTTCTGAAATGAGACATCCTTGAAGAACTGAGAGGTAGCTGACAAATGCGGCCTCATGAGGGCGCAGCCCTTGAAATGTGACAGCTTTGGTCAGGAGCACAGATGTGGCACATAGTTTGACCGAAATCTGTTCTCTGCAGAACGGTTTGGGAACTGGCTAACATGAAAATCCATTTGCATTAACTCGTATAACAGAAACAGCTGTGATAATTCATTTCTGTAACTTCATTTTCAGTTACGCATAATGATAATAATAATCAGATGTCTCAGTCCAGGGCACTCAGCTGTGCTCTCTAATGTTTTCTCCTGTATCTTCACCACAGTTCTGACTGACTGGCTTGTCTTCAGATGCTATGGAGTGGGCCTGGTAACTTGGTAACCGGTAACCCTCAAGCCCCTCCCCTGGCCTCATTTACATAATCTCTTTGTGTAGTTCAGGCACTGTTCCCTTCCCACTTCTCCAAGTAATGAAAAGAGCATATTAAGTCTGACAGTCCAAAACATTAGCTCATTGTTCCTGATTGTAGCTTAGTTCTCTGCATAAGCTACCACATGATGACTATAAACTATTTCAGGCCTCACAATAGGCTTTCAACCCTCTGATCTTACTATAAATGTGTTCATTACTCATTTTCAACTCAGTCAACTCACTTGACTGAATGCAGTCAGAGTTTTCTCTATAAAGAGTTTATTCTGAACGGTTATAGCTTATAAAGGAAACTGATGATTGTTAAAACTCAGAAATCTGTTTAGAACTGTCAGTCATTGAAGTTATAGGTGACCCATCTGCTCTCTTTTATCACCAACGGCCACTATTGTGAGAATATTTGCTGTCATTTTTTAACCGATGTCATGATCTGAATCTTGTTTCAGGTGGACAGATGTGAGTATCTGCTGAGTAATGAACACACACGGCTGTCTTCAGATGAAACCAGGACGGTTTGTTATTGATTAGAAGCCTTTGTTTCCTACAGCTGAACAGGCATATTCAATTATTCATTTGTTATGTATGTGAGGTTTTCTACACATTATTATATGCTGTTCATGGTTGCATTTTAGGTATCTATTCATCAGTGATTAAATATGAAAACAGTGCAGTGCATCTCATCTCGGCTCACATTTCTGTAAGTACCAGCTCTATTTTTTTTTTTTTTTTTTGCAAGTAATTTTGTTCAAATAGTTTAGAATCATGATTTCTTGTAATACATTTATATATTTAACCATTGTTGTGTGCTACATACAGTGTTCTCAATAAAGATGATCTTTTACACTGCTTTGTGTTATTTTGTTTAATATTACACATGAAAAGAAGAGTGTATGTGTGTGAGTGTATGTTTTAAAATGACAAATCTTAATATGTATGCAATCTTTTTAAAAAAAAGGGGGAAAAAAAGACTATTAATAATTAAAATAATAATGGACTTTGGACCGTGTGATTTCAAAGATTATATTATCTATTTTCTGGTTTACAGGCAACTCTTTTCTTTTACATTTTCCTCATAATTTAGATAAGCTCTCCCAGGGATGAACAAAAGTTTTACAGGAAACCCAGTCAAATCTACTGCTGGCTTTAATCGCAGTCTTGTAGATCCTGACAGTCTTGAGCATTGTCAACAAAACAAAAATAATAAGAACAATAGAAGAAAGAAAAAAAAAACACTATAACAACAACAACAAAATTTAAACTTATAATCCTCACATTTTTCCAAAAGTACGAAATCACTAACAGTACAGTATTGCTGGTGAAGTCTGTCATGGACATTAATAGTGTTATTGCGTCCCCTTAACTGTCTTTAAGGCTAGTTTAACACAACTTCTCAAAACAATAACCCATTTCTTCAAAAACAATTTAGTGTGAGAAGGAAAAGCTTGCTGCCAAAAACAAAACCAAGAAATCGGTGGCCAATGATTTCAGTGGCGTATTGTTATTTTTTGTTAAATTTATGCATTTGTGCGTGTCTTGCTCATTCTAGGAAATGCTTAGTTTGTCATTACTTGGCTGATGAAAGAAAAGAATGGGACATTCCAGAACATGGACAGCCTGTTAATTGAGACGACATTCCAGTAGCAGTACATCTTTCGTGCCTCTAGAGGGCAACAGCTCACACAAAAACACATTACCAGAGAGAACTACAACATATGAACAGTAACGAGATTTCTGTCAACACGGACACCTTCAAATGCATAGACTGATAAATTATATTTCTGTTGCATCTTTGGCTCTCATCACAGGATATTTAGCACAGTCGTTGTGTACAAAGGCAAACAGTGGTGATAAACAGTGCACTGTAGTATACCCAACAAAATCAGAACCTAAAAAATAAAAATGACAAGAAGAATAAAGGATTTGCACTTTAGAGAACGCTCAGCGTCTGGGCTTCTTGTACAGGTACACGTGAACCCACAAGTCAACTGACCTAATTCTTGCACAACTTGGCATCAGAAGAATATTCACTTGTGTTCACGAAGCGGTTTGTTCCAAAAAATCTCTTGGTTGCTGTCAGCAGTAAATGACAGTGTGACTGATTTGGCACCAGTGAAAAAAAGAAGGCCATGTCTGGAATATTCTGGCCCAAAATGTCTTCCAGTTGGGGCACCAATGACAAAATCTGTTGATGTCAGCCATGATGGCATGATGCAGTCCTTTACACAGCACTGAGCTTCACAGCAAAAAACACATCAACAAAAAGGAGGCTCACAGGGTCTTAATATGCTTATTGCATACCCATTCCCATCTGACAAAATACTACTAGTATATTTGAGTATTATGTGTCCTGTGATACAAATTTACAATCAAATCAGTGGATGCATTTGAGTAACTTTCTAATGTAGGAAGATCCAGATTTATCATGTGTTGTAAAATAAAAGCTTATGTGGTGACAGAGGCTCCTCATTTAGTTTTCGTGGTGATCTGAGAAGCGAGAAGAAGACTTATATAAAACAATTCAACCAACTCCGTTCTCAAAATAAAGTCGTTTGCATTGTCCCGAAGCATTCATTTATTGGTCTCTGCATTCAAATGACCATTCATTTGCTTGCCACGCTGTGGTCCCGCCAAATGTTCAGGTCAGGTCCTCTTCCGATCAGCCCTCAGAGGGTGAACCACATGACAGGGTGAAAAGTAATATGGCTTTGAGTTTAGTCCTTTATTATACAACACCGTTCCTCTGAGGCGCCGGGCAGAAACAGCCATTATTCCACATCAGTTCTTGGTTTAGCGTCTCTAGCCGCTTCTTCCGGGCTTGCCAGCGCCTCGCCAGAGGCTCCAGGAAAAGAGAAACTGACGATAACAGATAACACACACCTGCCAGGTAAAAGGAGCAGTCGTAGGTCTGAGTGTAGTCGTACAGGAAGCCTTTGGGATGAAACGCAAAGTGTTAGCCATATATAATATTACTTACAGAAAGAAAAATTTCCTTAAATATTAAATGGAGGCCAATGAAGAAAACATAAAAAAAGACAGACTTTCTTTACATTCAAATTTCTTTTTTCTGTCCTTGCATGATATACTTGAGAACAGTCAGTAACCAAACACTTAAAATGATGGACTGATGGAGAAAACGCTCTTCACTTTCCAGCCCAGAATCTCCACACACCTGTTTTCTGACTGGATACGCTTTTAAAACCGCGGATTGTTTTCACGATGCAAGCAGCACCGGGTCATATGCGGAAAGGCCTCGGGTAGGATAGAAAATTCAGTTTTGCTTCCCTGGCTGCTCATTATTTTTGGGGGGGCGGTGGGGGGATTGTGGAAGGGGGCCCTGACAAGATGGTTCATGTTAGCATAACTGTGTTACAGAGTTCAGAGGAAGGTCTACACTCGCCTTTCTGAAGAGGCCCCTCTTCAAGACTTGATTTTCCAAGAACTGTACTTCACTGTAGAACTGTTCTATATAAGGAGATACTGTATTTGTGTTGATGACTGAGTATTCTTATTAAATAACAGCAAATACATATATATCTAGCAGCCTAATGGAATTTATTTAGCAATAAATTCTAATGAAAAGGAGCCATATATATATACAACATAGTAGGAAATCTAAATAAGTTCAAAATGCTTTAAATCTATCCAGACAGGTAATCCTATTTTTAGGTGGGTTAACATGTCTCCCATCTGTAACCCACTTAAACAGAAATCTGAAACTGTATGACCCCAGGGTCCCTCAAGCCACACACACAGAAGCAAGCTTGTCTTACACTTTATCATGTCTGGCCAAGTCTTTCCAAAGCTGCTGGTTATTTTCGTGAGACATCAAGGCTAGGTTCACCTATTGATGTTTATCACTTGCATGATCTAGTCAAGGAGTTCATCCAAACTCCACATACCTGCCAGAGGAGGACCTGTTAGACAGCCAAGCCCCACAAAGAACATCGAGAACCCCATCGAGTTGTTCAGCTTTTCAGAGCCCACCAAGTCTACCTGGAAAACACAGAAATGAATAATGTTTATGACGGATGACATATGGCAGATTATGACTTCTCTGATTAAGCCAGAAAAATAGAAAGAACTTTGGTCAGCAAACTTTGATATAGAATATAAACAAGGATTTATCACTAAAGAAAAAGTGTGTGTTTTTTTTTACATTCTTGTCAAATTTATTAATACACACATCTTTCCCCACCAAAGCATATTTAAAACAATAATTTTAATTATAATTCAGTGCAATATAATCACACACACGCACAATGGGGTATATGCAAAACTTGCATTTTTACTGACACCAATGGTAGTGTATATATTTCATAAAATGTTCATACATTATAGCACCATAAAATATGAAAAACTATATTCCATCATGCTTTAACTACAGTAATTCTCTTGACGTTCATCAAATTCACTCACAATAGAACAGTGGATTTGCATATTACAATTGGACAAGTGATTGTATTTTGTTAATGTTGATTATGTATATTTGACTTGCTTTCTTGAGGTTCAGGGAGAATCAATATTTGATTGGTCTCTTAAGGGGGCAGTTCACCAAAAATGAAAATTCTGCCATTTGTTACTAATCCTAAGGTTGTTCTGAACCTATATTAGTTTTTTTTATTCTTTTGAACATAAAAGAACAGTTGCTGGTTCCCACTGACTTCCATTTTACAGAACAAAAATAGTACTCAAAAAATAAAATAAAATAAAAAATACTACTAGGTCAACTGGGACTAGAACTGTTTTGTTACTTAGATTCTTCAAAATGTCTTATTTCATATTTAGCAGAGGAAAGAAAACTCATACAAATTTGGAGGTGAGAAAATTATAACAGAATTGAACTATCCCTTTAATTAAAAAATATTTTGCATTGCACTTTAAATGCACATTTAACAAGCATATTTAATATATTTAAATGTAGGCAACAAGTCTGTTTTCCCTCAGGGGCTTTTTAAGCACTTGTTTTGTCTCTCTGGTTCACAGAGACTGATTCCAGGTTGTAAAAAATATTTGAAAGGTAAAACCTGAGATTCCATCCAGAGGAACGGCTGTACTGCAGTGCTGCCTGTCAATCTAGCCCTCTCTCCTTACACTGCAGTATTACACAACAAGAACTAAATGTCTCAGTACTAGAAAGAAGACCCCTCAATGAGCACATATAATACAAGTGTAGGAAACTGCATCAGGATGTCCCCGTTTGTCATGAACAGAACTGACTTCATAACTCCTAAGACATACTTTCAAGCTGCTGGTAACATTGAAAACAATGAAAGTGATGAAACAACTAAACAGAGACAACTAACATTTTTAAACTGAACTAAGCATATTATCTATACATACACATTTATACAAGATCTTTGCCAGGCCCAGGTCTGTCAGTACTCACCAGCACAGGAAGTAGGAGAGCCATGTACCCCCCACAGAAGATGGCAAAGAAGACAGCATAGACCATGAGCAAGATGTACGAGTTGGCCAGAGGGGAGAGAAGATTGACCACACCACACAGGATCAGGTAGGCCTTGTGGTAGTGATACTTGTGAACCAGATTCCTGTCTGTCACCCAGCCAGATGCAAGTTGGGCCACCGTCTCTGTTATACCTGTGAGACAGAAAAACTGTTGAACCGATGGCCTGAAAATGGGCTGCTTAGTGTTGGATTCATCCACAGTTTCATCCTTACAGTATTGCTGTCTTATATTGATATTATGGGTCTTTTAAACCTGTTATACCTCTTCATGTCATTTGTAAAGGACTGTGAATGTCAAGCGTCAGAATGACAAAAACATTGGTGAGCTAAATGTAGCATATTATTTTAAAGTCATTTTTTAGCTTTGTAAAATGTCCAAAATATAAGTCGCTATCATGCATACACACACTACAAGATCTTTTTACAATGAAATATACCTCTATATCTCCCAACATGAAGAATGGAGAGGTCAGTAGTCACAAATAATAAATAAATAAATGAATACATAAATATTGCATATTTTAATTCTTTGGAAAAGTAACTCGGTACAATACTGTTCAAACGTTTGGGGCTGCGTTAAGACTTTATATGAAATTAAACGAATGCTTCTATTTAGCAAAGATTAATCAATAGTGATCAATAGTGATAGTAAAGACTTTTATAATTTTACAAAATCTTTCAAAAATAAATGTTGTTTCACTGAACTTTATTCATGAAAGACTTCTAAGGAAATGAATCTGAAATAATGAATATTAAGCAGCAAAAACTAATATGAAACATTTCTTATAGCAGCAAATCAGCATTTTAAAATGATTTCTGAAGAATCAATTGAATGTTCAGCATTCATTGCTTTAGTCTATAATATCACACAACCTTTGTCCTCACAGGAATAAATATACTTTATTTTAAACTGTTTATTTCTAACTATTAACTATTTCACAATATTCCTGTTTTCCTGTATTTTCGCCTGGGTGAGCATAAAACGACTTCTTTCAAAAACGACCCCAAACCTTTGAACCACATGGGTAAATTTAACAAACATGAAAAACCACTGCTCAGCATACTTTCAGTTAATTGACTCTTTGCTTGAAGCCTCTGGCGCAGTCTGTTTTTCAGTTCAAAGAGTGACAGACTAGTTATTTTGTAGTGTGCTGTACGTTCAGTACTGCTTCATGTTTGCTGTTATCTGTGCTGCAGCTGTATGTCCGTGTCCTGCAGAGCTTTATTGAACAGTCTAGGAAAAGACCTGAGGCAGCACTATTGCAGATTCATACATACGCAACAGATCCAAAGTGTGAGACTCTGTGCTGACATTAAGGCTGTCATGGTTTACTGGATAGACCTACATAAAAATGCACATACACAAGATCATATTTATTCATAACCTATTAAGTCACATAGTGAAAATGCTTACACAAAGCCCAGAGGTGTTGGTATGATCATCCGACCAGCTCATGTAAAACCAATGGCTTGAACTGACGCTGCAGTTTGTGCACATGTGGTGTCATTTATTTCTGGCCAGACATAAAACAAAACAGCTGCTCAATGTTTGCATGTCTTCGGTGCGCCACTAAAGGTGATGTCCCGGTGTGCCACGCTTGGACCCAAAGACATTTTGTGCGTTGTTTGTGTGTTTAAATCCCTGCAGGGCCATTGAGTTTCACAGCTGTTCCTGTCATGCTTTGCACAATGAAACAGAATCTTAGTGACAAAAAGTAGAGGTTCCTAGTCCACAGAACTCTGTAGTGTATAGGGGACTTTCAGCAGGGTAATCAGGCATGTGACAGGTGTTTGTGTAGCCTATTTCACTCAGTGGACACAAAAGGACTGGACGAATGCAATGTCCCGACTACATCAAAGACAGACAATAGCCCCTCACTAAGGTACAGAGCGCCCAAATGCCCAATCGCTACCAGCTCATTAAAACACAAAACGTGTTTGGCTCGTCTCCTCACTCTCTTTTGTCCTCATCGCTGCCTCAGTATCACGCCACACAATGTCAGCCACTTCAGAACTGGGCACTGAACTACCCAGCCTCACGGCAGCTACTTGGGCTGTTGCTTAGCGACTTCTCTCTGCTCGTCCACAGTTAGTGACCTGCCGCGAGGAGCCTGAGCTTTAGTTCCCTGCTCAACCCGTCCGATGTGAAAACAGCTTTCAACATGCAGGTGGAGGGGGTGGGAGGAAAGAAGACGCTTGGAATATCCCAGTTGTCTCATTTTTTGCACGTATGCACTATTCAAAGCCGTTTTGTTGAATACATATTGTAAGTATATTCATACTGACAATTCCAAAAAGAAAAGCTCACTTCAAATATCCAGATAATGCACTTAATTAACCAGAAAAACTAAGTGTGAAATGTTGGACACTTCATTGACTCAACTATTGCAGCTTTCTGTATGTAGCGGAAGGGAAGGGGTTATTAGAAAGATGCTGGATGACAAAATGACCCTAGATAGGAGAGTACATAATGCATATTTCAAGTTTGTCTAACATTGAACTGACTTGATCTAAATAATGATACTGTCATGTGTGTAGCTGTTTCGAAACAATCTGTATTGAATAATGTGCTACACAAATAAATGTGACTTGTAATAGTGTATCGAAGATCATCGAAGCAGGGTTTTTTTGACAGCTTAAATCAGACCAACTTGGGAAAAAATGTTGAAAAAAATACATTTAATATTTTGGGATCAAAATTTTTTTTGGACATGCTTTCTTTTATTCTAAAACTACACATATCTGCACCATTGCTTCAGTGATTTATGAATTTAAATGCTTTTTGCTTGTGGTGTCTTTAAAATATTTATAATATAATTCAGAGATGGATACATTTTTAACTCCAAAAGGTGACTTTTTGGCCCATTATATAAAGTAGGGATGCATGATAGCCTTTTATTTAGAATTTTATTTTGACAAAAGAGGTTTATAATTTCATGACTGGTCATTTATTATCGGCCATAACATGAAAATAATGAACAGCTCATCATATCGGGCAGAATTATTATATTAGCGCAATCTTAATTCTAAAATAAAGCAAGAAATTCAAGTAAATTGCATGTGGTATAAAATAAAAAAATTATATAGGGCCTGAAACATTAAAAACAACAACAGACATGTTGCAAATAAAAAAGCCTTTATAAAGCTATATGTTAGGGGTGGGGGAAAATTTATACATTATAGTATCGCAATATTTTCCACGGCAATACTGTATTGATATACGGATGCCATAAGTATCTATCTTTTAGTATAGGCCTACTATTTGGTAGAATAATAATAATAAAATCTATTTCATTACAATCCACAAAATGGTGGTGTTGAGTTTTGTTTTGTCTGTTTTTTTTTTTTTATGCAGTAAGTTAGCAAAATAAAGATGGCTGCATCTCCAAAAGTTATCAGGAAAGCCATATCTGTGTTTAGATTGCATGTAGGGACTTACTTCGTATTTGTAAGCAAGAAGGGGATGTATCATGTAAGTAGGGATTTTCGGCATCCAAAAATTATCGCCAGAAAATGACATTTTTGGTTTTCAGCCGAAAGAAAAAAAAACGCCCAAAATATATAATAATAATAATATATATTGTCGCAATTAACAATACATGTATTACAGTGTTTATTAATCTTCTTAATGTTAGTTAATGAGAATACAGTTGTTCATTGTTAGTTTCATTGTTAATTCAGAGTGCATTAACTGTTCACAAGCACCACTGTTGATTTTAATAATGAATTAGTAAATGTTGAAATTAACATGAACTAAGATTAATAAATGCTGTAGAACTATTGTTCATTCTTAGTTTGTTAACTAAAGTAGTTAACTAATGTTGACTAATGAACCTTACTGTAAAGTGCTACCAATATTATTATAAATTCTGTCCAGTTTTATTGTGTTACTTTCAGTAAACGTGTGGTTATTTCATCGGCTTGTGTTAATTCAGTATCATTAAAATTGAGTAAAATTTAAATAGTCTTACAAAATAACTTTATATTACTTAATTAAATAATAAATAATCATTACAAAGCATTTTCGGTTTTCGGCCAAGTGCATCCAGAATTTTCAGTTTCCGTATCGTTTAGTAGTAATTTACTTTCAAATGCCCTGGTTGCTGAAAGGTCTGCACAGCTTTTATGTTGTTAAAGTTCAAGTTGCACTTTTATATCGCAATACATCACAGAATATTACAATATATTTAAAAGCGCACAATAATGTATCGTGACACAAGTATTGTGATAATATTGTATCATGAGGGCTCTGGTGATTTCCACCCCTAGTATATCTTGCAGTAAACAAACAACTGGATCAATAGTACATGTTTTCTACATGCCCAGACAACACGTTGGTTGTGATTTTTTCTGAAAAAGTTAGCATTTCAATGAAGGCTTCTTAATGTTAATATGAGTGTATTTGTTTTTTTCTCCAAAGAGCACCATTAGAGGTAAATATCAACACCCTAATAGGCAATGCCTCAATAATATTAGCTTTCAGTAAATAAATACAAATGAAAAAAAAAATTTCAAAAATGTTTGAGTAAACATATTCACACTCATTATTGGCAGGACACTTGCAAGCCCTCTGGTTTTAGCCACTATGCCAAAGTTCATTTTTTATGTAAGAGCACTTATTGCATAACACTGCAGAATTTAAACTGCTCACAAATAATTCATGTGAAGTTGGCAGCGTTTCTGCATCAACCCTTTAAAGCCCATATTAGAGCACATCAATGGCCATAGTGCATCTATCAGGTATGGCTTTATGGCTTTCCTGGAATACATCCCTGATAAAGCCAGAAAAGAAAACAAAATGCTTGGTTGATGGTATGCTGTCCACTAGCACTGTCATTACTGTCTTTAGTCTCTCCATTTTCCACAGCACAGCTCAGCAGTGCTTACGTCCTATTGATTTCCTCTACTGTTACACATTATTAGTGTACAGTTGAACTGTTGTGGCCAGAGAACAGCAATAACACACATGCTGACAAGAGGACTTTTTTTTGCAATAGGTAACTTTTTAATTTAAATCATCTTATAACCTTTGTGACGAATCTTTTATATATAATTTCCTTGCGAATGCTAAATTAATTCTGTAAAGAGCACTTAATACTTAAAATAGATGGAAAAACAAGACTCTAGTGTTACAAAGGCTGATGAAAGGTAATATGACTCACCAGCCACAGAGATGATGAAGGAAGCATCCATAGGGTCGATGCCCAGGTTCCGGGCCCTTGCAGACAAATGGAAATAAGGTATAAAATATGCCAGCTGACTGAAGACCAGCGACCAGGTGTAGATGCAAAAGAAAGGGTTCTTCAACAGTGAGAAGTCCAGCACTTTTTTAGGGTTTTCATTAAGATTTTCTGTTCTGCTGTTCTCAAGTAATGAATCCACAGGAGAAAGCCCATTCATCTCGGGGGAAGTTTTCATTTGGCTGCCGTCTGCACTGTTCGCCCCATTCTGGATGGATTTTTTGAGTTCCAGATGTGGGAGAGCATTCTGTTCATGAACGGTGTTCTCTATTATAAGTGTGTCCCTGTGAATGGGAGGTGAGCTTTCCATTTTGGAAGTGCCATTGGATATAGGTGTGTTGCCGTTCATATGGTCCTTAAGAGGTTCTTTCTCAGATCCAGCATTATGAAGGGTGGAGTTTGACATATGAGAAGCCGGAGGTCTAACATTAATGGGCCGCAAAAGCATCCCAGAAGCCACCAGGTTCAGCATCAGGCCTCCTAAAATCAAAAGAGCTCCTAAAGACAGAACAGAAACCAATAAGTGGCAATAATAATATTTTAACATGTAATAATATATATATAATTCATGCTCATGAATTCATTAAATAAAATTCAGATAAATTAATGTATCCAGAAAAAAAGTCACTTCATTAAACCACAAATTACTTTTTAGCCTTACTAATATAAATAAATAAATTACATTGGAATTATAATGTTATAATGTAACTGTAAGTATCATGTGACACTGAAGACTGGAATAATGGCTGCTGTAAATTCAATTTTGCCATCAAAGAAAAAAAAATTAATAGAAAAAAAATTATTTTAAATAGTAATAAAATGTCATGAAATAACTACTTTGATCAAATAAACGCAGCCTTGGTGAGTATTAGAAACTTTCAAAAACAATAAATAAAAAAAAATCACACTGACCCTAAACTTCTGAACAACATGATGCAAATAATATACCAGTTAAACATGAATACTGACATTACAGATAATATCAGTATTATAATGTGGCTGGAAAAAAATCAATTACCCTGCCAAGCATACTGATCCAAAAGCAGCTGAGTGAAAGGAGCGAGGGCAAAGGTCAAACCCATGCCAGAGCGTCCAATAGAATATGCAGTCGCCAGCCTCTTTCGGAAATAGGTCACTGTTACAACAGATGTGGCCTGATAAAGAAGAGCAAAGCCGAGACCTGGAAAAATCAATGTTTTTTAGATTACATTTTACTCTTAGCATCTATACTTTTATTTTTCAAATAGAACAAAACTCACCAACAACTATCCCCATGCTAATGTAAAGGTAGATCACACTGGTGGCAAATATGCTGGTGATGAAGCCGACGCTGACAAAAAGTGCCCCCACTATGGAGGTAACTCTGTTCCCCAGCTTGGCACAGGCCACTGAGGCCAAAGGACCTAACGGTTCACAAGCAAAACTGGGTTTATGATCTGTCACACTGGATCGAAGATGGTTGCTATGCTGACCGTACCTCCAGAGAGCCTGAGGCTGGACATGATGGATCCAATCCAGCTGATACTCTCGGACGAGCCTCCAAACTCATCCTGCAGTGCCACAAAGAAGATCCCAAAGCTCTTCAATGTACCCATTACCAACACGTTCACCTGAAAACACCAGCATATTCAAATGATTTCAGCTCAATACAGATCACCTCGATTTTTATCATAGCAAAGAAACTCTAAATTAGAGTCTCTTAACAGTAGGATTCATGGCATACCAGGAAACAATGCAGGACCACCATCCAACCCCAACCACCATCTGGTGGATCCACAAAAACCACCTCCTTCTTTTCTTCCTTCATGGCTTTGACTTTTTGTTCAGAGCAGGAGGTTTTGGCAGCCTTGCCATCACTGAAACCACACAACATCCACTTAACATCAACCAGTGAGAGATAAAGCTTCATAAAATGATCACATCTCCAGATCTTCACCATCTGAAAAATACAACCCTTTACAGATGAAAGGCTTCCAAGAACACAACAATTAATCAATTGTTATTATATGAACAGGTTCAATTAAGATAAAAACAAAAGTACCAAAACACTGATAAAAAAGAATGTAAAAATGGCAAATGTGAAAGTTAATTTTTAATCTGATCTCCTGTTACTCTTCTATCTCCTTTGCCCTTTTTACATTTGGACCCAAATACAGTATCTCCAGCATAATGTGGTTTGATCTGGTGTTATCTGTTAAACATTTTCTAAACCCAGAATGCAGTGGACCGTGATGACATCAGTACCATGGGTTGTTCTATTTAGAGCAGTTAAATTTCGAGTAAACATGAGGATGTCACTGGTCTAAACTGGTTATCAGTATTGGGTGAAGTGTTCTGGATCTGGGCCTTAGACCTCTTTATTTACAGCTGATACAGCTGAATACAATGTGTGTCCAGTACATTCTTTAAAATGACACAGAGAGACTGAGTGAAAGAACGGTCAAAGGCTGACGGGTTCGTTCAAACAAACACCTGGCATGAAGTTAACCAAACAGCGAGCCCCTGTGCAGAGATGGTGGATCCTTTGAATTATTTTACAGAGATAAAGGCTTGCTCAACTATAAATACTGAGCAATCAAATTCATCACCTCAGGACATCCCAGCTGAAGCAGGAACATGAAATTCGCTGATCCGAAAATGGATGTGCGCACATAACCTTAAGGAAAATACATACTTTTTTCTTAAAGGTACAGTTCACTCAAAATATACCCGCTCACAGTTTTCTTACCTTCATTTTGTTTCAAACCAGTATGATTTTCTTTTTTTGTGGAGCACAAAAAAGTAGACATTTAACATAATATCTAAATTGAGATTGGACGTACCTGTACAGTGAAAGTCGATGGGAATCAAGCCAAAAAAGAAGCATAAATGCACTATATTTCAGTTATTTAGGAACCATTCAATAGCTTTAAATGGGAAATGGACTAAAATGTAAAAAAAACAAAAAAAACATGGACATTCTGCTAAAAGCATCCACTTTGTGTTCCCCAGAAGAGCAAAAGCCATACACATTTTGAATTGGACAACATTTTCTGTTCTATGTGAACAATCCCTTTATCTACAGCTGTTATGTGTGCAGAAATCTGAAAGACAAAGTGATCTGGAAATCCATAGCTTCACTGATGAAAACATAACCATGTCAGACAGAAAATGTGTGGTTTGTATAGCTCCCATACATTAAGCTCATGAGTTCAAGTAGTTGGCTGTTCCTTCAAGAGAAAACAGACAAGTGGAGACGCTAAAGCATGCAGAAACTGCTTAGAGGATTACAGAGCAATGAATTGGGCCAGTGTGTTGTAAGTGAAAATATTTCCTTCCATGTGCTTACCAAGGGCCACCCTGGAATGTGTCTGTGCATGTGTGTGTGCTTGCATGCATGTATGTCAGATCATATGTGTGAATTCTTCAGTTCAAGAGTAAGTCTATAAGTTGCATTGGAAAGGTCTACAGTCTACCCTGCTACTCACCTTGACACTTTCACTCAAAAGGCTCTTTAAAAATCAGTGCTAATTGCATTTTTGGTAATTGTCCTATGTAGCGATTGAGTGTGCAATATCTTTGGTCACAAAAGCAGTTTTCCTCCTCTGGTATGTATTATGCAATCATTATATCATTATTGGTTATGTGACAGTCATGCAAAACCTGTATGGTCACTTTGTTTGAAATGTTGGAGAAAAATGAGTAGCTATATGAATGAAAAACAAAATCCACCTATAAATTTTAAAAAACAAATTTAGATCTCATAATCTTAGGCAGTCAGAGAAAAACACTTTGAAAAAGACTCACCTGTGTGGCTCTTTTGGCAGCATAATTGTTGCACAGGAAAATGAATGACCTTTAAGGTGAAAGCTTATTTACTCTTGTGTCATCTTCTGCACTGGAGGCTCAACTTGCAGATCTTGCTTTAGAAGAACCTGTTACACAAACTCTGTTATAACATACTATCTTTTGGACCTTCCCCACACAAGAATCTCTAATCACTGGGTGTCCTTTCAGACAACTAATTCTCTGAATTGTCATGCATGCTGGCAAATGCATGACTTAGTTAATGTTATATTCATTGTTAGAGATGTCTGACTGGGGGTCACAAGCTTACATAATCAGAGTACTGTTTTTTTCACATTTTTTTAACAGCTGTTGTGTTAATAAACCTGTGTGGAACTTTACACCTCTGTGACTGTGCATGGGCCCTCTTGGGTTTGTGCAGGGGCTTGGCATTTTTAATTAGTAATATAACCTCAATTCAACTGAGAATTATTATTATTATTATTTTTATCATTATCTCACTGATTGATGAATCTGCAAAGGCGGTCTTGTTATTCTGACAATGCAGCCAGTGGAAGGAAATTCCTAGACCTCTCCATTGATTCACTGTAATGTTTTCTAAACACATTCACAGAAGTACATTTCCACACACTGCTTCCCAATGTCTTCACATCAAACATTTAGAGTCTAGAAAACATGCACAACTTTTCCTGATGTCAAACATACTAGTTTAATAAGATTAAGTAGGCCTAACCTAAGACACTTTTACTAATTTTGTGAGAAAGTGTCCAATATATAATCCAGTTTCACTCTTCAGCGTTGCCATACATAATAGCCTCGTGATTCCCAACTTTCACTTAAACAATCGTTTGTAAATGTTTGCAACCTTCAAAGATTCTCACTGGGAGCACACCGTTCAGGACATCCCACACAGACTAGATTTGCTCCTCATCCTCTTCTCAACCGGCCGTGCGGTGGTAGTGTAGTTAAACCTCTAAAAACTTAGGCTTAGTTCCTAGTCCTACACTATGACACAAAGCAGAGGCGAAAATCACGAGGATGTTGCACTTATGCACTTACCTCAAACGCCAGAGAGCCGCTGCTGTCGCGAGCTGTCCGCAGCCGCATAGCGCTCGAGTGTGCGTCGCGCGAGCCCAGCGGCGTTCATGTGAATGGCGCTACTGGAGTGCAGTACTTTATACCTATCGATAACAAGTCGATAGAAGAAAAAAAAATTCCTTTGTCAGTTAAACCTTTGGCATTATATGATCAATGCTGCATGTCCTTGTTAATGTCATTGGGTTTTATTTATTTATTTTTCTTTCTTTTTTTCAAAATAAATAAAAAGTTAATCGCATTTAGCTAGCCTACCTGTCGTTTATACGCATTCGTATTAGATTGTATTTAATTTAGTTTTAGTTTTTTGTAAATTAAAAATACATTAATAACATCACATTTTGAAAAGTAGCTAAATAAAATAATAAAGAACTATAAAATTATAACCTAGCCAGGTTACATGGTTTTATATAATCATGTTTTAATGAACACAGAACTCCGAATAATTCTTCACACGGTGTTGAAATGATCCTACAGCATATAAAAACTATTACCAAATTGACTCTCTCTCTCTCTCTCTCTCTAAGGGAGCCTTAAAAAACTTCGGATTTGTCTATGGACTTGTGGACATTCCAAGATCGAGTCATCCACTATTTCATAAACAGGAAAAGAAGGATTTACCATATTTCCCGAGACGATATCAGTCATTTTATTCCAGGTATCACTTGTTAAGACTTGATCTGGATAGACGTCTCCTCACGCGCGCATCTGCAGTTGCGCTGCAGCAAACATCCGTGGATTCCCCGGTGACAGCTCCTCCTATGTGGTGGTATGTCTTATCAAAGTCATCATTGACCATGGCTAGGCTCCCTGTGCTGAAAATTTCCTGCCTTCTTAAAATTTGGCCCCAGTATCTGAGTCTCTCGGGGGTCACATCTGACCCCTCGGACCGGCACAGATCGGATGCAATGCGCTCAGGCTGTGCAGAGCCAAAGACGGCCCCTACTGCATTTAACCCCTTTCTAGGCACCTCCTTTTTTGGCATGGAGACAGAAATGACATACCCAAAATAAAAAGGTTTCTGCTCATGATTCTTTCTGACTAGATACATATTCAACATATGTTCACAAAGCTGACACTTTAAAGTTTACTGTTCAGGAATCAGAATCACTCAGACTGTTATGATAATAGAGATATATAAGCTCAAACATAAAAACAAAAATAAATATATTAAAAACATATTTTTTAAATGTATTTAAAAAATGTGTTGATGTAAGATATGAGTTTAGAAATAGAGTGTAGCTAAAGCCACAAGTCTTTCAAAACTTCATTAGAAATTTCATAATCTAATCTGTAAAACTGTGAATTTTATGAAATATTTTCTAAGGCCATGTCATGTGTGTTTTTTAGAGAAGGCAAATCAGATTGATTTATGGCCCTTGTCATCCCTGTAAGATCTCACATGTTAACTCTTCTGTGTATTTTGTATGTGTGTTGGCTTTGAACAACTCCCCATTCATGATTGTATTGTTCTCACCAAACGAGTCTTTCACACCTCCGCCAGGTACGACACATTATCCGCATTATTCTTTTATCATTATTCTTTTGTTTTTATTCCACCTTTATTAGCATTGATTGTGGTTTTTCAGGCTTTACAAAGCAACAAAGCAGCGATCTCACTTCAGTCTCTCTTTGCATTTAGCCCTTATTTATCAAAAGTCTTAATATAAAAATACAACAAAACATTTTCTTACGACATTGACGTGAATTATTGAGACAAAAATGCATTATGAAGAAGCAAAACACCTGCTATTAGTAGCATCGGAGCTAAGGTTAGCATCAAGCTACATCAGACAATTTATGAAATTATTAGTACACTTTTATACAAAACTCACTTTAAACCCCGATCGAGTGTTTATAATAACTTCCTTTAGCGATCAGGGGTGGAATTTGGTCGTTTACTATTGTAAAAATATGCTATTTGTAGCCTTTTTCATCGCTGCACAAGTTAGCATTTCCCATGTACATTTTTTTGTATATTTTATAAAATGCCCCAGATCTCAAGAAAATCTCATACCAAGCTTTTCTATCGTAATCGCGGGTTTATTATTCGGATATTTCGTGAATACAGAGGTTTTTCCTTTTTTTTTTTTTTTATAATGCTTTATTGACAACAACAGGTAGCATGTACAGTGCCATATCTTGTATAACAAAAATATTTTCCATGCCTCAACAAAAAAGGACAAACTAGAACACACACACACACACACAAAATAAAGATTTAAAAATAAATAAATAAATAAATAAATAAAGATGAGAGGGTACATAAGCATCATTTTACAAACAGATCTACATTATATATATAACAGTTCCATAGGATATTACAATGTAATTTAAGTACAGAATATATACTTTTCAGGTCAGTTCCATTCATTACATTTTATTTTTTATATTAAGTGAAAATGTTAAAGGAGGAGCATATATTAATCGTTTTAATTGCTTTACTATTTTTAGATTTAGACATTGCATCTATGTACATTTTAATCTCCTTTTCAAGCACCATAAAAAGAGGTTTGCCTTTTGTAAACTTACATTTATGGATGTGAAATTTACATACAAATAAAATAAAATTTATAATAAAACCAGCGTCCTGTAAAGAGCGATCCTTTATATAAAAACCCATAATCACATCTTTATAAGATAAAGAAAATGTTCTTAAAATATTATTAGCAATGAAACCCTCCACATTATTCCAAAAATACTGGGTAAATTGGCAATACCAGAACAAATGTGAAATTGTTTCAGTGGAGCATTCACAAAAAGAACATTTTAAATCAATATTAATTTTAAATTTTTGTAAGAATACCTTTGTGGGATAAACTCTATGAATTAATTTATATGAGATTTCTTTAACCTTGTTTGTAAGGAGGAATTTTTGAGGTAATGACCAAACCTTAGTCCAATTTACATTATTAAAGAAACTGTTCCAGTAGAAAATAACATAAGGCGTAGAGATAATCTCTCTTAAAAATAAGGATCTAATTTTATAATTGTTAGGCTTTAAGCCAGAGAAACAGATAGTGCCGACAGAGGTATGTTCAGGTCTAGGAGGACAGACATATAGTGTGGATGTATATACACTGCTTTTGAACAGCATAAGTATACCTGCAGGTATGGCCTTAGTAATCACCTTGAATTCTTTTAATGTAATAGGTATTTTGTATCTTGAAATAAAGTCTGCAAACGAAAATAAATTCCCTTCATTATTAAATAGCTGATTCACTAACAACAATCCATTACTAAACCAATTATGAAAAAATAAAGATTTCTTTTTATTCAAAATATTAGCATTATTCCAAATAAAAAAACTATGAGGGGAGAAATTGTGTTTATAGATAAGATTCCAGGTAGCAAGTACTTGTTGATAAAATTTAGAAAGTTTGACTGGAAGTTTTTCAATTTTATAATTACACATCAAAAGAAATTCTAAACCACCCACATGAGAAAATATAAACCGAGGAATTATATTCCAAATAGATGAAGAGTTTTTAAGATATTGTCTTATCCAATTTATTTTAAAGTTACTGTTTAGAGAGCTAAAATCAATAAAATTCAACCCACCTTTATCATGTGTATTAAGTATTACTGATTTTTTAATATAGTGTATTTTGTTTTTCCACAGGAATTTTGTCAACATACTGTCAATTAATTTACATGTGTGTTTGTCAACAGAGATTGATTGAGCGGCATACGATAAACGAGAAATGCCCTCTGCTTTAGTAAGCAGAACTCTGCCTTTGAGTGATAAATCTCTTTGCAACCAATGGTTCAATACCTTACGTGTCTTTTCAATAATTGGAAGAAAATTGGAAGGGCATCTAATTTTATCATCTTTGATTATTTTAACTCCCAAATAAGTAACACTCTCTCTCACAGGAATATTACAAATTAAAGATTCCAAACAATGACCAACTGGGAGTAACTCACATTTGTTAATGTTAAGGCGAAGGCCAGAGGCTTTGGAAAAGGGCTCAAGAGTCTCTAATGCTACCGCAACCTGAGAGGCATCCTTCAAAAACAAAACGGTATCATCAGCTAATTGACTTATTACCACTTCAGTGTCATCAATAGTTACTCCTTTTAAAGGGCTTTCTCTGATATGCAAATTTAGAAGTTCGGTAGCTATCAGAAACAGATAAGGGGAGATTGGGCATCCCTGCCTGACTCCCCGATTCAGGGTAAATCTAGGAGAGGTTCCACTGCTGAGTTTGATAGAGCTATTGCAATTTGTATAGAGCATTTTAATAGATCTACAAAAGAAGTCACCAAATCCCACCTTACGAAGAGTCTGGAACAAAAATTCATGCTCCAGGGAATCAAAAGCTTTATAATAGTCTAAGAAGAGAATAAGAGTATCATTAGAGAGAAATTCAGAGTAATCTAGAATGTCTAAAACCAGACGTATATTATTAAAGATGTGTCTTTTTTGTAGAAAGCCAGATTGACATTCATCAATTAAATTATTCAAAATACATTTTAATCTTTTAGATAAAACCAAAGCAATAATTTTATAATCGTTATTTAACAACGTAATTGGCCGCCAATTATCAATTAACAAGGGATCTTTATTTGGTTTTGAAATTAAAGTTATAAGTCCTTGACACAAAGTCGGAGGAAGCAGGGCTCTTTCTATACTCTCTTTGAAAACTTCGAGCAAAAAAGGGGATAAAAGTTTGCTAAAAGCTTTATAGAACTCAGCCGTCAACCCATCTGTTCCCGGAGACTTATTATTTTTCAAAGAATTAATTGCATCAATAATTTCTTGTAAATTAAGAGGGGCTTCACATATATTGGACTCTTCATTATTAATCTGCTTCATATTATGTAAGGACTCTAAAAACTCAGATGTAGATTGTTGACAGAAATTCGAAGCATACAAGTTACTATAAAATTCAGAACAAAAATTTGCAATAATCTTAGGGTCCTCCACAATATTATCTTTAATCCTCAATTTTTCAATATGATTATTTCTAGCTTGTTGCCTCTCAAGTCTAAAAAAATAAGCAGAACTCTTTTCGCCCTCTTCAAGCCACTTCCTGCGCGACCTAACAAACGCTCCTTCAGCCTTTTGTCTGTAAATCTCCTCTAGTTTGAGCTTCTGTTCAATAAGTTCTGCTTTATCACATTCTGATAGTTCTTCTACTCTTTTGGATAATAAAGTAGATATTTTAAATAAAATGTCATCCTCTTCAGCTTTCCTCTTTTTTGCAAACTCACTGCAGTACCTCCTAAAAAAAATTCCTACTTCAAATTTGAGAAGTTCCCAATTGCTACAATATTTTTTTTCAATTTTTGCTTTATTCCAATAAGTCAAAATAATTTTTTCTATGGCAGTGATTACTTCTTTATGTTGAAGTACTGTTTTATTTAATTTCCAGTATCCAGACTTTTGAATTAAATTTACAGAGGAACTAAAGGGGATACTTATTGAAATAGCCCTGTGATCCGAGAATGGAGATGGTAATATATCAGTAACAATATTAACTATATCCTTAGATGTAAGCCAATAATCAATCCTGGACTGACTAGATAAAGAATTATTACTCCAAGTAAAGCATTGTTGTGATGGGTGAGATTTTCTCCATGTATCAATTAAGGAAAATTTCTCCATAAATGTAATTACATAATCTGGACTTGTATTTCCAGCCTGAGGAGGCCACCTATCTAACCTGCTGTCCAGGACGACATTGAAATCACCTCCAAAGATCAGATAAGAATTTGGATATTTGGCTAACATACGAGTCACCCGATCACCTAATCTGTCAAAGAAGGCATTATTTTCTTTTTGTAAGTTGAAACCATATACATTAAGAACAATACAGGTTGAATTTAAAATTTCAAGGACAAGTAAAATGTAATGTCCAGACGTATCACACTCAGAGCTTATTATTTTCCCTTTAAAGCGATTTTTCAAGATACAAACCCCAGCAGAGTGAGTAGTTCCGTGAGCTAACCATAAATCTAGTCCCCATTGTGACCTCCAAAAATGTACATCTTGATTATCCGAATGGCACTCTTGCAAGAAACAAAAATCTGTATTAAAGCGCTTCAAATACAAAAAAATGGCTTTCCTCTTAACAATGTTACGTAACCCTCTACAATTAAGAGAAACAATAGATAACGACATAAACCAAAACTCTATAGAAAATACACAGAAAAACCCAGAAGATTCCTATAAAAAACAATTATAGCAAATCTTAGACGGTTGCAACAGGTGTATACCGGGGATGAGAACAGCAATCCCTTTTTAATGCAAAGAATGTTTTTTATTTTCTCTCTCTTTTTTGTTTTTCTTATTAAATTGCCTCTTTTTGTGTACAAATCAAAATATTTTAACTGGTGTCTAAGTCTCAATCAAGTTTTTAACCAGTATAAGGAGAAGAGTACCTCCCTATTTAAAGCAGAGAAGAAAAAATAATAATTTTGTATTATTCCCGCATTAATAAAATTACAAAATAAAACACTTGATCTGGAGTCTCTGTCTCACTCGAGACTTTAAACAGAAAGAATGAGAGTACTTTTGCACTGAAAGAGGCCATAAACGTGTATTTTCTTCCAGTTTCATTCACCTTAGCCTAATCACAGCATCCCTCGTAGTTTAAGTGGGTGGATGAATCTCAACGCCGTCAACAAAAGCACGGCCACCGACAAAGAAAGCTCTCTTGTTTTCCTTACGTGCTTTTTCGACAGCCGGCCATAATTTCATCCTCTTTTCTCTGTCGGCAGGAGACAAATCCTCAGAGATCCTCAGGTGGTTGTTCTTCAGAAAGTCTGCATCTTTGGCAGCACGCCAGACAGCATCCCTGAAAAAACGTGATGTGAACTGAAATATAATACTTCTCGGAGTGCTGCTTCCAGGTTTGATATGACCGAGGCGATGTGCAACATCCACGACGTCCGGCAGTTTATCTTTATGCTGCGGCACGAGACACTGGCATATTTTAATGACCTCATGACGAACATCTTCTCCATTTGTCTCTTGAACCCCTTGAATTCTTAGATTCCATCTGCGGGAATAGCCCTCCAACAACGTTAGACGTCTTTCATGCTCCTCGGCACACTTTTCAGCTTGTTTCAGTCGAGGTTTCATGGCATTGACGTCTGCGCAGATAAACTCAATCGTTTCCTTTAACTCGGTGATTTGTTTTGTGTTGCCACTGACTTCTGTTTTCATTTCATTTATTACCTGTGAATTTCTTTCCACCAACTTCTCTAGAGTGTCAGACCTATCCTTCACCAGCCGAGAAAGGTCCGAGATCTGCGAGAGGATGACTGAAATATCTTTATCCACAATTTTGCGTTGTTTGGGGGCTGGCGATTTACAGGGAGTTTCGGGGAGACACGGAAATTCCTCCTCCACCAGCATAAATTCTTCTGGGTCATTACCTTGTTTAAAATAGTCGTGCAAGTTGTCTTCAATCAAGTCGCTAGAGGAGACTTTAATCGTACTTTCGGTCGCCTGCAAACTGCTGCTATTTTTACTAGCCATGTTAGCATGTGCAGTCGGTTCGGACTTTCCAGCCTTCTTTCCAGAACTCTTCCTTTTCTCTGAGCCCCCCATTGTGGTCTTTGGTGAATCACTATAATATCAGCTTGAGTTAATTTTCAAATTTTTCTTTGCAGTAACGTTATGAAGGTCCGTTTAAGTGATTAGGATTGCGAGCTCATCGAAACGCGTGCGTTCAAGGAGCCATCTTGAAAGTCCCCCCCGTGAATACAGAGGTGTTTCAGTGTTGTTGTGAGCAGATATGAACCAGGAACTGTTCACGAACCATATGACACGATCTGACGCTGTCTGGTTTTGGGACTGTCAGATTGACAACCCAAACGTCCAATCAGAGTCTTTCTGGGTCACAGCTCGAGTACACGGAAGCAAACAAACAGAGACGGCTCTGGCAGAGGCTATTTATCATCAGATCGCGTAAATCAGTGGAAAATGAATAGAAATGACGATTCTGTCTGAAGAAATATGAAGTAAACATCAGTAAATATATCCATATATCTCCGCAGATATGCATCTTTGGTCTATAAATCCTTATTGACGCTGTTCAGTGAGTCTATGTGAACACAAATAAACCGCTCTTGACGTGACTGAATATGAGTGAGTGGTGAATTTCTATTCAAAATGTGGCATAATACGGATTTATTATTTTGCACTCCTGACATAAATCACTAAATATCTGTCACTGCAACAATGTTTTATCAAAATATTGGTCAAATATCGAAGCTAGAGTCTTTAAACTTTCAATTGATGCACAGTTTGTCCAGATCAAGTAAGAGAGTGATGTTTAATGTGCTGTGAAAGTGAAACAATAATAAACTGGGGCCGTCAGCGATGTTTGCACGTAAAGGGGTTTTAATGACCATGTGACCCGAACTTAGGGGCTAAGTATTGGAGTGCAACTAATTACAGAGGCTTTCCTGGGCTATGGCTATTTGAGAGAGATTAAAGCACTACACTATTACTGCTTCGGGGGCAAATAATGTTTAAGGTTAAATGTTTATCAGAGAGATACCACCATGTGGGGGGAAAACATAAAATGCACTGATGTGAGATGCTCAGGCCCTTTAAACTTTGAAGGCAGGTTAATCTTTGAAGTTTTTAGAACCACACAGGTAAACAGACAGTAATGAATGACAGACTGTCCTACAAGTTCTAGACCTGTACATTTTGATACTATAATCCCAGGTAAAACATTGCCATGCAAGTCATTGCATGCCTTCTATGTTCCTAAACATTAAAACACACCTGCTGTATTCTAAAATTTTAATCAAACAAACGTATTAAGAGAATCTGCTGTTTAAAGCACTCACACACCTTCCACATATCACAAAAAAAACTTAAGTTTCCTCTTTCTTTTTTTACCTCTGTATGTTTTGAGAAATATGAGAAGACCAAAGAATTCTCTGCATTTTCCATATGCATACAACAAACCTATTCAATTCCAACAAAGGAGAAAATATATATATATATATATATATATATATATATATATATATATATATATATATATAGATAGATAGATAGATAAAAACAAAACTAATTTTAAATGGTATGTTTGACAAAAAATATATTTATAATTAACCATAACTAAGAAGGAGGTTGAGAAAAATCCTACCCCTCTCGACTTTAATAATTTGCCATTGTTAATCATGCACATAAACGATAATTCACAATGACCCATTAAACAATTCTCTGTGAGGTACTTACTGAATGTAAAACCATTATAATTTTCTTCATTAATTTATGCAAAACATGTCACAATTACTGCCCCCTTTTGAACATATCATGGTACTTCAACTTAACACCTCTCACAAATGTGCAAAACAGACTCTGTCAGAATTAGTTTCCTTAAATAACACAATTTATTAGCCAGGAAATAATAGTTTTAACCACAAAAAAGGGGGGGGGGCACACAGTTAACACGTCTAAACTATGGTTGAAAGAAAATACAAATATTGGAAAAGCAATGATTCATTAATCATGGACACAAATATATGATAGTTTCTGATATGATGGAAGACATAATCCCAGCTGATCAATAAACTTCTATGTTGCTGACAATAGACCGTTGAAGCTTTTCAAACTCAAAATAATGATGTTTAAAAACACTGCACACATTCAATATATGACAATCAGAAATAAACAGAAGTTATGATGCCATCTTATGTACAGCCAGTGTAATTGTTCCATGTGTTCTCATCAAAATGTTCCTGCAACGACAGAATTACATTAAGGGTCCCATTTAATACTTAAAAAGCAGCAACAACATTTTCTTACCATTATAATAACCTTAAGTGTGCACAGATATAATTTGAAGAGTGTGTGTGGGATGAAAGCAGCAGGTTGGAGAACATGTCCTCACTTTTAATATTGCTATGCCCTGGATTATTCAATTTATTTATTTTTTTCAACCAAAACAAAAAAAGAAACATTTAAGATCTGGAGTGTGCTTCGTTGATCTTGGATGTCTCTCAAAATGAAGCTTAATCAAGATCCAGAAACTAGACAGATGTTTGTCAAGTAGCTTCTTACCCAGAGTCAGACTCCAGACACACAGTAGGAGAGTCGGTGGGGTCTTTGGTTAGAGAAGCAGCCTGCTTGGCCAGCACAGACACAACTCCTCCATGTTCATCAGAAAGCGAGCCACGGCCTGAGTTTAAAACAGTTGACAGTTACAGTACATGGGTCATCCCTGAATTATGGTGAGCAATGAAAAAGATTTCAGGCAATCAGGAAAGAAACATATGAAAACAAAATTCTATAAGCTTATATTTTATTACACAATATTTTCAATGTTACACCTGCATTATTCTGGACATTTAAAAAAAAAAAAGCTTCATTAGTAAAACACAGTATAATAAATGTAGTGTGTTTTTTTTTTCAACTGCTCACACACAACATCTTTACTTACACTTCTGAAACCTGACACTCAAATACAAGAATCACACACCAAATCTGCAAAACCATACACCAATTCTCAGCATTTGACTCAGTTTTCAAATTCATAAAAGACTTTTTGCAAAACACAATACTCTATGTATCACAAATATCTAACAGGAAGTATCTTGATTTCCTTTTTCAGACACAACTAATCAAAATGCCTCATTAATTCATCAGTGCCTCTCACAAACTCCTCACATGTGCAAACACTGCTTTACTTAACACCAACCAACCATGGCTTTAGAATAGGTCTTTTGCATTGTGTAATATTATATTCACAACCACAAACACTTACTGTAAAAAAAATTAAATTAAAAAAGTTTTAATTTTGCCATCATGCGTTTACCATGAATTTTTCAACATCTCTCTGCCAATTATTTTCAATGTTGTACAGGAATATACTTAGGAACTCATAAAAGAAGAGCTTTAATATTTGAATAACTGTGTGTGTATATTTTATATCCAAAAATAAAGCATGGCAAAGGTGTTAGCAACACAATACAAATGTTTGCTTTTGAGATGTGTTTGCGATGTTTTGAATGTAGTGCTTCATTTAGCAAGAGATGTGAGTCATTGTGCATTTTGTGCATCCAATTCTTGGATTTGTGTGTAAAGTAAAAAACAAAAAAAAAAAAAAAAAAACAAACAAAACAAAAAAAAAACCTGTAATTACATAGACAATTGTAGTTTTCATTAATATTTGGAATCAGCTTTTCTTTTCCTATTTTCTATTTTCTTTTTAGTTTTAGCTAATTTTAATTTTTAATTTTTGTAATTTTAGGGCCTCAACTTAAACATATTTTTGTTTCTTATTTTCGTTTAATTTCATGTTCCATTTTTGTATTTTTTTTATTAGCATATATAAATACAAATGCATACGCATATTTTTAGTTTGGACTGTACTGTAGTTGTCAATTTTAAATAATAACGTCACCCATTTTATGAAAGCAAACTGAACAGAGCCACATTCAGAACTTTTTGCATACACTTAAGTTACGTAAACATGAATGTTTCTGAGGAAAAATGCGAATGCAAGCTGCTCGAATCCTGACCTAGTGGATACCTGAGACAGAATGATACTTACATCCTAGATTATGGCCTTGAGCGTCTGTGCACAAAACCCCAACAATGGCAGGATTTTTCATTCTAGTGGAAGAAAACGGATAAGTAAAGCAACACCTAAATTTTCATGCCTATGCCTGGGGGGGGGGGGGGGGAATAAAATTTTTAACATACGTATCATCAAGATGCTGCTCCAGTGCACCCTCCATAATAGCGTCTTAAATAATGTCTCTAAAATAACCGAAATATTAATGAGGGAGTGGCAGCAACATTTATTATTCGTATCACTTCCGGGATGTCAGCTGACATTTAAACACGCGACTACAACACTACGGCGCCCTCTAAGGAAAAAATACTAAAAGCGAACATGATTTAGCGCCATCTAGCTCAAAGTCTAATTTTGACAGTAAACAAGAAAATACTGTTAGCAGCCAAACCGTTTGTGTAGCCTGTAATGCATTATGGGTTTTAATTTAAATAAATTTTAATTTGAAAAAGTTTAACTGATATACGACAGGAGAAGTAACGAGCTGTTAGCTTAGTTTTTGCTGGAACAAAGTTATTTATTACCAGCTTGAACCACAAACCAGCTACAGTGTAGGCTACTAAAACAAAGCAACCAGCTTGATGGATGTTCCTGCGGGGATATGGATTGCTGCACCCATGATGTCGAAACCCAGAAATGGGAGAATGAACCAGTTTCACTGCCCTAAGGACGACCCTGCACTGACCTTTTTTTATACATGAATTGAAAAAAACTTTATTAAAACACATAGCACAATCTCGAGGGAACCCATGGTGAATTAGTCAGTGTTTTGATGTCATGACTGCACCACTATATTGTTATTTAGTGGATGATCACATATGATTCAGTGGCTAGATCGACATCTTTTTCTTCCTCTACTTCCTTTTTTATAAATAATACATTCCTAAAAATTCTATAAAGGGCACATAAATCCGGTTAACATTTAGCTGTCATTGTCACAAGGACTCCCAGGGGAATGTGTGAATGTTCACTGTTGATATCTCTCTGGACAACCTCATGCTCCTCCGTCCAAGAGCAGAATAAAAGCGCAGTCCTGCTCCTCACCATCAATTGTATCGGAGCAGATGTTCTTTATCAGAAACCAATGCTGTCTTCTCCATTTGAACTCATGATAGGGAGGCACTCTCTTTTGTGTTTTGTGAGCATGTTTTCAGAAGAATCACTTCTAATATATATATTTAGAATAAATATACATTACCAAAAGTTTGGAAACATTACTATTTTTAATGTTTTTGAAAGCAGTTTCTTCTGCTCATCAAGCCTGCATTTATTTGATCAAAAATACAGAATATTTTTTAATATTGTGATATTTTATTACAATTTAAAATAATTGTTTTTAAATTTATTATACTTTAAATTATCATTTATTTCTGTGATGCAAAGCTGAATATTTAGGATTATTATCACATGATCCTTTAGAAATCATTCTAATATGATTATTCATTATCAAAGTTGGAAACAGTTCTGCTGCTTAATATTATTTCAGAACATGTGAAACTTTTTTAGGATACTTTGATGAATAAAAAGTAAAAAAAAAAAAAAGAAGAAGCAGCTACGTTTTTAAAATATAAATATTTTGTAATAACAATATACACTACTGGTCAGTAATTTGGGGTCAGTAATTTTTTTCTTTCTTCTTTTTTATAAAATCAATACTTTTATTCAGCAAGGATGTGTTAAATTGATAAAAAGTGATAGTAAAGAAAATATATTATTAGAATATATATTATTAGAATTTTTATTTTTTATTTTGAATAAATGCAGTTCTTTTTAACCTTTTATTCATCAAATATATTAGACAGCGGAACTGTTTCCAACACTCATAATAAATCAGAATATTAGAATGATTTCTAAATGATCATGTGATAGACTGGATGTTACATGTGACACCAAAGGCTGGAGTAATGATGCTGAAAATTCAGCTTTGCATCACAGGAATATTTTTTTTTTAAGTATATTCAAATAGAAAACTATAATTTTAAGTTGTAATAATACTTCACAATATTACTGTTTTTTCTGTATTTTTGATCAAATAAATGCAGGCTTGATGAGCATAAGAAACTTCTTTCAAAAACATTAAAAATAGTAATGTTTCCAAACTTTTGGTCTGTACTGTATAATATATATATATATATATATATATATATATATATATATATATATATATATATATATATATATATATATATATATATATATATAAAGTATGTTTATATAACTGTGTATGTATACTGTACAGCCAACCACTACACAATTTGTCTAAAGTGTCTAGTATAAATCAGGTTATTAAACTCAATATACATGCAAATGGAATGATGCAGAGCAACATCAACAATTTCTGTCCCTCTAGAGCCCATCCAATCAGGTTAATGTTTCCAGAATCTATGCAACCTTTTATTTATAAATTTCACAGTTTTGATAGGAGGTCCATTTAACATACTACTGCTTCCGCAAAAGACAGACATTTATTAATTGTCTTATTTAGATAAAAATGACACGCTATTAGTGAGTCCTGGATAATTGAAATAATAAACAAATAATTATTGAGTGAATATTAAGTAAATATAAAAAAAAGTATAGGCGATGTATTAATAATTTAATTCAAAATTCAATTTAATTTAAATAATTATTTTTCATTCCTTTTTATGGCTCAGTTTTCAAACTGCATTTATTATGAAGTTATGCTTAAGAGCTTTCAGGCTCTTTTAGCTAACTTGGATTCTCCCCTGCCGGCAACGCTTGATCATTTCTGCCCAGTCCTGTGCAGTTAGAGCCAAGTTGGTCTGCTGACGGGGCAAAAAATTGCAATGTAATTACGTGGCCTGGGCGTCAGTGACATCCATCACTTTCACTGCAGTCAAGTAATGCACTGCTGACTAACCAATGGCATTTTCATGCTCTCGCTAAACGTAAATCAAATCCCAAAAGATAGGATTGACATTTTCCACCCTGCTATCCTTCACTCCAATTGCCGTCAAGTCAGATATTTTATTTAGCTATAATTTCAAGTAAGCTCATTGATTCTGTATAGCTGCGTTTCATCACGTATCTCCATCTCTAGGGCTTTTGATGATCAGCAGTTCATACAGGCTATATCCACATTTGCATTTGCTTCTGACGCTGATAAAAAGAGTGTGCTGGACTTCCTTCATAATGACTTTGTAAGACCATGTAAGATGTCATTATTGTATGTATTGTTATCTGAACCCACAAGTAAAACACTTATAAACAAACATGCTAACAACTTTTATGAATGTAAGGCATTCCAATTGTGATTAAAAGTGCAGAGCTTTGTGTGAATTTCTGCGGGTGCAGCGATGCCTTGTAGGCCTTTCTGATGACCTCATGGCGGCAAAAGCAGAAAGACAAGACCAGATTGAACTTGACACAAGAAACTGAAGAGTCCTTTTTTTTATAGAGTCACTTCATTAGAAACATACTGTTTGTAGTGAGTAGGGCTTATGTGTCCATGATGAGATGTAATTACTCTTATTACTGCTGGGTCAAGGAAGTTTTCAGGCTTGAGAGGACATGATGTCGAATGCGTTTAACCGTCTGTGCCTGACTGGCACATTTAAGACTTGTAAACAGGAAATAGTCAGTGAATGACAGTGCATATTATGTCATGAAGTGACTGTAGGCTTAAATATCTCAAATGAACTGACAAGTGCTTAATTTGTTGTGATTTACCTGCGAGCTGCATCATATTGTCAGGAAGCAAAAATAAATGTTTCTCTCGTCAACCCCTTGCGCTGATGATTCATTTCCTATGAACTTACTTGACTTGTGTTAGTAGTCTGAAACTTGGCTGCAAGTCTGACGTTGCTTTGGCACTGTAAAGGGTGATGAATCCTAATGATTCAAACGAGAAGGTGATAATTATGGCTCGTGGAGTCCTGTAAAATGAACAAGTGCCTAGTGGAGAAGTGAATGAGGAAAGGGGAAAAAAACTGAAATGACTTTAACAAGCTGTGCATTAAACCGGATGCATAGAGGATATTGGATGATGAAGGTGTGAGGAACTAATACTTTTTGATAATGGAGTAAATCTTTTTGAAAATATATTTTAAAATTTTTGTTTGAGAATTTCAGACTCCTCACAGCTCTTACATCATTCAATTAAAATTACAATTAAATTTATGCATTTAGCAGACACTTTTATCCAAAGTGACTTACAGTGCATTCAAGCTTACATTTATTATGTGTTCCCTTTACAAATCCTGTTAAAATGTAAAATATACAAATGTACCTAAAATATTTCTTTTAAAGTTGCATAAATTTACACAAATTCTACTAAACAACTTACGGCAGCGGGAAAAAAGTATTTTCACATATTTAAAAAAAATTCGAAATATAGAAAAATGACCAAAAATAAAATCACATATCAATATATAAAATAATAAAAAAATATATACTTTTTACTTTCATTAAAATTCAACAAAATACACTCACGTCACCTTTATTTGTATTCTGCGCAGTGTGTGTATCATTTTTGAATAAAAATAAGCAAGGAACATAAAGTGTTACAATATAAAAAAATATATAAAAATAATCAAACCACTTTGGTATAGCCCAAAGTTTTTATCTTTAGCCTAAATTTAGGCCACTGGAAGACTAGAAATGTATTTTCTTGCCCCTAAAATACATAAATGCATATTTTATTATATGAAGGTTGAAAACAAATATATTTTATAATAAAAAATATATATATTTCATATAGCTTCACTTTTTACAACATAGCATACATAGAAAAAATACATTTAATAATCTGAATAATAAATAAATAAAACACTTTAAACATTAACTGGAGGATTTACTGAAATATTTTATAATGATTTGAGTTCCAGTGATTCCCAGGTGTACTTGGAAAGATTTTGATTTGTTAAAAAAAGGAAGAAAAAAAAGTTATTTTAAGGAAATAAAATAAAAAGTGAATCAGCAAAATATAGTTTTTTTTGTGCTCTATGAATTAGTGTGGGCAACACTTACCAGAATAAATGTAATTTTTTTAAACTGTCAAATAACTTCTTGTTTTAAATTATATTCAGTATGAAATGAGTTGACAATATGAGCACATTTCAGAATTCAGTGAAGGGTGCTTGAGTGGGCTTTGGGGGCATATAAGACGGGCAAATAATACTGTTCTAAATATAACTCAGCTGATTTAAAACCACACAAATCCAATGAAATATGTGCTACTCTGGTGACATTAGAAAGGATGCGCTTGAATTGAAACGTCCAGTGAGGTTTCTCTGAGGTCTCCATCATCCGGTCCAGCGTCATACAGAAAGAGATGACGAAGTCCCTGCGGAGGTGTGGGTGGGGGGACGAGAGGGGCGAGGGGAGATAAAGAGAAAGAGAGATGGAGAAAGAAAGAGAGCGACAGAGCCAGACCTCAGACCTGATTTCAGAAGTTACCAAAGACTCCAGACTCTGAGACCGGAGGACAAGAACAGCAGAGACGTGAAATCATCTCAGGGCCATACGAAATCCTCCAGAAGCTCCACAGGACAGAACAGAGATCAGTAGGGAGAATTAGAAAGACGTTCAAGCTCTTAGCGTTCAGTGGTGTGTGTTTTGTCCCGCTGCTGCTATGAGCAGGGTGTTGATTCTGTCGGTGCTCCTGCTGTCCCTGAGCTGGTGCAGATGCGCCGTCATCACAGGGGTAAGTCTGATCAATCTTCTCACAGCATTGACTTTAATTCAACTTAACTGTATTATTTAATGAAGTTTTCATTTAATTGATCATTTATTTATGCAATTAAACATAATCAGTTGCGTTTAGTTGGTTTTGAAAATAAATCTCAAGACTTCAAGAGGTTTGGTTATATCCCAGAGTTTGTGATTTGCCTTAATTTAGCTTGTTCAGACTAATTTTTTAAAAAGCAAGTTTGCTCGTAAACCAATATATGTCAAATCAAATGCAAACTGTATTACAAAAAAATATTTTATATAATCCAAATTAATCATATAAATATTTATTTATAATAAAATTGTTGAATGTTTTCCTAATTTTTCAAACATAATGCCGAATTAATTTATCATTTCTATCACATATTTTATCATTTTTTTCTTGACCTTTTTTGTTCTATACTTTTACTGAGCCAACATCCTCAGTTAACATCCTCTATTTAACTCATATTTAACTGAATATCGTTTAGCATTGTCATTTCATGCAGAAAATTTAATATTACTATTGCACTGATTCACTTAAATTATGTTTTTGTACTTTTTTTTTCTTTTGTAATGTCATATTTTTACAGGGATGTGTGAAAAGAGACTTACCAAGAAAGTAGCTTCCTCTCTCTTTAATAAGACGCCTGAGCGTTTCTGACTCTCACAAGTTTTCATAGTTCTGGGGAAAATCATCAGAATAATCCCTGTTCTCAAAAAAATAAAAAAAATAAAAATAAAACCCCGAAAAATAAGCATAATTTAAATTTATTTATAAATCAAATCCAGACAGAATGTTTAATAAAACATTTAATTTGCACTCTTGGCATGGGGTAACATAGATACATTAAAAAAGCAAATACTCATCATCTTTCACTTTGTACAAATTAACAAAGACTTTTAACAAAGCCATGCAGAGCAAGATCTTCTATGCACTGGGAATGAAGGTCATGCCGTATGTGACTGATGTTGTGTTGTGTTTGTGTGTCAGGCATGTGACAGGGATGTGCAGTGTGGAGTTGGTCTGTGCTGTGCTGTGAGTCTGTGGCTCAGGGGTCTCCGGATGTGCACACCACAGGGCCTGGAAGGAGACGAATGCCACCCGTACAGCCACAAGGTATATAGATACACACAGCCCCTCTGGAGCATGAAAGCAGGGATTTGACTGGCTGACCTGAGGCAACCAATGCCTTACTGTTATAAGAACTGCAAGAAAAAAATAGAAGCCAGGAGATACACAGAGGAAAGCTCAAAAGAGAACGACAATCTTATCTTAGACTAGTCAGAGCGGACAGTACAGCTTATACAAATGGTCAAAGAACTCTTAAAGGGATAGTTAACCATAAAATAAAATCATTTACTCACCCTCAAGCTGTAGCCAACTTTTGTTCTTCTGTTGAATATTAAAACTTCCATAGAATTTATTTGCCACACTGTGGAAATCATTGGGAGCTGTTCGCTTTGAAGTAAAAAGAAACACATTGGAAACAAGTTTTCAGTCTCATTTTAAACAGCTGATCGGATCATGGAGTAAACATGGGTGACGGCCAGAGATGACTAAGAAAGGTTTTTAAAGAATCTGCTGATAAGAGTAACTGATATTGATCGAATGTCTCACAGATCAGGGCTGTTCATCACTCGTTCAGACAGTCGCAGACTGATATGGGGATACAGAAGCTTTGCCATTCAGCTGAGGTTACAAGGCAAAGAGAAACGGATTTGGAGGGTGTTTGTGACTCACTGATGACTAGTAAAACTGACAAGATCCTTAAACAGAAACCTAAGCCTATAGAGTTTTGTAATGTATCTTGATTAGCTAACCTAACAGCTGTAAAGATTTAGTTAAAATTATATCATTACAGCGGTCAGATTTACACACCAAATACAAATGATTCACAATTTATGTTTTCATAATCAATGCATTGCTGATTCAAAAGTCAATTAACTATATGAAATTATAATATAATATATTATCCAGTAACTAATGAAGTTATCTGCATTTTTTGACCGCAGGTTCCTTTCCCTGGCAAAAGACAACATCACACTTGCCCCTGCCTTCCACATCTGGTCTGCACCAGGTACAGCGACAACAGATATCGCTGTACCAGTGACTTCAAAAACATAGACTTTTAACACTGGAAACATGTGAGAAAGAAACAGATGAAGGTGCGGAATACTTGAAAAGGAACAGCAGAAGAAGATTCATAACAAGTGCCATAACACCTTTCTGGTCAGCTTCATTTTTCACTCTCATGCACTTTTGCACTACAAAAATAATACATTATCCATCATGGCACAAGGTCTGCCTCAGAATCTCTGGTTTACCTTGGCATCCACCACACTTGATAGTAAAAAAGTTTCATCACCTTTACGTGAGAACACATGCAGACAGACATCTTGTAAGGAATGTGCTTAGGTGTGAATTTTCTTCAATATGCTTTGAATTTGTTGAAAGCTTTATTATGGTAATTAAAATATTATCAGTCTGAATGGTCTTTGTTTTTTTCTCACTGTGTGAGTAGTATGTGCTGGGTGTGTGTGCATGTGAAACAAACACATTTCATATTTGATGGATAAATATATATATAATATATATAAATTTATATATATAATTTTATTATGTCATTGATACTATATTTAACCAGTAAAGACAGCAAAATACTTGTAGAAATGGCATAAAATGTTGTAATATTGTAAAAATCCAAATTGATTTTGCTAATTTCTATACAAAACATTCAAATAAAATAAAATGATAAAATTAATGATCATGGTTTACCATGCATTAGGGTGTCAACACAACTGTTCAAACAAGCTTTAATAATCACCAGTTTGATTTTGAGAATGGTGATCAATATTCAATTAGCAGGCTATCTAAAACATATTTTACTTGATGAAAACAACAGTCACAGTCATTTTCTATTTAAAGATTTATAAAGAAAAGATGACTGCCCTTTTTTTAATTTCACTTCTGTTTAACAGTCCCTAACACTTCTGTATGACCGGTTCAATCAGAGTTTCAGTTCAGAGAATTAGCAAAAATAGCACGAAAGAGTGCAATGGATTGTCTTCACCTCGGAGACTGCCATGGACAGGTCAACAAACTGCCGAAGTGCTGGATGAAGAAAAACAAGGGTGCCATAAAATATCATTGCAGAATTTATTGGTACTGTTTGTGGAAGGTGGTAGGCCTAGTGTTGATTCATTTGAGTGACCTCGATTAACCCAGTGTCCCTTAAATCCTATTCAATACTAACATAATGTATTACACATGACATGCTTCACCTCATCTTTATGTTGCCTCACTCTTTAGATTTTGACGGTTAACTGCTGCTAGATAAAGAAATAAAGAATTGCAAAATCTGGTTTCCACTGACTTTCAACATCTAGTTACATGTTTCATAACTGAAACTTTCTCTGTTCATCCAAAATAAAATTATTGCAATTATAATTTTTTCATCACAAGTTGTCATCCTATGTGTTTCTATGCCCTTAAAGGTCAATCACCCACGTGAGTCAAGTACCCAGAAAGTAATATATTTTTTAGATAATACATTTTACTTCTATAGACATTTTCCGGCATTTATCATCATAATTACATTTTCAAGAATAAAATACTTCTGCTGTATCAGTACAGTGTTGAATTAATAATATTGTTTAAATCTAAAAAAAATCAAAAAAATATCTAATAAGAAAAAAATATAAAAATATCTCAAGAAAACAAAAGCAACCACAACAAAAAACAAATCAAAGCAATGAAAACATAGAACACAATTATTGCAAATGTTTATGGTGGTGCTCTCATAATAGTGGAATATTCTACACTTTCCTCTACTGTGACGTTACAGTTTGAAGAAAAATCAGTGTCTTTTGGGTTGTGCATCTGTAAATTGGCATAAAGTTCAGATGGATCCTGGTGGGGCTTAAACTCCACCATAGAGTAGATGATGGCATTCTGCTCCTGTGGAGAGATGTTTGATGACATTTCAGACTCAATCATTTTATCCATTCATCCGTCCATCTATCCATTGCAAATGTAGAATCTAATTTTCCCTGTTCAGGATGATGACGGTGATTACAGAATAAGCAGTCAACTCGTTGTGGATGAACTAAAGATTCACCAAATGTTGATTTTACCTCAGATTAAAACTTTTTATAGCACATGGCTACCAAACTTATTATTAGAAGTAGATGTCAAAAACAACATCAAATGAACAGTAATCTGTATAGTCTCTACACTTAAATGTCTTACATCTGCATTTGTAAGTCTTTTCTAAGGGACTGAATCCATGTGGATAAATAAGTTAATAACATACGGTACTTCTTACCTCGGAGATGTTAGGAGAACCACAAATTTCACTCTTACCTGTAGGCAGAGAAAGAAAAAGTGTTCAGCGAAAAATTCCTTAGATAAACAAAAATAATTACTGTCCATTCACCGACCTGTGGATTTCTTCTTCCTGGTGTTTAGACGGTACACGAGCAGTGTCGCAGAGATGACAGCAAACAGCAGAACACTTAAAACTGCAGCTAATGTGTAGGATGCTCTCCAGCTGTCACTGCTTAATGTATTGTGTCACACAGATTAATAACTCTTAAGAGTTGGAACTGTAAAGGGTTCATGATTGTGACAAAATTTACCTTTGTTTATCTTTGTCGTCCTCAGAAACAGTTGGCATAGAGGGAGAGGGAGAAGTAGAGGGCCAGACTGATGGTTTGATGGAGAATTTTGGCAAGAGAGGAACTGTGTTTACTCCGATGCGTGTTAATTCTGTTTGTAGAAAGTACATCTTTTTAGCATATATTGCATATTATTAATTAATATTATTATTATTATTAGAAAACTATTAACTAAAAACTATAGAATACAACCTGCAAATGAGTACAAATATCACATATTTCTCAACCTTTAATCAATGAATGCAAAAACTTGAATTTAGAAACATCATACCAGAAACTGTAACTTGAACATATTGATATGTGGCAGGGAAGCTACTGAAACCACATCTGTATCTGCCAGCATCCATCATGCTCAGCTTTGTCATTCTTACTTCAAATCTTCCATAATAATTAGTGAAGAATATTCTTCCTCTGTACAGGTTGGCCTCATATCCTCTGCTATTAACAAAGATGATGCACTCCGACTGATAAAACTTACAACAAGATTTTTCATAATTATTATAATTTGAGTTAAAGAAATATTGTAAGATAATTTCCTGTGAAAAATAAAACACACGGAGCCCTGCTGTTGAATTCACTCCTAAAAAAATCAAAGAAACAAAAAACATCAATGTCTCTCAAAAATAGGGATGATAAACATAATACCATTGTTTACTGTTGCTTGAAATATTGTATTTATTTATAGTGTTATTATGAAAATTACACAAAATATTATTATTGAAATGTTAAAAATACATCTATGTAGCTAAAATTTATCAAACGTCTGCTTTTAAATTTAAATAGAGCACTACAAGCTAGCATATGGTTTCAGTGTAATGATCCATATTCTAATATTATATAAAAAAAAAAAAAACAGAAAAAGTAAGAACCATTCTCACCGTTCTCCAAGAGGACAAGAAGAAATAAAATCAGCTTCATTTTCCTCTCTAATATTTCTAATATTCTTTAAAAAGCTGAACTCACTCTGGTCAAATTGTGAACTCTACGTTCTTTTCCAGTCAAATTGAGGAACGACCGATCTAAACATAAGACCATGACGAACAACTGACAAAAAAGGAAGTACGGCCTTTTTTACACATTAGAGAAGTATTTTTGACTGCTTCTTAAGAAGAATATGAAATACCACTTAAACATAACAACCACATTAAAGTTGTATTTCTCTAAGTTTTCTATTGTCATGACAAGTAGAAATGTTACTTTAAAATTTTCTGTTGTGCTTGAATATAGTTTGAAAAACATTTGTTCATCATAAGCAGTGTATGTCTTAACATAGAATTACAGTTGAGTTCAAGTTCTCATCATTCACAACACCAAATTACAATACATGAGAACAAATGACAAATTATAATTAACAATTTAGCTACAGAGCAGATTGTCACAAGATTATTAAATACATTCTCACAACTGGTGTGTTTCGGTTGTACTGCTTAAAGTAGCAAAGCAGTGACCTCTAAGGTCTTGCTAATTCATGTCAGATAAACACATAATCAGCATCTCAAGTTGCCATTCTTTAAGCTATATATTTATATATAGCCTTCAGCTATATATTTTAATCAATAATGTCTCATTTATACAGTGGAAAATATAAATAAACTGTGTCAAATACTTATTTTATATAAAGCTGACAATAACTTTTTTTGTACATTGTAAAAAAAAAAAAAAGATTCTGGGACATAAACATTAATTTAACAATATTAGATAAAACCCAAACATACACAACTGATAAGAAAAAACTAGAAACACAGTTATTTCAACAACAACAAAAACAAAAAAGTGTCATGCCGGGAATTCTGGGACTGTCAATTAACATTTTTTGTTTTCACTGTAAATTATTAAATTACTTTTTATTTTCACTTCCAAAAACTGTAATTTTAATAGTATTTTACTGTAAAATTATATTAAATGTAATTATATTTATTCACCAAATATAGTATGGAAACTTACTGATGTCTTTAAAATCACAATCATGTGTCAAATCTGTCTGTTAAATGTCAAACATATTAATTCATTCATTCATTCACATGTTTTTTTGTCCCTGTTTTTGATTTACATCACCTCTGGTCTCTACGTGTCTGTTGTTTTCATCCCTCAGTTATCGTTCAAGCATTTGAGAATGTTTTAGAGTTGAATATTCAGTAAGTCACCTATAGTGTTTTTAATGAAAGAAAAATACAAAATAGCACTATCCTATTAATCTACACAATTAACATCTAGAGTTCCTGCAGAATTATGAAGGAAAACATTCTGGAGAAATCACGGATAAACTGTGTCAAATAGCACATGCCAAAAAAGTTTAATTATCCTATCATTTTAATTAAAAATTTACAAAATTAAAAATAAGTGTTCATGCTTGAAATTAAAAGATTTAACTTAAATTAAGCTGGAAAGTTACCTCAACAAATTTTAAGTTGTTAAAAAATTGCAGCAACATTTTTTTACAGTGTAACCTGAACTCGGTTGCCTTGAGAGTGCATCAAAAGCTCCATTCTGAGAGCTCACATACATGACATGGGCAATAGAAGACAGAAGAAGAGATGGAGACAAAAACATTTTATCAGACTGGGATTTGATCATACGTCCATCTGACTGAGGGTTTTGAACCGGTTTATATTGATTCTTGTAAAACTGCAGCAGAAGTTGTAGGCCTACCTCAGTGATTTCACTGTGTCTGTCCATCTGCAGTGTTGTTCTGCAGAATACACATCACCTCCTGTTAAGTAAAGTGAATCAGATATAGGACATGAGTTTTAAGAGGTTTAATATGTCATCCATGTGGTCATATGTCAGATGCATAAATTGTTTAGCACCATGGTAACTGCAAGTTTCATATTTACCCGAGTGTGAAAATGATATATTATTTAAATTCATTAGGTCAGTGGTTCCCAACCTTTTTCAACTCGCGGCCCACACAACCAAACACATATGTTTGCATGGCCCACCGCAAATAAAAAAATAAAAAGTAACTGAACTCGCTATTGCTGGGATAATAACTTATTACTAGAAGCTAGATTGTTAAAGCTGCGGTAGGGAACTTTTGACGCTCTAGCGGTTAATAAACAGAACTGCTTGCGTCTTGAGGAAGAACATTGTAGCCGGAGCGACTTCTCTCTGTTCATGTCTATGAAGAATCACAAAGGTACTGGGTTACTCCGCCACGGTACCCCTGAAGCAATCTAACATAGTCCGAATATAAACACTTATTATAGGTGCACCCTAGTGATTCAGGACAAGCTAAAAACACGGTTTGGAAAATGGATTCATGGTGTACTCGCTTATTATATACATTTTTCTACATTTTGAACATAAACAAAGTTACGGACCGCAGCTCTGATTGGTTGTTTCTTACCGGGAGCGATGGAGTTTCTGCAAATGGCAATAGGACCACTGGGAGGAGCCAGAGGAGCTTGATTTTTTTCACAGATTATCTGTCTCATATTCTACTGTCAGGACATAATGACAGGTTTAATAAATATGTAAAAAAAATGTTTTACAAAAGTTCCCTACAGCACCTTTAACTGTCTTTATTGAATGAACTGGCAGAAAATAACTCGGGCTGGCACCACTTGGCACATCTGTTGTTGTTCTGTAGCATATGCAGCAAAAATATCTAAGATAAATTGGCGGTTTATTCTTAAACCAATCAGCAGCCCAGAGGTTGAAAACCACTGCATTAGATTTAAGAATCGGTCACATTATATTCAAATTGGCTGAGTACCACACTACTGAGAACAGCATTTAGCTTGTAGGATGCTCTCCAGCTGTCATTGATTAACATGTTAAAGAAGTTAATGAATATTAAGAGGAAATTCATCCAAAACTTTAATTTACTCTACCTAATGTCATTCTACATCTGTTTGACTGTCTTTCCTCTGTGAAACTCAAAGGAAACTTAGCATAATTTAGAATGAATTCTTTTTTATTATTTCATTTCTTACTGTTTAGTCCCAAAAAAATCTTCAAAATATCTTCTTTTTGTGTTCTGCAGAAGAAAGTGAGTCGTGGAACAACATAAGGTTGAGAATTTTTGGGTCACCCTTTCCCTTGAAGAGTTGCAGTTTTAAGGGCTTCATATAATCTACATGAAGGTACATTTAGTATAGCTACTTAAGTAAAAGTAAAACTATTATGATTATTATGATTCATAAACATTTTTACAGTTTATCTAAAGCACCTTTTAATTGGGATGGACCTGATCTTTGGTACTAAGCATAAAAGCAAATGCAAATGCAGAAGAGACGAAGACAACATTAACACTTTTATTTGATCACATTTGATCACATGTTCAGCTGAATTTCTTCTAACCTGACAGTTTGATATTCATTTCTTCTTGAAAAAGCTCTTGAAAAATCAGCAAGATGTCTTAATAATGTACACAAGTGCAATTCATTTTACATTTTCATATTCTATTCCATTCCATTCCCTGTTATCATGTCCAACAGGTTTGTCAAACCTGAACTGTAGCAAGATGACTTCAAGAAAACCAACAATCAGTTCAGATAAAGAGGTTGTGATTTATTTGCTATGCATTTTAAGTTCCTTTCTGTAGCCATCTGAAAGAAAAACAAATCTCTCAAACTTAAGACGCAAGCGATCAAACGGTGCATTTCATGTAAAATGAAAACAAATAATCAACCCTCCTTTATCAGCTACGGCTAGGAACTGTTCATAACAATGTGACTTCAATCCTCCAGTCTCCTGTCTTCACACTGGCCCTGAAGGAGCATCAATCGTAGTACATCACAGCGACATGTAGAATTAAATACAGGGATTTTCTATACAGGCTGCTCTTGGCTTTTGTGTTTCTTTCGCTCTCTTGACAAGGCAAAACACAGTAGGCAAAGATAAATTGCTTTAAATATTTACAAAGTCATGAGTCGTATAATTTTCAGAGAGGATCTGTCTGTACATTTACCCTCTTACTGAATAATTCTGGAAGAAAACAACTGTTACTTGTGATTGTCAGAGTTTGGAGTGTCCACTGCAGTCATCTGAGGATCTCTCTCTCTGTGTGTGTGTGTGTGTGTGTGTCTTGTTTCTACTCCTCAGTAAAGGTGATGACGTCATACTGGATGCCCTGCTGCTGCAGCTGCTCCAGCTGTTCAGGTGTGGCCTCGGTGTAAACCGTCTGAGCCTGAGCCATGGCTGCATCTGCAACAGCTTCACACACAAACACACATCACTTACATCACCTCTGACTCTCTTAAACGTCACCAGAAGGTTGTAGTATTAAAACTTTCTGTTCTTGGGTTTTGAGTGAATAAAACCTAGTTAAGTGTGAAGGTGTAATGTCATACCTGTGACCGCTGAATGGGCGGCTGCCCCCAGGTCCTCAGGCTCGGCAGTGATGGGGACGTACTGGATCTGTCCATCCTGAGACAGAGCAATCTGGCACACCACACAGAATAGATTTACTCTTGAATCAGAGTAAACAAACACATTATGCATCACATTCAATTTCACTGTTAAAGCCAGTTAGATAATGTTGAAAAAAGTTTGAGGTCTTTTAAAGAAATGTAAATGTACTAAATGAATGGTACATTAAACTCATCAAATGTGACAGTTGAGATTATTACATTGTTAAAAAAAAAGATTAACCTTTCAACTTTCTATTTATCAAAAAATACTGGAATTTTTGTGCATGTTTTCTAAAAAATAATATTAAGCACTGTTTTTAATACGGATAATGAGATAGTATTATTAATATACATTTCTTGAGCAGTAAATCAGCATATTAGAATGATTTTTGAAAATCATTTAAAAAAAGACTTTAAATTTTTTTTGGTAATATTTAATCAAATAGGTTTTACTGTCTATTTATGATTAAATAAAAGCAGCTGTACGGAGCATAAAAACAAATTTCTACCAACACTAAACTTTTCTATGGTTTTATGATCCTGATTGATGTCACTTTATTAAAACAGCATTTTATATGACAGCATTTCAGGTTTCATATGCTGTCATTGACAACAAAGTTGTATATTGAGCCATTTACAATTATTATTTCCCTTAGAATCAAATAGTTTCAAGTAGGAAGACATGAACAGCACAAAGTATCAGAGTTACCATGCTGTAATTTCTATAATTCAAACACAACTTTAATGCAGCGTAATATAAGCTTTAATATAAAAAAACATGTGTAATCAGCTCTGGGTTCAACCTGTTGCTCCTGCAGAAACGTCCCGTCATGCTCATACTGAATGTGAGCGATCCGCCCATCCTCCATCTGCAATTCACAATCAGAATTATTTATTGTCATAATGATGAAATATAGCGTCCTCCAGAACACAAATTATAATGAAAATGCTTTTCAGGCTGCAGTAACTTCCATCAGAGAACTGTTCATCAACAACCATGAGGAATTCTGGACCCTTGGGTTATGAATGATGGAAAGAGCACATTCTTACCTGAAAGTGGTTTCCTTCAGATAGCACCACATATTCCCGCGGGAGCAGATGCTGAACTCCATCCTGAGAGATGATATACTGGACCTAAGGAAATACAGGGCAGAAGAGGTCATTCAGCATACAACGGAAGCTCTTGAATGTGTTTGAGGATCAGACACACACACACACACACAACAGTTCAAATGTTTTTATTTTTAATTATATTTTCAGCAGCCATTACTCCAGTCTTCAGCATCACACGATTCTTCAAAAATCATTGTAATATGCTGATCTGGTGCTTGAGAAACATCTCCTATTATCAGCAATGTTGAAAATATTTTTGTGGATTTGTTCAGGTTTCTCTTTTAAAAACTTAAAAAGATTTAACTGGATGTATGTATATAATTTTGCTGCTTTTCTGAATAAAGCCTTAGGAAAAGAGTTGTACCTCAGTGACCTGATTGTCTCCAGTCATTAAGTGCTGCACTGTCTGTCCATCTACTGTTGTGATCTGCTGAATATATGTTGCCTCCTCCTGAGAAATGTAAATGAAAACATGCAAGATGTGAAAACCTGATATGAAATCTTCTGTATTACACATACATTCAATATTAAAAGGCTGCTCTGTTTGCCAAAATGTGACTGCGTGCATTGAGCAAAAGTGCAAAACCTGGTCAGAAAGAGTCTGATCCTGAGCCACAATGATGTGTTCCTGACCCAAAGCCTGCTGCAACCTCTCCGGACTGATAACTGTCTGACCCGTCTGCAGATCTGAACAACACAGGAAAAATAAATATTATTAATGCATAAGTATGTCAAATAATCATTCTGAATAGGGCTGTGTGAATCCATTATTTCTATATAAACAAAATACTATCTTATTCTGAGAGTCAGCACTTACTCTGCAGTGTGGCTAAAGCTTCTTCATCACTGTTAACGATGATGGTCTGTTTGGAGGGGACAGAGCGGGTTTTTTGGGGCGAGGGTTCCTGAGTGTGAAGCCTCTCCATGTGGAACTTCAGATGGCCGTTACGGTTAAACCTTAAAGAGAAACTCAGAGCACTGAGAGGCTGTGGAGGTCTGAGTGTATGTGTGTTGCTTACATCAAGTAGTGGAAGTGTTGTATAACCAGTAACAGCCAGTCCATAACCAGTACAGTCCATAATCATTTTAATAATATATATTTTTGAATTGCTCCCTCACCTTTGGCCACAGATTTGACAGGCGTAAGGCTTTTCGTTGGTGTGTGTCATCATGTGGCGTCTCAGGTCCTTCTTGTTTTTAGAGGCAAAACTGCAGCTGTTGCATTTATGAGGCCTCAAATATGCGTGCATGGCCATGTGAGACTATGAATATAAAAATAGATAGGTCAGACAAAGTCATAGATACTGAATTAAAACTCAAACCATATGATCAACACACCTTGACTTCTGGCCAAGAAGGTGCTGTAAAGTCACAGTCGGGGCATTTGAATGTTTTGGGGCCTATGTGCGCCCTCTTGTGGTTCTCCATGTCCGAGCGGCAGTGGAAAGACTCCATGCAGATGTGGCAGGAGAAGCGCTTGCCGTTCAGCTGTTTAGAAGGGGGTGATGGACACAGAGGAGGGGAACCTGGAGCTTCACTGCTTAGCTGCAGGAGCAGAATTCTGTCACTTAATCTTTCCATCGGGAATGAACACAATTGGTTATTCTAGCTGTGAAGTAACCAAACCGAGTCTCACCTCTACCTGCTGCAGAACTCCATCCGTGAAGTCTGAACTCAAATAAAACTTCTCTTTATTCTCTTTGAGAGGTGTAGAGATGGACAAGGGCTCGGTGCTCACTTCCATGAGCTGAGGCTCAGCTGAGGGTTCCTCTAAACTGCTGCCAAACACATGCATCATCTTAAAGGATTTATATGACATCATAAGACATTACACCAGCTGTTTCTGACATTCAGTGGTACCTGTGTGCTGTCTCTTCGGAGGCCTGCTCCACCACACTGAAATCTGCTCCCTCGTATGTACCCATGCCAATCTGTGTCACCTCTTGCGACACATCCGTTGTCTCCTCTTGCTCCACGGTCTCCGTAGCCGTCTCAAACGCCTCCTGCACCAGAGTGTCCCCGTTCTCTGACACATGGAATGTGACGATCTTTTGAGGCTGCAAGAATGAGCCCTCAGTCCCAGAGTCAGCTCCCGTCCATGACCCCGTCTCCAGGGTCTTACCATCTGGTTTCAACACTGCCACCTGAGAAGAGTGATCAGTTTAGCACAAATAAAGAAAAATATCGATAGATAAATATATAGTCATATCATTTCAGTTTAACAGGGTTATGATTTCAGAGATACAGATGAACAAATATAATCAGCTGAATTCATAAAAAGGCTGGTATTATTATTATTATTATTATTATATCTTACTAAGTATTACTAAGTATTTATTGCATTGTGCATGATCTAAAAGAGAATTCCTTAATCTAAAACAAAAGTCCTGTGTGTAAAGCATGTCTGATGTTTTGTACACATGAAGTCTATGTACACAATACATGCATTAATACATGAATTGTAAAGAAAACTTGCTTCAGCAAAATTTAAATAATGATTTTTTAATAATTTATACTTTGTAACAATATCACAAAACTTTTTATTGTTTTCTATAACATTTTTGTTGCTTATTGTTACAGTACAAATATAACAAACTTATATAACCATACTTTATTACTTTTCTTTCATTGAGCTTTTCTAGGCCTGTTAAACTTTAAACTTACAGATCCAATTCAGATATGAAAGTACTTCATATTGTTATTATATTATGGATGTAACATTAAAATGGCTCTTTTTCTGCCATTTGTAGGAGTGTTAAAGCACAATTCAAAGGCAAAACAGTGATATGATTGCATACACACCAGTATTGGCGTATAGTTGTGTCGTTGTTAAAATTTGTATCATTCAAAAATTTTACTTTTATTGATTATGACATTAATTCACTTACTGGTACTCACTTCATCCAATAAATGTCATACGCATTATGCATTTCTAAAATTATTTTATATTCCAGCAGAATGATGTGAGTGTGTACCTGCAGTTCTCTAGCGTTACTCATGTTCAGCAGCAGATCTAGAGCATTTTGGGCTGCGAGGTCTGATGTCTGGGCTGTGAGGGAGTGTAAAGATCAAATGTAACACTGTATACTAATAAGGTGAGTGATGAAATATGTAAAGCACACCATATATTTTAGGTGTGTTCCAATCACTGATAGCTTTTCTACGAACCTTGCTCATAAATGATGGTAGTGTTTCCCAGTGCATCTTGAGATACAGATGTTTTCCCTATGGACTCCATTGTTTGGAGAGTAATGGGGTCCACTGTTACCTTTAGGTGTAAAACAAATATTATATATATGGATCCTGGGATTTTATTTTATTCAGATATGCATATCTATGTACGTACAATGGTCCCTTGAAATTCCTGGGGTTCATGCTGTAATCTCAATTCCTCAATCTGCTGCATGGTGAAAACAGACGTCTGGCGCCGGCGAATTGGCTCCTCTGGGTGGGATCGGCTCCACTCATCGAAGGCCTCGGGGTGCCGACACTGCACATGCAGCCGCAGGTTCTTCCTGTGTCTGGTCGTGAAGTGGCACATGTCACATGAGAAGGGCTTTTCACCTGGTCAGTGGGTGAAGATGGACATATATGATCAGTAAACCTTCCTAGCATCAACTTTTAAACATTCTAATCCATTATATAACTCACCAGTGTGTTTAATGGCAATATGGGACAACAGGAAATCCTCTTTACTCGTGGAGTATTTGCACTCTTCGCATTTGAACGGTTTGTCGTTAGTGTGGGACAGCTGGTGATTAAGCAGGTGCTTCTTGTCATTGCAGGTGTACTCACAGAACTCGCACTGAAAGCTGACACAGGAGAGGAGAAAAATAGCTGCCTTTCCATTATGTTAACCAGAGGAGTTCAGTTTTAAAGAAGACATCCTGACATCTCACTTACTTGCTGTTCCCACAGTTCTGAATGTGTGTGAGAAGATGCATTTTGAAGGTGTAGCGCTTCTTGAAGGATTTCCCACACTGAAAAGCAAACACATTTATGTTAGTGTGAACAGCATTTATCCAGGGCTTAACCAATGTAGATTGTACAGACTGTTTATAGCAGTGCTTACTGCAATCTGCTTATCGTATTTATCAAAACTAGATTAATAAAATTCACACACCTAGCTACACACAAGAACTTTACCTTGTCACACATGTGAGGTTTCTCTGTGCTGTGTGTCTTCAAGTGTTGCGTCAGGCGTTTCTGCATGGGATATACGCGACCGCAGATGGGACATGGAAACTCGGACACTTTAGGAACCTGTGAAGGATTGATGCAAGACTGCTGTCACTGAAAACCTTTCCTTATCAAACCACTCAAAGCTAACTTAAACGGATACGTCATGTCACATCTTGAATCTTACCATATCGGTCTTTCGACTCCTAAAAGAGAAGAGACAAGAACATACATTTATTCTGTAATCGGCTTATTTCATATGTGAGTTTTACATTTCAATATTTCACAATTTCAAGGGGACAGACAAAAATCTAATAGATGACCTCAAAGGTTTGACAAAATAAAATTCATGACGAGTGACTGGTGAAAAGGAGACGTGCTCAATTCTTACTTGGTTTTGTTGTGGACAGCTGAGTGTCGGATCACGTCTTTCTTATAAACACTGGAGTAATCACACATCTCACATTTGTATGGTTTTGTACCTTCGTGATTGAACATGTGCTCCTATAGGACACATACATCACTTTTATAGTTATATACATTTATTCTGACATTAGCACATATTATACAAACATTTATATTACAGAAAAAATCATTCTTTAAACGTTTCTTTAACTAATTATTATTTATGGATTGTCAGATGAAGGACACTACTTCTTACCTTCAGTGAGGACCAGCGTTTGCAGCGGTAGCTGCACTGCAGGCACTTAAAGCATTCAGGGTCATTTCCCTCATGAGAATCCACATGGAATCTGAGATCCTCTTGTGAAAGAAAGCGAGAGCCACAGATCCAGCAATTATGAGGTCTTAGTAGAGGCTTAAGGGATCTGTAGTACTTGCTTTAAAAAAAAGAAGATAAATAAAACTTTGACTCCAGACTACAGAATGTGTTTTAAATGGATTATAAGGCTTTCTAAGATATAATTTTGTGTCAGACGAACAGGAGAAATTAATCAAATGTTGTGGATGAGTACAGGTACTACTAACTTGCGATTCATGTACTTTTTGTACTTCTTTTGAAGGAACCGTTTAGATGGTCTTCCTCTTTTTTTGGGCAGAAACTCCAGGTCATCAGGGCCTGTGTTTGACGAGGGATCTTTGTTTTCTGAATCTGACTGGCTGACGGCTGGTTCCACTGCTGACCCGTTGGATAGAGAGGTAGATCCATTCTCCAATCCTGACGAACTTGCTTCTTCCGGATCTTGAGGGTCCTCTGCATTTCTTGTTTGAGTTGCTGCTGGTGACTCTGTTTTATACACAGGTAAAAAATAATTATCTCAGACATATGCAGATTATGAAGTAGGTTGAGTTTAATATTTAAAAATCTTATTATACTTCTTAGACCTGAGATGCTGAATTAACACTGACCTGAGTCAAGAAGGAATTTGCGGGGTGGCCCCACCGTCCTACGGGGCCGTTTCCGTGAGGTAGAGGAAGATGATGAAGAACAGGAAGGAGGAGGAGTGCTGTGACTGGAAGCCAATCTGGACCTGGCCTCTCCATCCGCTGGCTTATAATCACGGTCACCTGAATGCAAAATGGAGATAAACTAAAAAAACGGAAATTAAATATAGAGTACACAAACTGCTCTCCACTGACCTTGATCATCAAGAGCTCCTGCATCAATGATGTCATCTTCTTCCTCTTCTGCTGCCTCCTCCTTCTTGACCTCAGTGACCGCTCGTGCCATGCTCTCGGACTTTCGAGGACGTCCCCGTCCACGTTTCTTTTGGCCTGGAACACATACGTGAGATAGCACATTCTACAACTGAGCTTGGATTCTCACAAGATTTTTTTTTTCACCTTCTGTCATCTCTGACTTGCTTAGATTGGGTTTAACAGACTCTGATCTGCTTTAAGATATTTAAAATAGGGCTGGGCCACATAGTAAAAAAAAAAATCAAATGCATTAAATAGCCCAAATATCCTCTCTGTAGGAGCATCTGACGGGGAAAGCTGCTTAAACTTTACATTTCAACTATAAAGCCCTTCATTTAAAGCATATATTATAAAATATTATTCAGATGTGGTCGTATCAAATAACTGTATATCCATAAACTATATGCCTCATACCAATATCACAACTTTTATGGCGCCCTGGGCCAACCACCCCTTCTGCCACGTCTACATGAAATTAAATTTACATATTTATCTATTTTATATAAATGTATATATTTAAATCATTCAGGAAAATAAAAGAAAAAGTACAATAAATCTTCCCAAAACTGCACAACTGTACAGTAAAAAAATTAATAAAATAAGTGATGTTACATATGTTTAAAAATAAAGTACATTACAAAATCACATTTTACTGTATGGTTATAGTTGGACAGAAAAATGAATGTTTCCCTATGTGCAATAGCATAGCATACCATAACGTAAGTGATATATTAGTCTATTTTAGTGAGGTCAGTGATAGCTGCCTGCATAATATTTATCTTTTGCACATTTTCCCCTCTTCTTTTTCCTAAATTTGATCGGTCTCTGAATTCAGCACTCTCACAAATTCATAAAAAGCAATGTTTCTCTGGATACGCACGAGTCTTGAAGTGCATGTAGTGCATACGAGCAGTAAAAAACCTGATCGCGCACCCTATTTTTCTTCTTCTGCGGGCGTTCTGTGTTGCCCCCCAGCAAGATGCCGCCCTGGGCGGTTGCCTATGTCGTCCAAGCCTAAATCCACCAGTACCAGTGCTTATAAACAACATATTGATATATCATACAACCTCAATACACCACTCAGCCCTAGTTTAAGAGTGCCATTTTGGACTGGGCCATTAACAAAGAATACATTTAAAAATGACCAAAGTAGCACCTTCTACTTTACCTGGTGGTTTAAAGTGTTTGTCTTTCATGTGGTTGATGAGCGTATCCTTGGAGACACTTTTATATGGGCACATCTTACACTTAAACTGCTGTACGATCACCACCTCCATCATTTCCTCTAGCTCAGCCATATCTGGGGTTCTGTGCCCAGGCTCCTCCACAACCCCAGACTCCACCGCTTCAGGCTCTGGGTGGGTGGAATAGGTCCCACTGCTACTTATGTATGAGCCAGGCAAGTTATCATTGCAGTCCATTTGGTCAGTGAGCTGGGATCCCACAGTGTCAGCCAGTGAGTGCTGAACCGTACCCTCGTCAGCATATAGCGAGCCCTGTGGTAAGTAGGAGTTCTGGGCCTCTTCTACCACACTTTCCTCTTGCTCTGATGCCGAGACGTGCTCCCTGTCATCCATGCTGCTGTCTATATAACGTGAATGCTGCGGTCGCTCCCCACCTTCAGCCCCGTAATCCAAGTAGTCATCACTGCACTCTACGATGTACCGAGAGGAGCGAAACGAGCATCTCTGAGGGCTACTGTTCATACCGCTGCACTCTGCTGCGTAACGCCCTAGAGGTTCTTCTGAGTCTGCCATGTTGTAGTTGGTGATCCCTGAATGACGTGGGGTCTGGTCTGGTTCGGCTCCTGAGCACTCGATGTAGCGAGCCTCTCTGGTCTGGTCCGGGTCGTCTCCTCCGCTGCACTCTATGTACTGGGAGTGCTGCGTCTGGTCTGGGCGGCTGCAGCTGCTGCTGCTATCGTCATGCTCACGGTATCCGGAGTGTCCAGGCTGGTCGGGTTCCATGCTGCCCTGTGGGTTTTCTGACGGGTCTGCCTGGTCCAGGCAAGTGGAGGTAGGTCCATCGGCAAGGGCTTCAATGGCAACGCGGCTTGACAGAGCGGAGGAAGACATCTGAGCCACCATAGGAGCTCCTACGCACAGTGAACAAAGGAAATGGCTAATTAAACATCCATAAACTAGCCCTGGTTCATCATTATGGAACAAAAAAAAGAAGATTTTTGAAGAACGCTAGTAACTAAAGTTTCAGTTCTCATTGACTTCTATTGCATTTATGTATATTCAATATGAAGTCAATGGGGAACTGAACAGTTTAGTTACCAACATGTTTTTTTTTCATACAGGTTTAGAACGGCAGGATGAGGAGAAAATATTCCTTTTAAGACTATCCCGTTAAGGTAATTTGAAAAGTTACTTTCTGCATTGAGAATGGTAGTAGTACTTGAACATTTTGGTCAAATAATATAATAACGGACAACTTATGCATTCAAAATCTAGATTAGTCACATAGATAAGAACAAGACAAAAAGGAATTTTACTACAATATAAATACTGACAGCACCATATGTAGGATGTAGGGATAGTTTAGTCAAAAATGAAAGATCAGTCATAATCTATTAATGCTCTATTGTATAATATATCTATCTATAATCTATTGTTGTTAAAAACTCATATGATTTGCATTTTTTTGTGGAACAGAACAATCAGCACACTGATTGTCAACCTTGCTGACTCCAAAACCACCAATGTCCACATATATGATTATAGTTAAAAAAATGAAGAAAAAAAAGAATTCCAGACGTTTGGAGGTGAATTAATATAATAAACATATTATTTTTATTTTATTTTTTTCATCTTATTTCAAAGCTTGTTTTGTTTCCCAACAACCACAGAGTGTAGGTGAAAACAAGTATGTGAAAAGAACAGTATGTCCGAATTCACAGTGTTTATAAAACAGTAGGTGAAAAGTGCCCAGACACCCTACTACTTCATGGATGAAATTCTGAAGTGCACATCTGATGGACAATTTACTATCCCATGAGGCTATGGGAGAGGATTTGTGAGTGTCAGTAGAGTGATGCAACTGACATTGTAGGTCATGTCCGGATTACAATCTTATGACACATTCATATAGAACATACTAAAAGAAGCACCTACTTATAGAGTATTTGATTCTACATACAGCCCTTGACTTTGAACTCTAGGGATCTTTCTCACCATCATCAGGTCCTTGAAGGATCAGATATTGTGTGGTCTCTGCACTGCCATCCTCTGCACTCGTAACTGCAACACATCCAGTAAAATGGACCCAGAAACACAGTATTGACATTGACATAAACATAAGGATGACAATGTCTACCATATTAAATACCTTGGCTGCAATAAAAAAGAAGAGGTAAGAGGTTTTTCTACCATTCATAATGTCAGGTCCAATGGTGGATTCGATGATCTTGTCGATAGCTGAGCCCAGATCTGAGGAGGTGGAAGCAGTGGAATCAGAAACCATCATTCCTCCTTCAGAAACAGCGCTGGAGTGGACCAGGACCTGGACAGACTCTGACACCAGGACCGACTGTGTCACTGTGGAGACGCTGGACACACTGGTCGACTGCGCGACAGATGAGGAGTCTGGGAGATGAACTCTTCGCACATCTGTACTGGAGCTGGTTTCTGGGATAAAAACCTAAAGCGCAACCCAAAAAATAAACATAATAATGATAACCTTGATATGAATTACGCAGTAACATGTAGTGATATAAATGTGTGGGTTGTTTGTCTTACCACAAGTCCCTCAGAGCTCTGTCCTACGTGACAGTCTGACTCTGGGGCCGGGACAGGAGGAGCCGCTGCATCGCTGCTATCAGCAGACATGGCTTCTGAAGACTCCATGCCCATGCCGCTCTCTGATGGCTCCTCCATCCCAGAATGCCCCACATCACTGCTGCTCTCCACCTCCATCTCCTCAGAGTCCATCTCTGCTCTGTGGGAAGTGTCTGTCACTCAGTAATACAGAACTTAGATGGACATTGCATTCTGAATGATACATGCTTTGGTGATGACAAGTGCATGAAATATAATGAGGTACGGTAATCTTTTATTTATTTATTTTTTTATGTACTTTGATGTATAAACATGATTTTGTGGAAGTTCAGTATTTTAATATTTATATTAAAGAGATTTTAACAAAGTTTGAAGCCAAAAAGAATTCTAAATAGAAATAGGACCTTCATTCAGCAAGGATACAATACATTTATCAACAAATACTATTTTGAATAACTGCTGTTCAAAAATGATTATGGATTCCACAAAAATATTAAGCAGCTGTTAGTTCATGATAACAAAAATAAATGTTTCTTGAACAGCAAATCAGCATATTAGAATAATTTCAAAAGGATCATGTGACGCAATGAAAACTGGAGTACTGCCTATTGAAAATGCACAGAAACAATGTAGGCATACTTATTAAAATATATTATAATATGAAACAATTCATTTAAACAAATAATATTTCACAATATCATGTTTTTCAACTGTATTTTTGATTTAATAAATGCAGCCTTGGTGAGCAAGAGAATTAAAAAACAACAAAAAAGTATGAATATGAACAACAATTTTGAACGGAAACGTACACATATTAAATCATTTATATTGTCTCCCACTATTAAAATAATTCATACTCTATATCCAAAAAAAAAAAGATTTGTTAAAATCATTATATAGGAGATACAGTGGGTTTATATAATTTTTTTCTAGAATTATATAATACATAATTGTTTACATAATTGTGTAAAGTGTTTTGCAGTAATCAGTGAGCTATGCAAATAAAATCCCATGTAAAACCGCTCAATAGCTTATTTTCTTTCATCCAGTTTTAACTGGACAGATTCACTTTGCAGAAAAGCTTTTTTTGCAGTAAGGTTGCACAACTAGATTTTTCTAAATAAACTACAATGTCCAAAATATGTATTGCACCACAAGGTCTTTCTTTTTAATCATATTTTGTGTTGCATTGTACTTGTGGTTTCCTGCTCATGAATACAGTTGCCTTGTGATGAACCCTTTCTAGGTCACTCAAGCACATTACAAGCTTCCCAGCAAAACCACAAGCCAGCGTTGTCCCCGTTAAATTCATTTAAGTAACAGAAAACATCATCTAAATCACTGAATTTATCAGGTCGCATCAACACCCATCTAGCCGTGATTAGGACATAAAATATTTCCCTTCACTCAAACCTATCAAGGCCAAACGGTTTTTGTCCTTGCCCAACATGTCACGTTCTTGTGCTAAGCACTCCGACAATTTTATGAAGAAAATGTCACTACATTAGACGCTAATAACACTTGAGTCCTCTCAGGGACTGTGGCGTTTCTGTCTCTAAGCGCGTGTATGTGCTGCCCTTCATCCTGCCTGCTCGCGCAGCGCCATTTTCCCTCCCGCCGCTGCGAGTTTATTTTTTCCGCTCAGGCGATATGAAGAACCGCTCGGGGACCTCGAGGGCCTGCGCGAGAAGGGAGAGCCAGTTCGCCCGAATGTTTTTCTCTTGCTCATCATGGAAGAAACTGTATTTGTACACAATTCTACACCATTATTTTGAGCTACGATTTTTTCTTACCTTGAATTGACGAGTATTTTGCTCTTCACGCTCGCGAATGAGGCGAAATAAAATAGACCTTTGAAAGCGAATAGTCGGTAATGGTTTCTAGTCGGGCGCCATCAGCGTCTCCTCGCTTCCTGTCCTCAAAGATGGCCGGATCTCATTTATCCGTCACAGGGAAAATACGAGAGGGACAGACCTTTAATCTGTTTTATAATGTATCGCGATTTGTTTTAAAAGAGTTGTACTATTTAAAGAACATGGATGCAGAACATCTCACTTCATCCTTTAAGTGGTTTGTCAAATAATGTCGTGAACACGGAGGACTAATTGCTCTCAGAGGACGAAACCGCCAAATGTCTCGCGGATTAATATGACACAAGTTGTTTATCTTAAGAGCATCGTTTATAATTTTTGATTACGCCAAAATAAACATCTTTTATTTCACATATTTAATGTGAGGGGTTATACACGAGTCAGGTTACATGTTAAAACAGTTTACGTGTCTGTTAAACCTGTTCTGTTGATGTTAATGAGACGTGTACACTACTGCACATTCAGTCATTCCGCGTGAACTTCGATTCATATTTTTACTTATAATCTAGGTTTTATTTGTAAAATTAGTCTAGCGCTTTCACTTGTTTTAGCATTTTCTCTTACGGTGAATCGGTAAAACATTTAGAGCAACGTTAAAATATTAAATTCAGGTGTATTCGTATAGCGATACAAATCAATGCAAAGCAGCTTTACGGGGAATAAAATTTCTACAATATATTTAGTAGTTCTTATTTTAAATCATTATAATATATGCTTTTTGTATTATAAGTGACTATCTGTAAAATGATAACTTTTATATCAAATGGGCATGCTTTCGTGTGTGGTTGTGTAAATGTTTACATTAATTTCTACTGCATAAAAATATGAAACTTTCTTTCGATATTGATCAGCTGCTAGATGTCAAACACAAGTGTGGCAACAGTTTAACATTTTCTGCCGTAAATATGTTTTGAATATTAAAGAACTAAACTTAACGTTCCAAACTGCATAAAAAAACGGTTATTTGTCTAGATATAATGATAGAGCAGTTGCACAAGGACTGAATGGTCTTGTTTAAAAATTTATTGAGTAATCGTAAACAATGCAACAAACAAATACAAATATAAATAAGTGGAATGTGGAAAATTAAATTAATAATATTAATATCATTTACACCAGGCAAATGATTTCACAATATGCCAAAATCTGGGCTAAATAACATCTCAATATTAGCTCTAAGGCTAAAAATAAATCATTGCTTAGAAAAACATGTGAGTGGGGTCAGTACACAGAGAATGGATGCTTTGTTGACAACAAATGCATTAAGGCTACAATGTTCCTGAGGTGACTCCACTCATACATTTACAAACAAAGTTAATTCCTAGAATTAGCCTGGCAGTGCCTCATTGTAGTTTGATAGAACAAGATTACAGTTTCTCTTAAAGTGTCATTAAGAAACTCATCGTGGACAAAGCAGTTATATAGTAAGCTGAAATAAATTATAAGACCATGCTAAAGCTGACGGACAAATATGCCTAACATCCCGTTTCATGTGCCTAAGATCATTTCAGTGTTAAAACAGTTCATTTCCTATAACAGTTAAAGTCAAAGTCCCCATAACAGAGACTTTAAACTTAATACATTCTGTCTGTGTCTTCCTCACTACATTTTACACTGAAGAGAAATGGTTTCTCTATTGAAAAGGGCTCTGTCATCAAGTTAGGATGTTGTCACTATGCACAGCGACTGCACATCTTAGCATTTTAGGAGGTCGTACTTCACATAACCCACTTTGTCAACCTGCCTCTTGGCATTCCTTCTCCAGTAGAAATTCTCCCGGCAGAAGTAAATGAATCCTGGAAAATATTGACAAATAGCAGAAACAAATGTCATTTGCTTGATCAGATAAATCATAGTAGTTAATCTGACTTTATTAACGTTTTTAGACTATTAACTTTTAGTTACCCTTGTAGAGGAATACGTCATGTGAATCCAAGGGCACTCCAGTAAAGAAAGATTCGGTGAATCGTGGGAATCCACTGTCTATCAGCTGAGCCTTCACATCAAGTCTGTGAAAATAAATAAGAGATGAGAATACTGTGGAAAAACTACAATGAAAGAGCTTTACACTCTCAATCAGCTTTTGCACATTACGGTCCTGAAGCATAGGTCTCATACCTCCAGTAGCTCTCCCTGTTAAACAGGAGCACCTTGCCTTCTTTTCTCTGCACAGCTCCATCTACCCTGTCCAAGTTGTTTGGCAGGCCAAGCTTCTCGATTTTACGTGGTCCAAATACCTCATTTCCAGTATAAACCCAGAACTGTTTTTCTGTGTGCATGAGATAAAGTTGAAAAAGCGCTATTATATATCAACTTCAACATGTTTGACAATATTGGCAAAACATCTCAACCAGGTTAATAAGTACCTGCAAAGAAGTAGATCTTCTGTGTTAGCTGGTCCTCAAAGGCTGTGTTAATGACAGCTGGCAAGGCAGGCCACTTCTCAGATATCAAGAAAGGACCTTCGCGTTCTCCTTTGTTTGAGACCTTCCAGTAGTGCCTTTGAGAGAGAATTTAGAAACATGTAATTGAAAATCAGGCATAATGAAGTTGGTTTTGTAAGTTCATAACCCTATATACGTAGAGTTATAGCTCATACCCATTCTTGAAGAAATGAAGCTCTTTCTGGATTTCAGTGATGGAATCAAATTCCTTGATTTCGCAAGCATCCTTTGAAGGGTCGACGTGTACTGTGGTAGAAACGGTGGTTGTTTTCTCACTGGGGGTAGGCTTAGTTGGCAGAAACGGAGAGTAAGTGGTGAACTCTGGTTCTGGAGGAGTGGGATTAGGGCCAGGATTAGGTCCTGAAAAGAAATAATCAAATAATATAGATATTAAGACCAGGATAGTAAAAGACTATTGGGTTTTAACGTTTTTGAATAAGAAAATTTACAGTATTCCTAAAAATGTGATGGATTGTTTAATTGGATAAATACCATAGAGATACTGAATGCCCTTAATATCATCGCGATGCAGAGAGAAATCCTCTACGTATCTGTACATGGGATACATCAGTGCGTCTTTGACGTTGGAGTGCTCCAAACCAAGCGCATGTCCAAACTCATGAGCAGCCACCAGAAACAGACTGTATCCTGTGAGAGAAAAGACATGTTAGCCAATGTCTCCCTTTCATATTTGTCATAATGTCTGAAGGGGATGATTATCACTTACCCTTATCAGGGCAAAATCCCCATTTTTTATCTGTGTCATAGTTGCTGGTAGTCGCACACCAGAGTTTTCCATCGCTACGGCCTTCACTGGTGCAAGAAGAGTATTTGTCTCCAAGGAAGGTGAAAGGAAACTGGCATGGCTCCCCTTCGGAATTTCCACCAATCACAGCTGTGTCTGTGAGGGGAAATATTGTGTTATAAAATATCTTACTTCATTAAAGTTTCAGGGTCCAGTCTGAAAGTACTGCTTACCTCTGTTAGGACAGAATCCATACTCCTTATCACTGTCATAGTTAGCTGTAGTGGCACACCAGCGATACCCGTCATCTCGTCCTTCTGTGGTACACGAGTCATATTTTTTACCACCAAACACGAAGGGAAAAACACATGGTGCTCCATTGCCGTTCCCATCAAACGTGAAGAGAACTGTGGGAAAATGGAGAAAAGAATGTAAGGCATGGTTTTTGAAATCTTGTGACATTAATTCCACATATTAAGGCCAAAGTAGTCTGTTTAAATGTCTGTTTTGGAATTAAAGCCTCATAAAATCTTGACTGGAACACTTACGCTCACTGGGACAGAAGCCATATTTCTGGTCTTTGTCATAGTCTGCGGTGGTTGCGCACCAGGGGAGACCATCTGTGCGCCCCTCCGTGGTGCAGGAGGTGTAGGACGTTCCCTCAAACAGGAAGGGGAAGTGACACATCGCACCCTCTGCATTACCATAGTGGGTTTGAATCGCTGAAAGAACCACAATGTCATTGTCTTCTCCACTCATTTTAAGACAACAGGGTATACACAAGTAAACATGCTGACCTGACCTGAGTGACATTTTTAATACTGTATGTAAGGACACCTTACATTATTTATGAAAATGATTAAATGTGATATTATAAAGACAGTGTGTTTCCAAATGTAATTAATTGGCAATTTTATTTTTATTGAATGAAACCTAAAGCAAACATTTAAAATATTGCCCAGACCCTGGTTTAAAAACAGGGCTACAAAATTAGAAAATACAGTTTACAGTATATGAAAGAAATGAAGGAGAGGGATAGTATTAAGACAGTATGTTTCCAAAAAATAAAATAATTATAATTATAATAATAAGTAATTGGATTTTTTTAATTTCTGTTGCATGGAACCCAAAGTTAGCATTTACAATATTACCATTAGCTATAGATTTTAATGTATAAGTACTCATTTGTACTACACAGGAAAAATAATATACAAAATTAATGAAATGGCTTATTTATTGATATTGGGTGGAACTTAAAGTTAACATTTCAAATATTACCCCAGATTAATATATTATCAGTTTGACAAACCCTATTTTAGGACAGACTCCAACTGTCACACTCAAAACTGCAGAGGGAGCTATTGTTATACTGTGCATCCCGTGCAGCTTTTAGAGAGTATGATGCTACACGGTGTTTAAAGTACTTATATATTAAATACATGCAGTGAAAATAGGGAGTATTGGAATATTCAATACTCCCTATCAAGAATCACTCTCACCTGGTCCAGAGCCAAGGGTCCAGTATTCATCATCATCGAAATGGGCATCTCCCTGTATTCCCTGACCTGGAGGGTAAGCATGAGCCAACAGCCCATCTTTCCCATCAAAGGGATAAAGATCGCCATGATCTGAAACAAAAACAGCAGCTCAATCAAACTCGTTCAAACATTGTTAAATCGTAATACTTTAATATATTACAAAAACTCAACACACCAGCTTTGCCAAAGGAGATCATGATGTCAGCAGTGCCGTCATAGAGGCGCGTGAACGTCAGAGGGGTAACGTCACTCCAGACTTTGAAAGCTCTGGCAAAGGCGTCATCAGTCAAAGAGGCGTCCAGGTCAGGTGAGTAGTTCAAAATCCTATTTATCAAAACAATGCAATGGATTACAGTGTGTTCATTACAAATCTATGACATGTGCTGTATTCAAGGTGCAGATGGTTTAGATAATATCCCACCTGTATGTAACGTCATTCTGATCCCACTTCAGGTCTCCTCTGAAAGTCTGATAGTTGCGGATGTCTGGGACCCCACAGCGAGGCTGCTTCATGGCATCAATCGTGGCCTGGTCAAGAGAGCCCGTCTCCTCCAGCCCGAGCTGGTTCTGGAGCTTCTGCAGTGCTTTAGAAGTGGACATGACTGCCTGCAGTCCGCTCTTCTTGAGAACATCTTTGTAGCCATAACGCTCCAGGTACTCCTGGAGTTATATATTTAGATAGAAGAGGAATACATTAGAATAGTTCAAATCAATTGCATTGTACTATTTTAAAAGCAGATGAATGAATATCCAGAGAACCCATGAACTAAAACTTGATATACTCACATCTGCCAGCTGTGTGTCTGTCATGTTCTTGATCACATCTCCTGGGAACGTCACATACACAGATTTGAGCGGCACACACCAGGTTCTTAAAGAACAAGTTCCCAGAACCAGAAATGCCAAGACTCCAAGTCTCATGGTTAGCACTTCAAGTCACAGATCACGCTGAAACGATAAGAGCAGTGTTTGAAGGAGATGAAGTACAAGCGATGCTGTTGTTCTCTCTTCTCCTGCTCGGTCTGTCTTCTCTGGTGTCCTGAAGGCAGTATTTATGTGATCCCCAGGGCTTAGTCATTGAGCAGCCACCCACCATTTCAGCACTCCCACTTACTAGCACTTGGCCACTGAGAAGGAGTTTTTTTTTTTTTTTTTTTTTTTTGCATCCATTCAAAAAAGAAGGGGCTTTCCAGCAACCTCACATTAAGCTTGAGGACACAAAAAATAACAAACAAAGACTGTCTTGTCTAAATTCAAGTTTCTTAAAATAAATTGTGACGCATAAATATAAACATAAGTATTAATTAAAGCATCTTTTGCAATAAATATAACGTCTTTAATAATTGTAAGAAATTAGCAATGTGAATATAACTGTTTTTATGTAAAATAATAAATAAATAAATAGTACATATTTTAGCAACTGGATTTTTTTCAGCAATTGGTTGTATGAACATAAAAGCACTTAAGAACAAGAAATATAAATAAATAAATAGTATATATATATATTTAGCAATGGTCTATAAATGCATAAATGTATTAATGGAAAATAAGGATAGATAAACAGTATATCATTTTAGTAAATTGCTTTATGAGTGTAAATGTATTTATGGAAAACAAACAAACAAATATATGCATTTTTGCAATTGGCTATATGAGTGTACATAAATATAAATAATTGTTTTGTTTTGTTTTTTTCACAGTTTGGGACGGTAATGGAGGTAATGAGCACCAGAGAATGTTAATTTTGGATCATTTCCTGTCAAGAACAATGAATGGGCATACAGTCATTCTGTATTGGAAAACATTGGGAAACCCATAAACTGAAAGAGTGGGGGTAAGCAGCCTCATTGCACAATCTCCTTATATTTTTGAGCAGCATTGATAAAGCTGAGTAACTAATATTTACAGGTGTCTTGCCAACACAGCCCTATTAACTTACAGTATTGTGCAAGTGTATTCATGTGCGCTGTGTTGACATGCAGGTTCTGACTCGTTTTGTGCCCAGAGGCAAAGGAAATCCTAAACCAGTGGTTCCCAACCTTTTTCAACTCGCGGCCCACACAACCAAACACATATGTTTGCGCGGCCCACTTCTAAAAAATTAACTGACCCCGCTATTGTTGGGTTAATAACTTAGTACTCAGAAGCTAGATTTTAAACTATACTTATTGAATAAACTAGGGCTGTGCGATATGGACAAAAAAAAAAAAAAAAATTATTTTTTTGATAAATTTTTGCAATTGTGCTTTTACAGTCAGAAATGTATTCAGGATTAATTTGAAACATATTTCCAAAAGAAAACCAATCAGAGCTTTATCAAAAAGTTGTAACATCTCTAGAACAGACATAAGTCAAAATTATCACTATAGTGAAGATGTAAAAAAATGTATAGACTTGTGGCAAAATAAATAAATTAAAAAAAAATCCTGTATACAGGGACTTTTTTTTCTTTTTTGCCATGCATTGTTCATAGAGCTCATTAATTGTAGCGGTGCCTCAGGTGTTTGCAGTGTGTATACAGTATGTGTATGCGGTCAGCAGTGAGAGCGCATAAATATAACGCGAAAGCACATTAAAATAATGCACGAGTGCGAATCTCTCTGTTCGCAGCAGATTTCCTTTGCTCTGTCACAAAACCGGTCGTGCTTGCTCAGATACACGCTGCTTTGCGAGGAGAGAGTGTGCACACTTAAAACGTGTCTCCTCTCACTTAAACTGCATCCTGTTCACTAACAAATTCACTCTATGCTCATGTGTTAGACATGAATTATTTTTGCACGTTTTTATTTCTAGCCTTTTACCGCAGTGAGAACGCTCTGATCCGTCAACATTGGCTCAGAAAAAAGGCGCATCACAGACAGTGTTAGGCATATGCGCACGCTCAAATCGTGATTTTAGGACGTTTTCTTTTAATCGCACAGCCCTAGAATGGACTGGAAATGAACAGAAAATAATTGGCGGCCCACCTGCAATACCACCGCGGCCCACTAGGGGGCCGCGGACCACAGGTTGAAAACCACTGTCCTAAACCATAAATGGCCATAAATTAAACCAGTTTTGGCAAAAAAAAAAACTGTTGCCTTATTACAAATGAGGGTATAAGAGTATTGTTAAGTGATGCAATCATATGCTTATTCCTAATTTCAGTCTCTGACGTGTGTCTGTGTCCGTTTTTGGGGAAATTCTGTTACACACGCCTCACATAATGTAAAACACTGACGAAATATTTGATATCATTGCCTTTTCTAGTCATGAACATAAACAAATGCATCAGTACATTAATAAACTGTGACACACACTGAAACAGGAAAGTCTTCTCGCCTCGCATGTTACTAAAATTATCTTGCATGTCTCTGTTTTGGACATTAAAATAAATTTCCTCTCTCAGTGTACACTTGATAATGAATCAGCAGCTACTGTATAGTGAGGGTGGTGACTGCCTGTACGTTAGCTCTTTTGAGGATATCAATTAAATTAGTAATACAGAATAAGGTAGGTAAAAGTGATATGGTTTTTAAACAGAACAATCTAAGGCTGTAATGCCAAAGTGGACAAATCTGAACATATATTAATTGATTCTGACACAGTGATGGGAAAATACTGCATAAAGCCGAAATGTATTGAAAGACTTCCAACGCAAATGCAATATCCTTTTTAATTATTTAATCAAGATTGAAATACAAACTTTAATCCCTTTCAAAAACATAATAACGCAGATGCTTAATTGCCCATAATTAGACAACAGGAACCAGCAGCATTCAGAATTCAAATATAAAAGCTTTTTTATATCCGTCCTCCATTCTCACATCCATGCCAGTGTTTTCACATGCATAAATGAGCCCCATGTCAGCTTTCATAGGATTCATATGTTATTTTCTGAAATTGTTTTTTTGGTCATTTTCAGATTTAGTGGACACCAAAGGCAAGGGACACATGTTTGAGTTGTTTGTGACATGACATAAAACATTTCAGGACAAGTGGATACCAAGCTGACGTTTTGTCGCTTGCATGTTTTACCCCCAGAATGTTTTTATAAACAACTAAAAAGTGCTTTGGAACTGTAATCTGTATGTATATGTAGGACTACTATTCTTCTGCTTTACCTGAATTTAGAGTGAACTGATATAGAAAGCATGACTTATATAGCAAAATATCAAAAATACTGAGAGCATTTTATCAGAAATAGTTTTTATGGTCCACTGTAACGTCTGTATTATTTTGGTGGAGTTTGATTGGGAAATGAATTTGTTTTTTTAAAAGGATAATAAAAATTACAATATAATGAGGCCACTTTTAAACCAGTTTGTGTTTGTGTGTGTGTGTGGACATTGATGTGTGTGTTTAAATTTAGGGTGTGACACTCAAAATTGTGAGTAATAAATTATTAGTAAATCTTCTCTATATATCTTCTCTTCTCTATATATCTATATATATGCTGAATGAGATCTTTATCAGATCATTTAAATTCAAATAGAAGCTTAGTCCTGCATCACATTTAAATAATAATAGCTATATAACTAAACATATATATATATATATATATATATATATATATATATATATATATATATATATATATATATATATATAATGCAATTGGAAATAATAGAACAATACTGTATTTTCTACAAAAAAATGTTTGATCATGCTGAGGTAGAGTAAGTCCACATGAAGACTGAAGACACAATTTTCTCTGTAGACAACAAGGGAGTGACTCTTTAAATTTAAAGACAAAACAAGGGAAATATATTGGTGTTTATGTTTTTGAGACATAAGGCTGGCATTTGATGTGGAGAGCTCTGTTGTTCATTTAAAACCCTTTTGTGGACAAGCTTTAGTGCAACAATGACGGATGTCAAACTTTGACACAACACAAGAAAATAATTTCAATATGAATTAGCATAACAACAACATCATGCACACACACACACACATGCAGACAAGCTACATTTAGGAAGCAACTAAAATCAACAAAAGCATAACCTAATTTGCTGATGTGGTCACATTTGTTTATTGCACTGTTGGTATTACTATAAAAAAGATCTTGTCAAAGGGTTTCTCACTTCGTATAGTATTCCTATATTCTGACTTGCTGGCACACTGTTTATTTTTATGGTAAATCAAGTCCTGTTGCTATATCTATTTATAAGCTGGGTTAATTTATTGGACATATATTTACAATAATTTATGCACAATCATACAGGCACTATTATTTCCATCTGTCACATGAGTTCATCCAGATTACTTACGCGGAAACATCTGTATCTGTTTAAGTACGGCGTCAAGTGAGCAATAAAAAAACAGCTCCAGGGTTGTATAGAATGCCGCAGTGTTTTTGTTATTTTACTAAAAAAAAAAAAAAAAAAAACACGCCTAGCACACAACCCCAGCATTTTCTGCTGGGAATAAAATATATCAACCTGCCTTGTTTGGCAACAGTGAAATTACCCTTAATTTGAGAAAACAATTCTCATGCCATATGTTAAAAGAGGCGACCACAGCAGACATACGATGAGGATGTGTGTGTGACGTCAGTCTGAAAACATCCTTTGTGAAAACAGCATGCTACTGTTCACCCGATGATGTTCAGTCGATGATGGACGAGTCAAGGAGTGTCCACGACAAGTCCGCCTCTTCTTAACTCTCAGGGTGAAGCATGAAAATAATTATGCTTTAAATGTCACAGGCAGAGATTGCTAGCAATAAAACAACCACATACATAGTCTGCCCTGCCCTGGTCCTCCAGCCAAAGCCTACACAGACACTGAGCCCTCAGACGTGGGTTTGTGTTACAAAATGGCTGAACAACTGAATAAACTGTTCATAAATAATTGAGAGTAATTCTGTATCGTGTTTTACACCAATGAACACTAGTAAAATGGAGGGCTGCACCCCAGCTATGTATTCTATAAAAATATGCTTATATCATTCAGATAACTGAATGGGAATACATCATCCAGCAGACCAAATCATGTATACGACAGAATTTCTATTACTTAATTCTTGAGAAATGGTCTGAAGTGTCATTGTACTCCCTCTGGAGTGAACTGGTACACCAGAAAAAGTTTTTTTTTTTCCTGTGAAAATTACTCCTGTCTCAGGACTTCTCCAGCATTTTGATTCATTCATTTATCTGCCCCTATTTTTTAACCAAATTTAAAATCCATGCATAGAACCTACATTTTATTTATTTTTTAGAGAACTGATTATACTCAGATGTAAGTCACAATATGGAAGAAAAACTCCATTGCATTGCATTGCAACTTTAAAACAATAGCTTGCCAAACTACAGGACAATCATAATTACACTAGTCAATCTAGTCATTTGAGAAATACAAATAAAAAACATATTTAACTTAATATAAGTTACATTAAAAGGGGAAAATGCATACATTTAAAATGTCAAATTATTTAATTCATAATATAAACAGTGTTTTATTTTTGTTGGCACAAAAACATTGAGGTTTTTGATTGGCAAGCGATGACGACATTCATAACACTGTAGGGTTTTATCACAACTGACACTATAAGAGTCCAATAACACAAGCTCATTAGTGAAATCTTAACTAAACAGCATTTTAGTACCAAAGTAGAGCATTTGAGCGCTCATGCAAATAACCAAACTGTGTCAACGTAAATGCATTAACAACCGTACTGTGCTAGTGTGTGAACATGGCCTCTGTGAATCAACTGAATCATTTTAGACACATCATCTGCTGCTGTGTTGACATGCTTTTCCAGCGGCAAAAAAAAAACAAAGATGAAAAATGCCAATGTAAAATAAAGCTACTCTGCAGGTAATAAGCAAAAAGTAGCATTTTTAGGCTTTTATCATCAAAGGCACTTGTTTTATGCTTTGCTACTAGCGCAGCAGATGCGGACTAGATGGTTGCAAAAGAGGTTGAATCATTTCCTGTGTGGCTACATACAGTATGTGATGACATTATAGGAGGTAAGTGGGATTTTTATTTTTTTTTTAAACAGAAAGGGTAGGATATGAGCCACCTTACCAGTAAGATACCAACACTGGCACTTCATAGAAAGCTTAAGTCAACAGTTGCCAAGGCTAAATATGGAACAACATGATAACATCTACTCCCTCAGGTTGAGCAAGAAGTATCCTGAAGATTTCTCAACTTCTCCGCCCTTAGGAAACTGGAACAGTCACCGTCCATCAAAGTCCCTTGCAGTTTCAGAATGACATGGATTGACATCGACTCTGTCCCATCACCTGTCAACTTCAATCTTTCCTCGAGAGAGCAGTCATACTGACAAGTCATTCTACTTTCTCTTCCATCCCTACCTAGATATACCCTGCAGCGGGTCCTTTGTCACCATATGTAATGTTGTGCTGATAACACACACTCTCTCTAGCACTGATCTGCAGAGAAATCATATTTTTATATAATAATAATAATTGATAATAACTGCGTGTCAATTCAGCATATTTAAATTTTTCCTAAATGATCATTATGATACACTTGATGATGACTTGAGCAATGGTTGCTGAAAATTCAGCTTTGACATCATAGGTAAAAATGACATTTTAAAATCTATAAAAAAGAAATAAATAAAAAGAGTTAAATATTTTATTTATTTATTTTTTTGATAAAATAAATGCAGCCTTGAGCATAAGAAGAAAAACATTACATATTTCATACTTTTGACATCTAGTGTATAAAATAATGCATTCCGATTAGTATCCGAACCAATGAAATCCACCAAACAAACAATACACAGAGAAACACACAAAATCAGGATATTATGATATTATTTATAATACCATGCAGTGGAGATGATGTTCACCTGTCCCGCAAAACTGAAAAAGGTCACCACTAAGTAAATAGTCACTGCAAAAAGTGCTGTGTAATACATATGCAAAGCATTATTATTTAGAGCCTTAGGTGTCATGTAAAACTAGGATGGAAACAAAAAACAACATCAAAAAAGGTAAAGTCTGTGATCCACGAGATCAGTGAGTCAAAGTGCTGGTGTTAAAATAAAATCCCATGATGACTCTTCCGTCTGGCTGGAGTGAACTTCTGCAAAACTTTTCATAGCGCAGGCCTCACTGCAATGATTCATTTAAAGCATTGAGATCCAGAATCAATAGGTCTTCACTTCTCAGACTGATGACTGTTGTTTCCCAACTGAACTGTGAAAGGAGTATTACTTATCAGTCTAAACCGCATATTCTAAATTTGTTGTAAATAATAAAAACAAATGAGTCTGTCAGCAAAATCATTAGATAAAAAAACGCTAATATAATTGAGGCCAAAGTTCACAGGAACACACGTGAAGATAAAATAAAGTGGTGTGCACAAAAACAGGAGACAGCAGATGTTTTTGCTCAGCATTAACCGATAAACGTTGTAAACTTTGCACAAAAGCGAGAATTCACTGTCACTCCAAAGCAGCCACAAGCTGAACTCAGCAAGACCTGTAGCAAGCGGTGGTTAAACATTTCCATTTCCAGTAAAACCACACGCAAAGGAAAAGAGAGAGAACTTTTTGCAATGCATAAACAGACTTCAGAAAATCAGTTTAAAAGGCAATTAGGTCACATCCAAATGAGAAGAAAAGAAACAAGAAAAACAAAATGGGATGGGGGCTAAATCTAAAAAAAGATGGATTTTTCCAATGGCAGTCAGTGCTGCGGAGCGAGCGAAGTGCGGTTTTAGCGGAAAGGATTCTTTTAGTTGGCAAAGAAAAGCAGTTGTAAAGCTGTGGTTGATCACACACTGCCGTAGTGAGAGGGATGGACCACAAAGCTTGATTAACCCATATAATTACAGCTTATTTAACATGTTGGAATACACAGGACTACGCCTTTATAACAGTTAAATGTGTTTATTTTTTCTCTGTAAGCAATGTCTGAGAGGCACAGTAGTCAGAAATGTCTTCTGGCAGACAATATCAGGTATTTATAACTTAAAAATTGATTTTCAGAGGTTACGGGAAACTAAACATCCACAACTTTCAAGAGTCTTTTTGACCTTTTTAGTAGCAACTGGACTCCACAGGTATCCACAAACAACAACACCACCATCATCCTCATCGCCGCCAAGTTTCAACTTCATGTTTAAAACAACGTTTCCTCTCATTGGGGCAGGTTGGGGAATTTCCTCCTGTGCTTGAGTCAGGAGCAGCTGTTAGCATGACCTACACAATACAGGCCCTGACAAGACAAACTGAGGTAGATTCTGTGTGTGTTTATGTGAGGTTATGTGAGGTTAGATAAGTGGTCACCCTAAGGTGAGCATATTTTCTGAACCACTAATTTGTAACACTCAATCTGCAGGAATACTGTATGACTGTACACCAACAAAAACACATATGTGTGCTGACATAAGACAAACACAACAAAGTGTGGCAGGAGAAAAGCAGGAAGTGGCTATAAAGAAGAAATATAACCTACAAATACTGTAACAGTTATAAGTCAAAACAGCTTTGTTTTTCTGTATTTTATATAGCTATTCCATTTACAGAGATAATTGCATTGAGCTTTTTAAATGCAAATAGGGAGTTTAATACGAAAAATAAATCAACATAAAAACATATTTTGTAATAAATAATATTGATAATCATTTAATAATTACATCAATTTATAATAATAATCATTTAAATTATTTTAATGAATAATAATAATAACTATTAATTTTAGAGTAAGGTGAAATTATTTCTATGTTATATATTATTGACCAAATAAATAAATATTACTTTTTGGCAGGAAAAATACTAAGAAGAATAAAAATAAGAAAAAATTGTACACATTTTCAGAAATTCATCTAGGCCCAAATATCATAAAATGTGTTTTAGTATTTGACAACTATTAAGTGCTGAGTAGGATAATAGTCATAAAAATCCTGGTAAATTCCTGGTTTTCCACATGCAACAGATGATAATAAACCTCCCACATCCTGGCAGGCACATATGTAGGAGTCCCCTTACCGTAAGTGATAATCATCTTAAAGAAAACTCCAGAACCATGTAATCCACAAAACGGAATAATCATTTTAATAATCTACAAACCTGATTCCAAAAAAGTTGGGACACTGTACAAATTGTGAGTAAAAAAGGAATGGAATAATTTACAAATCTTATAAACTTATATTTTATTCACAGTAGAATATAGATAACATGTTTTGAAATGTCATGCCAAATATTGGCTCATTATGGATTTCATGAGAGCTACATATTCCAAAAAAGTTGGGACAGGTAGCACTAAGAGGCCGGACAAATTAAATGTACATATAAGGAACAGCTGGAGGACCAATTTGCAACCTTTTCAATTGGCAACATGATTGGGTATAAAAAGAGCCTCTCAGTGTCTCTCAGAAGTCAAGATGGGCAGAGGATCACCAATTTCCCTGATGCTGCAGCGAAAAATAGTGGAGCAATATCAGAAAATATCAGAGAAAAACTGCAAAGAGTTTGAAGTTATCATCATCTACAGTGCATAATATCATCCAAAGACTCAGAGAATCTGGAACAATCTCTGTGCGTAAGGGTCAAGGCTGGAAAACCATACTGGATACCTGTGATCTTCGGGCCCTTAGATGGCACTGCATCATATACAGTAATGCTACTTCAATTCAATTCAAGTTTATTTGTATAGCGCTTTTTACAGTACAAATCATTACAAAGCAACTTTACAGAAAATTACATTTCTACAATATTTAGTATAGCTTATAAAAGGTGACTGTCAGTTTATATGACACACGCATATGACAGGAATTTTCAAAAAGACGTAGTCAACCAGACAATGAAAATTATTATCATATGATGCAATCACAATATTTGTTAGTTCCGTATGTTGTTTCAGGGTTAGCATCATCTGGGGTCCTCTGAAGGGTTAGCATCATCTCTTCTCAGGTGTTCTGGATCCAGACTGGAGCTTGAGTATATCCTAGTTACCACCCTTGGCAAAACAGAGAAACAAATAGAGACATAACGTAGCTACTGTTCCAACAAAGTAAAATAAATTAGTTTCACCAAAGATAAAGAGTAAGAATGTGCATGTGACGAGTGGGACGGGGCCGAGAGCCGTGGGAACGGAGCGAGGCCGGTGGAGTGATTGGAAATGAGCGACACCTGCTCCACTCACCGGTCTCGAGTCCCACGGAGGAGATTATAAGGAGACAAAAGAGGAGCGACGACAGTGAAGGATGAGAGAGGACAAGGTCTGGGCTTTATTTTGCGTTCTGTTTTTGTTTGTGTGCGACAGTCGTCCGCGAGGGGCTGTGGCGCATTTATGTGTTTTATTTTCGCTGCTCGCTGCTGGGGTGAATCCGCGGTGCCATTGAGCAGGCGTAGCAGTCTGGCACTGGGGACTCTCGAGGCGGTGGGCTGGACTGAGTTGCCGGGGACGGACAAACTCGCTGCCGGCCGCGAGGGAACGGAAGAGTTGCCCTCGTTTGCCAGGGAGCCGAAGCCTGCTGCCATCCGAGATGGAATCGGGAGGAGCAGTAAATGGGGGACTCCTGCCGGCTGCCCAAAACCGGAAGAGCCATCTGCATCCACCGGGCGGGAGGAGTGTCGTACCGTCCGCCGAGGGCCATCCAGTGCCACCGGCAGGCACCACGGAGGAGTTCACCCAGCTGGTGGAGGGCCGAGCGGCAATTTTTTTTATTTCACCTGCGACACTCACTGGTCTCGAGTCCCACGGAGGAGATTGGAAGGAGACAAAAGAGGAGCGACGACAGTGAAGGATGAGAGAGGACCAGGTCTGGGCTTTATGTTGTGTTTTGTTTTTGTTTGTGCGTGACAGTCATCCACGAGGGGCTGTGGCGCTGTTATGTGTTTATTTTTTTATTAAAGTTTCATTTGTGTCAAGTGTCCACCGGTTCCCACCTCCTTCTTCCTGCGATTATGAAGTTTGTAAAAGTGTTACAGGGCATTTGATTAGATGCAACTGCAGTCACAATTTATGAGATGCATTATTCGAATGCTTGGCGAAAAAGATGTGTTTTTAATCTAGATGTAAACAGAGAGAGTGTGTCTGAACCCCGAACATTATCAAGAAGGCTATTCCAGAGTTTGGGAGCCAAATGTGAAAAAGCTCTTCCTCCTTTAGTGGACTTTGCTATCCTAGGAGCTACCAAAAGTCCAGCGTTTTGTGACCTTAGGGAGCGTGTTGGATTGTAACGAGAATTGGGGTAATATGATCACATTTTCTTGTATAGCTGCTGCATCTTGGACTACCTGTAGCTTGTTTATTGAAGATGCAGGACAGCCCATGATTAGTGCTTTATCAACTGTAACCAGAAGGTCTGGGAGGAAATCTGCAAATTCTTAAACCACTTTATTCTTAGGAATTCTGTAAACGGCCCTGGTGGTTTATACATTTTGCATCTCTGACAGTGTAACATTAAGCAGAAGTATTTGAAATGAGTTAAACCTGTATCCTGTTTTCTGGGTAACATTGAGAATATCACTATTGTTGCAACACCTCCGCCACGACCAGTCTGACGGGGCTCATGCTTATAACAGTAGTTTGGTGGAGTAGACTCATTTAGACCAATATAATAATTTGGTTTTAGCCAGGTTTCAGTCAAGCAGAGTTTATCAAAACCATTATCTGTGATCATTTCATTTACAATAACTGCTTTGGGTGTGAGTGATCTAATATTTATGAGCCCAAACTTTAAAAATTGTTTTTTAATTTATTTGACATTTTTCTGGTTTAATCACGATAAGATGTTTTCTAGATCCTTACATTAAATGTATATTTTGGCCTCACTATTCGGGGAACAGACACAGTCTTAATAAATTGGACAGAGCAAGTACTGTAATGGAAATCACAACATGGGTTTAGGAATACTTCTAGAAAACTTTGTCGGTGAACACAATCCACCGTGTAAATTGCCGTTGCAGGCTAAAACTCTATAGGTCAAAAAAAGAAGCTATATCTAAAAATGATCCAGAAGCGCAGGAGTTTTCTCTGGGCCAAGATTCATTTAAAAGGAACTGTGGCAAAGTGGAAAACTGTTCTGTGGTCAGACGAATCAAAATTTGAAGTTCTTTTTGGAAAACCGGTACACCATCTATGTTGTATTCTGAATAAAATATTGAAATTTGAAGTTTTCATTCACAATTTGTACAGTGTCCCAACCTGGAATCGGGTTTGTAGTTATTAGAAAAAGTCCTGAAAGATGGTTATATTATAGTTTTTAGAAAAACTACTGAAAGACGGTGATATTATAGTTTTTAAGTAAAAGTCCTGAAAGACAGTGGTCTAGTTTTTAGTAGAGATCTGATAGTGATCTTAGGTAGATTTTATTAAAAGATCTGAAAGATGATCTTAAAACCTGAAAGATGGTTTGGTAGTTTTTAGTAAAATCCTGAAAGACTGTTTTGCGTTTGTGTTGTAAAAAGTCGCTGACTTACGCGGAAGGTCTGGTAGGTGTCGATATTTCAAACAGACACTATAAGGACTAGAAAGGTGTTCGTTTTTATAAGATAGGGAAAGAAGTCAACATGCTTAAGTGGAAGGTTGAAAGGTGTTGACATTTCACACCAGGGAGTGAGACTAGAGAAAGATATGTTGTTTGTGTGTGCACACTTGTGTAAGCAAAGACAACTTGAGATTGTAAAATTATTTTTGTGTTGTCGTCTGACTCTTTGTATAGATATATCTTCATAAGAAGGACACTATGGGCCCTATCATACACCCGGCTCAATCTGACGCAATGCGCAACGCAAGTGTGTTTGCTAGTTTTAGTCCAGCGCTGTTTGCATTTTCCTGTCCAGTGCCATGTCGTTTAATTTGCAAATGCATTTGCGCCCATTTGTGCGCCCATGTGCGTGCTGGTCTGAAAAAGAGGCGCATTGCTGGCTCGTTGCTTTTTTAAGGAGCTGAAAATAGACTGCGCCATAGACTTACTCAAACCTGGTCTAAAGTCTGTGCAATGTTTTTGGCACAACTGGCTCTTAAAGGGAATGGAAGATGAGACTCTGGTTGGTTTATTGCAAGTTACACTCAAAAAAGACCCATTACTCAGTAAGAGAATAGGGACAACCCATTTAGACCATGCGCCCAGGCACGCCAACCTTTTTTCCCGTCGTTAAAATAGCATAAGTCGATTTGGACACGCCCTGAGTGCACCTGCGCTGTGCACTTTACACTTTGCGTTTAGATCGTTGAAATAGGGCCCATTGACTGGTACACTTGAAAGAAATGAATGATTATATAAATGAATAAATAGCTAAATAGAAAAATAATGATATACAATGTCTACATTTATATAATGATATATATATATATACTGTAATACATTTAATAACACATGCCCAAACATTACCTTATATCTAAAGAAGTCTATCATTATCCCAAAGAAACAATATGGAAAATTAATCCATTGGAGGGATTTAGAATAGTATAAGGTCTCCCAGACAGTTCTATCAAACCTTTACAATTAATCCAGAACTCGGCAGCAAGATAAATTTTTAATGAGCCAAAAAGAATACACGTCACACCTCTGTTTATCAATTTGCACTGGTTTCCAATAGCTGCTCGCATAAAATTCAAGGCATTGATGTTTGCCTACAAAACTACCACTGGCTCTACACCCATTTACCAAAATTTGTTACTTCAGATTTATTTGCCCTTTAGAAGCTTGCGTTCTGCAAGTGAAATTAAATGTACTTTTAAATTAAATGTTCCCTCCTGGTAGAATGACCTCCCCAACTCAATCCGAGCAGCTGAGTCCTTAGCCGTCTTCAAGAATCGGCTTAAAACCCATCTCTTCCATCTTTATTTGACCCTCTAACTTTAACACTCACTATTCTAAAAAAAAAAAATCGAACTACCTTTCTAATCTTTTTGTATTCTATTTTCTTTTCATTTATTATGCAATTGTGTGTGTGTGAGTGTGTGTGTGTGTGTTTGTGTGTGTAAAGACCTCTAACACTAGATTGTTCTATTCTTTTCTTTAAAAGCCCATGCTTAACTGTGTTAACCTAACTGAGACTTGTTATAGCACTTATATATCATTGCTCTTTTTTGTTGTTTTTGATTGTTTCCACTGTCCTCATTTGTAAGTCGCTTTGGATAAAAGCGTCTGCTAAATGAATAAATAAATGTAAATGAATAAATGGAATAACCAAGGGAATTAAAATAGCACTCAAGGAATGTGAAAACAAAATTATTGCCCTAGCTTCTATAGAAATATATGAAGATCAATCATTAATAATAGCAGATTTCTTTTGGATTTGTGGAAATTAACAATTATTGCCTTCTTTACCTATTGGGTAATTAAGAAACTACCATGGCACAATGGGGAACAGAACAAAATGCAAATCCAGAAAACAACAGAATTAGAAGAGCTTATATACCAGACCCTAATATACATATATATTCAATTGGACAACCTAGAGGAATTCAACGCGAATTTAAGGCAAGAGATGAAGTTAGAAGTAAGAAGGTTTTGAATCAATATTTATTTGGATTTCACAAAACAAAAACACAGAATGGATTAATTATATTTATTATAATCAACAAAGATTCATTAATTATACTGATGATGCATTAACATTGTTGGGAGACCAAGTGCATGCAACAAGTAGAATGAGTGTGGGGAGCCTGGTTTGCTAAACTAGGAATGTTTTTAGGAATTGCCATATTAATAGGAGGATTATTATTTTGTTGTGTATTACCTATATTAAGGACATTAATTGTTAATGCGACTGTCAAACAAATGGAAATGATAGCATATCCAAATAATAAGCAAATGATTACAAGAGACAATTTAAATTAATATTATCAAAAATGGCTGGACAAAGTAAATTTGCAAATATTGAATGAGAGCTCCAGTACCACAAGTGAGGATGAAAATGATGAGATGAACCATACTCTGGGTGTATGTGCTAGCCTAACCTCTCCCCAAGAGTGACCCTTTACGATGCGCATTGTATCTGGGTTGAAGAAAACTTACTGTATGCATGCTCTGATTTTTGAGTTTGTGTTATATATTATATATGTTAAAGAATGTGAACTATTGATCATACCCCCAATATATATATATATATATATATATATATATATATATATATATATATATATATATATATATATATATATATATATATATATATATATATATATTATTTATTTATTTTTTTTTTTTTTAAAGGTAAGGAATCAGAATCTTTTACTCCCTTTCCCAACAAATCCAATTAAGAATGGTTAGGGGAGATGTTTGGTTCTGATATCCTCCAGAGCGCGATTGCATAATTGGGACATTGGTAATGAATATGTGTGACTTCATTTAGTCACTATGTTACAAAAGCCTAACTTATGAAGTAACGCTCAGGGAAAAGTTAGGTGAGTGAGGCTTAATTAAGCCTCAGAGGGGGGAGAATGTAGAAGATTTTCAGTGATCTTAATTCAGTATAATACATAGAAGTATGCCTATTTGTAGGAAGAAACTAGTCTACTATTATCTATTATTATTTATAGAGACTGTGAGTAACTGTGTTAAAAGCTGCAGTAAAGTGAACTATTTTAAAACTCGAAGACCCTGCATATATGGAAAGAATCTGTTCAGGACTACAACAAATACAACATTGAATATATAAAGAGCTCCTAACACACACACACACACACACACACATATATATATATGGAATGTGTGGAAAGGATGTTCTGGAGTTTTCTTCGGCAAATGCAACTCGGCTTTGTTGTGGTCAGTAAAGTCTACTATCTTGGCTTCAAATCCTCTCTTAGCAGTTTATTTTGAACAAGGAAAAATCCACAACAAGCACACCTGAATTAATCCAAACACGCTCAGGTGTGTCAGGATGCAAAGGTGGTTACCAGCTTCTCTGTCTAATTGTCTGTTTGCATTAATTGGCCTATTAAATGTTATTTCTCCATTCATTTCATTTGTTAACTTTTTTTAACAGGTATTCATGAATATACCTGTAGAGGGCACTGTGTATCTCTGTATAACTTTGTGGACAAATCATTAACACACAAACCTTTGTGTGTGTGTGTGTGTGTGTGTGTGTGTGCGTGTGTGTGTGTGTGTGTATGTGTGTGTGTATCCTACTATAGTTGCTTGCATCTCAGCTTATCTAACAGATTTGATTTATTCAACTTTAAGAAGATCAAGCCCTGTCTTTCGGAACATGCTTCACAACTCTTGTTCAAGCTCTTGTTCTGTCCAAGCTGGACTATTGCGATGCTCTCTTGGCTGGTCTTCCAGCCAGTCCTATCAAACCTTTACAATTAATCCAGAAAGCGGCAACAAGATACATTTTAATGAGCCGAAAAGAATGCATGCCACACCTCTGTTTAACAATTTGCACTGGCTTCCAATAGCTGCTTGCATAAAATCCAAGGCATTGATGTTTGCCTACTAAACTACCACTGGCTCTGCACCCATTTACCTAAATTCATTACTTCATACTTACATACTTACAGTATGTGCCCTCTAGAAGCTTGTGTTCTGCAAGTGAAGGTCGCTTTATTGTGCCATTCCAAAGAGGCACAAAACCACTTTCACAGACTTCTAAATGAAATGTTCCCTCCTGGTGGAATGACCTCCCCAACTCAATCCGAGCAGCTAAGTCATTAGCCATCTTCAAGAATCGGAGAATCAAGAATATCTTCCATCTTTATTTGACCCTCTAACTCTAGTAATATTCTAATTTTATTTTTAAAAAATGCCCTTTTTAGACATGCACTCTATTTCTTTACTAAAAGCTTGTTTTCTTTAAAAAAAAAGAAAGAAAAAGAAACTAACACTAGCTCTTCTAATCGTTTTGTATTATATCTATTTGTTTTCTTTTTATTTATTATACAATTAACAAAATAAAATAAAAATGCCTCTAACACTAGCTTGCTATATTTATTTCCTATTCTATCTTTTTTCATTTTCTTTTTTTATTCATTATATGGTTAAAAAAAAACTTGCCATACTTATACTGCATTGAGCTAACTGTTATATAGCACTTGCATATCATTGCTCTTTATTGATTTTGATTGCTTCTATTGTCCTCATTTGTAAATCGCTTTGGATAAAAGAATCTGCAAAATGACTAATGGCTAAATGACTATGAACAAGGCAAAATTTTGACATGTATTGTAATAATCCCTTTTCAAAGTAAACTATCAAAAGAACAAATGCAACTTGTGTTTTCAAAAAGCAAATTTGTACTGTTTACCAAGTAAATGAATCTGTCAATCTCTGTTTCTAGAAATACAAAGAAAAACATCTTTCAGATGTCAAATCACTTACTGCTCACACAACAGATAGAGACACATAGCCAGTCATAATGGTTGTGAAATGTATAACACATGAATTCATTCTTCTAAATACAATTGGATTGCTACATTAACATACATGTTTACGTGTGTGTGGGTGTGTGTGGGTGTGTGTGTGTGTGTGTGTGTACACAGGAGTGTGAGAGTGTGAGGGTGCCAATGGATGCTGAGGTGCTGGAATTCCTGGAGGAAGTGCTTCATTAAACCAACAGCTGTGACCGCACTGCCCTCAATGTGTGCTACACTGATAGCAGAAGCTCTTCTTTGTTTATGTATTGCTTGTTATCATTCCTTTGTATCAAATGAATGTGTATGAAGAATTACTTTTGGTAAAACGGTGTCCTTGCAATTAAAAATAATAATTTAATGTTCTCCTTTTCTACATGATACCTCATAGCAGTTTATAGATCGGCTTGATTGCAGGTCTCTCTGCTCCACTGTTTCTGTCTGCTCTGGCCTTTTTTAAGCCTGACGTCTGCTCCATAAATTTTGCACTGTACTACTGATCTGCTCTGTTGAAAACCTGGCCCATAACATCTCTGTAAGCTCATCATTTTACATGGTGCTTGTTTAAACAATCTTTGAGATATAAGGGCCAAAAGGGCCTCTTTTTTGTCAGATATTATCTTGAAAAACTGTAGGCCAACATTCATCCATATTAAAGAGAATCTAGGACTCAGAGCGCTTTTTATCCAGATATTCAGGACAAAGCCTGGTGAAGTCCTGAAGCTGTAATACCTTAAAAACTCTATGCTTAAAAAAAATCTGCCACATGAAAACATCTACAACTAAGAATATTTTGTTCATGTTGTGTTGGTCAGTAAACTTTGGGGGCTTACTCAAATCCAAGAGGATAGATATTTATCTTTCTCATGCTTCCAAAGCAGCCAAAAGTTCCAGTGCGGAACATTTAGTTTTCAGCATCATTTAATCTGCTCTTATGTAATGTTTATTTAAGCTTAAGCCTGAATAAATTATTGGAGCTTGAACTAGAAACCCTTTTACCTCATTCATGCCTGCTGACCTAACTGAGTTGGATAAGCTGGCATTCATGTGTTAGTGCAGTTTCTGTTATGCCCAACTGAAGGCCATTTAAGATTAGACTGTAGACCTTAATTAGAAAACACAGGGAAGATGGACTGAAAACCTTTTGTCTGTTCTGGTGATGAGAACAGTAAGCACTGCATCAGTCACATGTGAGTACGAGTAAATAAAGACTAAATATGTAATGGATTATAAGCAATAGCAATGCTGTATTATCTTAAAGCACTTAAAAATTCCTGCCTGATAGCTATGTTGACATTATGACATGAAATCATGAATCTTCTTTTATTAACTCATTGCAATGCCCAGAAGCTATAAACATCCAATCATTTTGCTTCAACCTTACATATTTTCGACAAGTTATCCTGCTTCAATCATTCACATTAAATATGATACAATTAAAAAAAAAATAATAATAAACAGGTTAACAGGTTAACTGTTCATTCTAATCTGTATTTAATGACGAGCTGAATGTGAAATTTATATTCATCATGACTAATGACCTTGCCCTTAAAAATCCATGAATATGTGATCTTAGAATCATGTTACATAAGTGAGTTAGTGTGTTTGGCTATTTATTTTTTTAAATCTATAGACTCAAATATCACCCTTCTTCCATATAGCTTCACAGGTATAACATAAGACAACTTCCTTTCCATACATTACACTGTTGCCATGGGCCTTGAGACTGATGCCCACACTTTTGTTAATCCAACATTAAACACATTTATGAAAGCAATTAACCTGTCAATGGTAATGGAAAATTGCAAAAAAAAAAAAAAAAAAATTAGATTAGATTAAATTAATTTAGATTTTGATAATATTAACTAATTACTTCATGGTGAAATATAATACTACAATTAAAAAAAAAATACTAAAATGATAGATTCTTCAATAAATAAACAAATAAATATGTGAGCTGCAATATTTATTTCATCAACCTGGCCTACAGATATTGCAATGTCCAAAGGCAATGGAATTGTTCAACAACAAAAAGAAAATTAATTTAGATTTTGATGATGTCATTAAAATCAAGCTTACTTGCCAACAAATGAGAAACACTGTAAAAAATTGTCCTGTAAATTAACGGTAGTATACTGGCAGCAGGGTTTCCAGCAGTGTACCGTAATTTTACAGTTTTATTACCGTTTTCTGAATTACGGCTTTTTTGTAAATTAACGGTAATATACTGGCAGCAGGGTTTCCAGCAGTGTACTGTAATTTTACAGTTTCCAGAATTACAGCTTTTCTGTAAATTAACGGTAATATACTGGCAGCAGGGTTTCCAGCTGTGTACCGTTATTTTACAGTTTTCTGAATTACAGCTTTTTTTGTAAATTAACAGTAATATACTGGCAGCAGGGTTTCCAGCGGTGTACCGTAATTTTTCAGGATCATTACTGTATTCTAGTTTTTTTTTTTTTTTTCTAAACCGTAGAAATGGCAATTTTGCAAATCATTAACTTTATTAAAAATATCTGTATTTTAACAAATTCACAAACTGGCATTTCATTTATACTAAAAAGTGGCAGCAAATAGACAGAAAAGAGAAGACCAAGGGGGTATTTCTTATAGAACACTATTTATTTAAGTGCCCAACCAATAATTCAAATGCTTTCTCAAAAAAATAAAAATAAATAAGCAATCAAAATGGAAGAATCAGTCTTTGTATGTGTTAGAGAAAGATGAGATGAAGAGAGAAGAAAATTAACCAATTTACAAAACAGACAAAAGACAATGTGCAAAATGAACCCTGCAGAAGTCTGTGGACATATTTTAACTAATTTAAGTTGACCATATAAAACACAAAACAAGCAGCCATTTTAGGTCTAGCTTTGTGCTATGAGTATGACAATGCATGGGCATGGGCTTGGAGTGTACGTTCACCTAAAAACAGCCTTTAAGAAATGGCAAACAACTTCTGAACAAGAATCTTATTTTGGTGTAATAAGTCAAAACCTGGCAAGGATTTGTAGAACAGTCCAAGAACGTTTCAGAAGCATAAAACTGTCACCAACTCTGATGCAAGTGTAGCCAGGGAGGGGTGTAGTCTGAAACATAAACATTGAGAAAAAACCTTTTTAAGTTAAAATAACATCAGCAGAATTTTAATAGAACGTAACAAAAACATGTATACTGTATAATAATATAAAACATTTCAGAAACTTAGGACCCTACGATTTCCACGATGTGAAAAACATGGAGGCAATCAAGGAATCCAATCATGAAAACGGAATTAGGCAAATAATGTGGATTGTCACAGAATTTGTCACATTTGTGATGAATACAATAAAATAGTGTTGTACACTAACTGAAATTGCGATGTGGATTAGTGTATTAATTAATAAAAGTTGCAATATTATGTTAGAAGTTGTACTTATAATTTTTGTAAAGTTATCCAAAGGATTAATTAGCTAATCAAAAAAAGGAACACCAGATTAAAGGGGGGGGGGGGGGGGGGGGTTTCAAAAATTAAGTTGTATGTTTGAAGGAGTTTTTTTTTTCCAAATATACTCCTTCCGGTTTGTCACAAGTTTCGGAAAGTTTTTTTCAAGTATGGCTCTGTGTGACGTTAGATGGAGTGGAATTTCCTTATATGGGTCCTGAGGGCACTTCTCCCGGAAGAGCGCTCGCTCCCGTATAGCAGAGCACTGAGAGCAGAGGCATTCACTGATCAGAGCGAGAGCGTCGCGAAATGTCACAAAAGAAGTGTGTTTTTGGTTGCCAGGGCAAGACAACCCTGCACAGATTACCAAAAGAGAAACAGCATTAAGGGACCAGTGGATGGAGTTTATTTTTACAGAGCATCAACGGAGTTGTGCAAGTGTTTTTGTTTGTTCCCTGCATTTCGAAGATGCTTGTTTTACAAACAAGGCCCAGTCTGACGACGGATTTGCGTATCGTTTATTTCTTAAGGATGATGCAATCCCAACGAAAAAGGGTCACGATCGTGTGTTGGAACCGCAGGCGGTGAGTAAAACTGCTAAAAATATCTCTGCCTCCTTGTTAGTGTGTCCGCCTCCCATCGGAGACCCGGGTTCGAGCCCCGCTCCGAGCGAGTCGTTGCTGCTGCTGCTCTCGTTCAGTTTCAGCCTCGGGATCTGATTCTGGATCATAAATAAACGGCTGAATCTGACTGTTAGCCATGGTTTGTTTTGGATGATGGTTTTTTTTCCTCACACTAATGTCACAACTTCCAAACGCTCTCAATGCAAAAGCCTACTGGCGCTTGTGATTCTTTAGCTCCGCCCACACGTCACATTAGTTTACAGAAAAGATAATCAATAGTTGCAGCTCTATCCCACATACACAAACAAAAAAAAAAAAAAAATCAAGCGTCTTCAAATCAATCCTTCAAAATAAAGGTTTGGTCTAATGTGATGTGATTGTGACGGAAATATATCACTTTTGTACAGTAGAATATGTCATTTTCAAAGTAATATAATAATACAAATAAGAATTATAGTAATAAAAATAATAATAATCATTAAAAATGATGTTTTAAGGAATAATTACACAATTGTTATTCCATGTTTTAATTGTAACAGGAATAAAAATGGAATTTGAGAATAAAAGTTTAAATGTGAGAAATATTCTATGTGTGTAAACTGTAAAATAAGTTGTATTAAGTGTATTTAACTGTATTTAACTGAACTGTATTTAATGAAAATGTATGTGTAACTTCACTTGCCTAGATGAAGTCCCATTTGAAGTCCATTCGATTTTTTTGTACAGTGGCAACCTTTGGATTGACTGTAGTGGACTTGTTATTCACCACCTTCCCCGTCTTCTTGGAGACTACCTTGCCTCGGCAGGTCTTTGAGCCTCTTTCTGGGTTTATTCCATAGAATCATCTAAGGAAAGTTGCATTACACATTACCGAAGTGTATAATAACCATTTTTCAAAATTCTGATTAATTAATTTGGTTTAGAATTTAGATTAATTTTGTAAAACTTTATAATAAGTATAAAGTAATAAAGCACTTATAAATCATTTGCAAACGATCTATATATATATATTCTGACTCGTTTGGATTTAATGTGGATCTACATGCCTTTCTCCTATTTTCTCTGTGTCTGGCATGCGAATAAAACCACATTTGACAGTGTTTCAGATGATGAACTGAAAAAACTGAAATGGAAGAACACAAGTAGAACACAGGAGAAAGGTTGAGCTAACTAGTTTGCAAATAATTTATTACTTTACTACTGTATACTTATTATAAAGTGTTACCACAGATTCTAAGAGAGTGATAAAAACATACGCAAAAAGGAAAACACTTACCTTTGAAAAAACTCTAATGTGCAACAAGCTGCCTCTTGATACTGCAGGTTGAAGATGTAGTACACAGCAAACACTGTTGCAACTGCAGTCAAAAATGTTGACTGGACACTCACAAAAAAAAACAGAAAAAAAGAAGCAATTTTAACAATTGTGCACAACAGCAATGTTAACAATTTTATATCTCAGCCATCAGTAAATGTTTCTTCTTCATCATGCGCAATGACACACTAACCCAGCAAAATCAGATGAGGATTGGCAGGTAGATTGAGTGTCTTCTCAACCTCAGATGCAGATGCTGCAACCTGTAGAGAACACACAATACACAAATAATAATATTACATAATATAATGTGGTGAAGTGGAAAGAAGAAAATTAAATACCTACATCTGCATGCGAATCCAGTCCATCTTCGTGTTCCTGGAAGTGGGACATTAACGTTAGAATCTTGACAAGCAGGTGTACCATATCTATGTTCTCAACCTAGGACATCCTTCAACTTTTCATTAAAAACACTTAAAAATATTCTGTCTACTGCTCTCTCCTCTTCCTCTCTCTCTAACTCTCTCTCTCTCTCACACACACACAACACACACACACACACACACACACTCTCTCTCTCTCTCTCTCTCACACACACACTCTCTCTCTCTCTCTCACACACACACACACACACCACACATACACTCTCTCTCGCTCTCACACACACACACACACTCTCTCTCTCTCTCTCTCTCACACACACACACACACTCTCTCTCTCTCTCTCTCTCTCTCTCACACACACTCTCACACACACACAAAACTGTATTTGAGGCTGAGGAGCAAGTTAGAATGTAAGTGAATGAAGTAACGTTTCCTCTGTGATAAAGAGATTTGTGCCAATAAATCCAGTGCAAAATTAAATTTTAAATGTGCTCACATACAAAGCGCACTTTATTAACAATAAGTTAGAATATATTTAGATTACACTCTAACTAGTTTTAGATACGACTTATATTGAAAGACTAATGTGTCACTCCGAAAAAAAAAAACGTTTCTCACCATAACGCTTCTCTTTCCATCTATCCAGTCAAGTGCTCATGCAAAAGGCGATGAGTTTATGCTTCCTAAGTAAAATTAAGTTTACAGGCCTATTTTCGATTTCCCAATATATAAGGATAGTATATAAGTTACCAACTTTATACGCACCTAACTTAGCAACATTAATGCAAATAAAACAAATCCTCCATTTTAAACTACACTGGGTTGGCGCCAATGCAAAATGTAAATATAATTGTGTAAGTAAGTGTTTCAGAAAATCAGGAAAACGCACTTACTTCATATCCTCGTTATCTGCAATCTGTAATCGAGATTATATTTGAGATAATATCCGTTTTATTCACTGAGACTGATTATGCTTTTCTCTGGTATCACACGCTAACCGTTGCTCCCCTCCCCCACCGATCACGTGCTCATCTTCTACCGTTGCCCAATATGTTCAATTCATATCCAATGAAATAATCAGCGAACGCAAGTATTTTATATTTAACTATTTACAAGTTTAACATTTACAGGAGTTTACACCAGGAAAGAAAAAAAACGATGCAAATCCTTCACAAACACACACATACACACTTAACTTTCAGGAGAAATTTTTAAAAATTGCATACATGCTAGTTCACCGTCTTGGCAAGATTTGTCAAAGGTAAATTAAAATATTGTGCCCACATTAAAAAAACGCTGCAGTTTAAGATAAAAATTTATTCAGACTTTGATCTGCTTACCTGTAAATGAGCCTCAACTTGAGATGAAATCCATAAAACTTTGACTGAAACCATGCTCCTCCATGCCTCAGCTAGCGTTTGGTTCCCCCTCTCCCACCGATCACGTGTGCATTTACGGTAAGACACCGTAATTTTAGAAAACAGTTCAGTACTGTATATTTACGCTGTTAATATGCTGTAAATTTACAGAAATTTTTTACAGTGAACTTTTTGATGGGCAAAGAAAGAGGCCAGATTATGTATCACATTTTAAACTATTAAAAAAGAACAGGATTTAGTGAACAAGGATAGCTTTTAACTGTCTTTTAATTTATTCAGTGTCCTCCCTTCATTATTAACAATTTCATTACCACCACATAAGTATTATGTGGTTGCAGAAAGAAAAAAAATGAGTTATGGCAAACATAAGCTGCCATTTAGGAATCCTGTCTATTTCCGCTGAACACTTAAACAACACTTGCTCACTGTCATCTTAACAATACTGTGAGCAAATGTTCATAATGTTTAAATAAAAAGGGCAATTATGACACAATAGAAAGTGATTGCGGTTCAATTCTCTTTAAAAAAAAAAAAGATTACACTGATTATAGCTCAGGTTTGGAGAGCAGGTGCACCAAGAGCAGAGGGATCTTTGTTTTTGTTTTTTAAAGAACCATGTTCGCAGCTTTTCATGTTTCCTGACTCTCAAGACAGCTGTTTATGTTGCCATGCTCTAAAAACACCTGTTCCCAATAGACTCCTTGGTCTGACACCATAGAACCATAGTGGTTGACTTTCAGTTTAGACCTGTTGACAAGAGGTGTGTCTTTTCAAGGTGAAACCTGTTGAGCCAGTTTGTAAGCCCTCCGTCAGAAAGATGCCGAAAGGTGTATTTTTTAAAGACAAATATAGAAAACAGAATGGATCATTACAACTCTGGGCGTCGTACAAATACACTAACAGTAGCAATACAAATTCAGACTGGACCTGTTATCCCAGGAAATGGCGATCCGTAACTTTGCTATTGAGTATGACGCCTTAAATGATCGCAACACCTTCAGCAATGGGGATACTTTGGTGGGCAGAGTTATCATGGAAGTGTCAAAGGAAACCAAAATCAAGGCTCTGACTTTCAAGGTGAAAGGCAAGGCTGATGTGTCATGGACTGAGACGCAAGGGGAAGACAATGTGACGCACTGGGATAAAGAAAAGTATTTCTCACAAACTCAGTCTGTTTTACCGGAGGATAACGAAGGTAATATCTAATGTGACAGATGATGTTATAAATGTTCATCTGTTCAAAACAATCTTTGCATTTAATGTCATTTATTCTATAGTGCAAAACAAAGACAGTAAGAAATGGAAAAACATTAAATACTGGACAACATTATGATTGTGTACTGTGGTGTGTGTCTGTTATTTGTAGGCAAACTGTTTCAAAGTTTTGGGTTTGTAAGATTTCTCATTTTACAAGAATAATAATTTTATTTAGCAGGAACACATGCAATTTATCAAAAGTGAAAGTAAAGACACTTATGATATTACAAAAGTATTAGAAAAAATATTTTGTTTAAATGCTGTTCTTTTAAACTTTCTATTTATCAAAAACCTTGAAAAAAATAGTTTCCACAAAACTTAAGCAGCACAACTACAAACCCAATTCCAAAAAGGTTGGGACACTGTACAAATTCTGAGTAAAAAAGGAATTGAATAATTTATGAATCTCATAAATTTATATTTTATTCACAATAGAATATAGATGAAATATCAAATCTTGAAAGTGAGAAAATTTTAAATGGCATGCAAAATATCGGCGACATGATTGGGTATAAAAAAAAAGCCTCTCAGAGTGGCAGTTTCTCTCAGAAGTCAAGAAGGGCAGAGGATCACCAATTCCCTCAATGCTGCGGCGAACAATAGCGGAGCAATATCAGAAAGGAGTTTCTCAGAGAAAAATTGCAAAGAGTTTGAAGTTATCATCATCTACAGTGCATAATATCATCCAAAGATTCAGAGGATCTGGAACAATCTCTGTGCGTAAGGCCCTTAGACGGCACTGCATCACATACAGGAATGCTACTGTAATGGAAATCACAACATGGGCACAGGAATACTTACAGAAAACATTGTCGGTGAACACAATCCACCGTGCCATTCGCCGATGCTGGCTAAAACTCTATAGGTCAAACAATAAGCCATATCTAAATATCATCCAGAAGCGCAGACGTTTTCTCTGGGCCAAGGCATATTTAAAATGGACTGTGGCAAAGTGGAAAACTGTTCTGTGGTCAGACGAATCAAAATTTGAAGTTCTTTTTGGAAAACTGGGACGCCATGTCATCTGAACTAAAGAGGACAAGGACAACCCAAGTTGTTATCAGCGCTCAGTTCAGAAACCTGCATCTCTGATGGTATGGGGTTGCATGAGTGCTTGTGGCATGGGTAGCTTACATCCAGATGTCGTCTCTTTCAGGGAAGACCTTGCATTATCCAACATGACAATGCCAGACCACATACTCCATCAGTTACAACATCATGGCTGTGTAGAAGAAGGATCTGGGTACTGAAATGACCAGCCTGCAGTCCAGATCTTTCACCCACAGAAAACATTTGGTGCATCATAAAGAGGATGATGCGACAAAGAAGAACTAAGACAGTTGAGCAACTAGAAGCCTGTATTAGACAAGAATGGGACAACATTCCTAGTGTTAAACTTGTCTCCTCAGTCCCCAGACGTTTGCAGACTGTTATAAAAAGGAGAGGGGATACCATACAGTGCTAAACATGGCCTTGTCCCAACTTTTTTGAGATGTGTTGATGCCATGAAATTTTAAATCAACTTATTTTTCCCTTAAAATTATGCAATTTTCTCAGTTTAAACTTTTGATATGTCATTTATGTTGTTTTCAACTTTTTTGTATTTTCAACATTGATAATAATAAATATTTATTTGAGCACAAATCAGCATTATAGAATGTTTTTGAAAGATCATGTGAGTATTGGCCTTGAAAATTTCAGCTTTGTCATGATAGGAATAAATTACATTTTAAAATATATTAAAATAGAAAACTATTATTTTCAAATATAGTAATATTTCATTATTATTTTTAAGAGACTTCTTTCAAATAATGTAAAAAAAAGAAATCTTACCAACTACACACTTTTGAATGGTAGTGTATTATTAAATACCTATATGTAAGGACAACATTATGTAATGTGTCTGAATCTTTTTGCTAGGCTCTATAACTCTTGTGGCTGGCAGACATGCCTTACCTTTTGCCTTTCAGCTTCCCTACCAGTAAGTCATCACCTTCTTGCCCTGCAGGAATTCAGTCTGCTTGATAGATGTGACTTATAGATAGACAGTATATACTTTATTGATTCCTGAGAGAAAATCAATCTTCCTTTGAAACAATCTCAGTTACTTTTTGCAATGTAGCAAATACTTCAATGTGCTATATCCTGTATGCTGAAATATTGATCATATCATATGATGCTAGATTCTTTCTGAAGACTGTTAGTCATCGATGCCAAACCTCTCTCTTTCAGGGGCCTGCCTTCATCTTTTAAAGGTGCTCATGGTAAAATTCATTACCAGATTTCAGCCAAGTTGAGCAGGTCTATGCGTGCAGCAAGTAAAGCTGAAGCCAAGTTTACCTTCGTTGCCAGAGCTGATTATGACCAGTCAACACTTATGGTATGATGACAGCTTTTATCAGTTAGACCAGAGAAAATATTCAAAGCCTCATTTTAGTGCATGAAATACAAAACAGACATATATGGACCAATAATAATATCAATATGACAACTTTATCAAAAAATAGGGGTGGGCGATATATCTTTAAAAAAGGCCTTTATGATATCAAAAGTTGACATACCATACCATACATACCAGTGTCAACATCACAAAATCTAATACTAGCCTGAATAATAATAAAAAAATGATAGACAGCAGGAATATTAGACTTCTGTCACTTTAAGAGCTTCCTGGATCCAATATAATGTGTTTTCTTTCTTAGCTGTTTGCTTTCACATAAGACTTAAATTACTGCAAGGATACATATATAGCGGCAAAAATAACTCAAGTTCAATACCTGCTCTATCAGAACCATTTTCATGTGCGCAATCCTCTCAGACAGCACTCAGAAACAGTCTCTCAGACAGTGAGCTTATATAGCGAAATGAGTAATACGTTTTCATGGCCACATAGCACAGCAATGTCATTTTAGCATGTAACCATGTCCATGATAGAGATAATAGTCCAAAATCTCTACCAGTTGACAAATTTCTACCACTTAATCATGTCTACTGGTATATCGCCCTACCTTAAAAGGCCCAAAAGATTAAATTTTCCTGTTGTTGAAACAAATTTAAAATAACAGGTGTAACTATAACTTTATAAATGTTAATTAAGTAATCCTAAAACTTTCATACTCTGCAGGCATCTCAACATGGCAGTAAAGACAAAGATGTCATATTTTTTGCCTCTGGAAATATTTCGATGAATATTTTCCTGCCAAAGACAGGCTACCAGCAAGGTAACCCAAGCAATATACCCAGCATTTTGATTAATTAATGGATTCATAAATAAAAAATAAAAAAAACATCATACAACATAGATAACTGCTTTGATTAATTTGACAAGCTGTAAAACAATACTTATATCTCAAACAGGTGAAAGGCTAGTTGTCAACGGTGAGATTGTAAACAGCTCAACTCGAAAAATTGTGCCAAAGTACATTATCTACCAGAAGCAAAGCTTCTTTGCTGGAGGCCAGAGAGCTGTTCATACCACCCAAATACTGAAGGATAAAGGTGAGCCTTTAGTGTCCTCCACCAGACAGAATCTGTCGAAAGTATTAGTCCTTCCCACAGAAATCAGCACCACCATCCAGAACTGCAGAATCCTCAAGGTCGAATACAGACTGAAGGTAGGCACCAGAAAACAAGACAGGTCTCCAAAAGAGTTTGATTTCTTTTCAGCAGCAAAAATGGTTTAATGTACTTCGTATTCATGAATGCTACCATTTTGTTTATATTATAGTCTGCTTTTGTGTTTTCATGAAACAAAGGACTGGAAATAAAAGATAATGTCACTCAAAAAAAAAAACTATGCTCAAAAAATTATGCTTTTTTTTTTTACTGTTCAAAGTTTCTTTCGTGAAATCATCTACAGTATTGTTTGTTTCTGTTGCAGGTTATTTTGGAAGTATCGTTCACTAAAAACCCTGTGATTAAACTCCCGTTGATCATACTGCCTCAACATGACGGGACCTCATCCAAAGAGATGGAGGCAGGACTACATGGAGACCTGGCCAAAATGAATATTTGAAATTAATATAAGTTATTAATATTAATATAAGTGAGCACTAGATTTGTTTGCACTTTTGTTTGTACACTTATTGTATCCTACTATAAAAAATCTTTTATTTTCGAAAATGTGAAATAATATATGACAAATAAGCCAAAATGTGATATATTTCTCATAATAAGGGAACAGTTCACTCAATGAAAATCTTGAAATAATTTTTTCACCTTCATGTTGTTCCAAACCTGTATGTTAGCAATAAATAAATAAATAAATAAATTCTCTCACTCTCTCTCTCTCTCTCTCTCTCTCTCTCACACACACACACAGGGAATGTTTTTTATTTTTATTTTGAAGAATAATATGTTCCAGAGGAGAAAGAAAGTCATACAGATTTGAAATGAAATGAAAATGAGTAAATATTCATTTTCATTTTTGGGTTGACTATCCCTTTAAAATGAAGATAATTATATCTCTTTCTAACTAAATGTATTTTATCGCTTCCGTCCTTAAAAAAAAAAAAAAAAAGAGTACAATATTAAAAAATTAATACATAAATCATTAATGAATGTCTCCCTGAGAGTGTAATGGTCTTTATTGTTGGCTATAATCTCTCTGTAACCTCATTTGTTATTAGATCAGCTCGGTTAATTCAATGAAATGGGAGAGTATGTCATGTTCCTTTTATAAAGCGAGCATGTGAAGATAAATGGAACATCAGAATGGCATTTACCGTGACACTCAAGCCCTCACGCTGATATAAATACAGAGGAAGACTCTGCCTGTCAACCTGGAGGCCACTCCGCTCCAGCGGATATCTTTCTGCACCAGTATCCTAGGGCTCTTTGCTGTGTGTACTAACTCACAGCTCCTCAATTCAGTGCTCAACACACACTTTAGTGTAGACTGAAGGATGTGCAATCAATATTACAGCTAATCTGTGACCTTTGACCCCACAGCAAAAGATGTAATACAGAACGTCTGAGCTTTGTAAATGGAGGACACTGAATTTATCTGTTCCATCGGAAGAGCCCTTGAAATATTTGAGCAAAATAAAATAAAAAAACACACACAAAAAAACACCATACTTTAGAAATAATAAAACAAATGACTTATTTAAATGATTAAATATTCTTGTGGCATTCATGTGGAGGAAAACCTTCACTGTTTACAACATCAACATTTCAAGATCTATTTCACTTCATTTCTACAATGCCAGTTGGAAAGTTCTTTTACTGTTAGTGATCAGCAGTCATCTTTAGATGACAGTGATTGGATGAGTTCAATATTTTGCCTTCCCCGGCTGAAAAAAACAAGTGTTGTTACTTCTTACTTACACGACTTGACAGTTTAATAGTGTCTGTTCTCTGGTGCTCAACATGTAATTGTAGTAATTCACTTATCGAGTAGAAATCGTTAACTGCTGTGTGTGTGTTGGCTTGCACCATCAGTAAATAATGTCAGAACATTAGATAAACCTCACGGGAGGCTGAACATAGACAGTTTATCGAAAACCATTGCTCCAATCTAATTACAGGTGACGTGAGACTGATATCCTTTCTGTGAGAACTAACATAAATAGGTTAATTAGGGCAGCATAATTGAATTGTTGCATTTGTTTAGATAAACCAGATGACCTTTAATTAATCCTTAACATTAATAGCATACATGCATACTGTACAATCTCCTGTGTGAAGTGGACTCAAATTAACATGTGATATTGAATGGCTAATCCTAAACTGCAGCTTCCCACAGAATACCTTTATGTTTTTTACAGTACACACATGATCCAACTCACTGCTAAATAAATAGCAACTGATTGGGTGGAATACCACACATGATGAACGTTTCTCAGCATGAGGTGATCCCGTAGTTGGCCTACAGAATGTTGCTCATTTTAATGTCAAAGAGTCATGGGCTGTTCCTCAGTTTCCTAGAATGCAAAGAACAGACTTGCCACATTGAAAGAACACACTGGGAAGGACATGAGGACACAGAACCTGAGATCTGCTGAGATCTTGTTGCTTAACTGAGTATCTCAACACATTTTAAGCAATGGGACGGCACCATCCAATGCACAATAAATTGTGTAAATGAGCATGAATATTTAATGTTACTTATGCTTTGTCAATGTTAAGATTCTTTTTAATATGGCAATAAAAAATAGTGCAGGGTTTCCAAAAGGACTTCAACACTTTATTCAATTAAGCCAAAAAAAATTTTTTTCACAAGCTTTCACATATTTGTTAGCTTGCTGCAGGAATCTATCAAGTCAGAGAAAGAGAACTTTAAAGCTCACAGACCTCTGCACTGCCTTTTTTATATCAACGTTGGTTCTCAAGTCTAAAGTCAATGTATCCTCAATATCAAAAATCCAGGTACTTTCATGCATCCTCTGTACTTGTGTTCTTGAGGATTAAAATAAACTTTGGCAGTTGATGATTGTAGTGAGTTCGTGTGGGCAAGGAAGAGGACAAGGGGTCGGCTGGACTGCTGACGTATCTTTATTTAATAACAAAACAACTCAAAAGTCTAGCACTAGACGGTGACTTTTATTCTGCCACGTTCACGCGCTATTTCCGTTTTCCTTTTTCCGGTTTCCGGTTTCCGGTTTCGGTTCTCGTCAGCAGTCCGACTCTCTCTGACTTGCTTCCGTCTCTCCTGGCGTTTTATACCCTCTCCACGCCAATTACTAGAACAAGAAACAGGTGATAATAATTTCTGCCCAAACCACTCACTTACCGCTCGTCTCCCGATCCTCTCTCCCGCTGCAGACTTCGCTAAACCACGCCCCCCCTGCCACATACCCCCACCGCCCGACTCAGGCCGGGGAGCCGTCCGGCCTGCAGCCCCCCCCCCATTCCTGGAGAGGAAGTCGGCCACGGCCATCTGAACACCCGGCCTGTGGACCACCTTGAATTTAAAAGGCTGAAGAGCTAGATACCAACGAGTGATCCGCGCGTTGGTATCCTTCATGCGGTGGAGCCACTGCAGCGGAGCGTGGTCCGAACAGAGGGTGAACTCCCGTCCCAGGAGATAGTAGCGGAGGGTGAGGACGGCCCACCTGATGGCCAGGCATTCTTTCTCAATGGTGCTGTACCTAGCCTCTCTCTTTGAGAGCTTGCGGCTAATGTACAGCACCGGCCGTTCCTCCCCCTCTATGTCCTGGGACAGGACCGCCCCCAGCCCCCTGTCCGACGCGTCTGTCTGCAACAGAAAAGGGAGAGAAAAATCAGGAGAGTGTAATAACGGCCCGCCACATAGAGCAGCCTTGACCTGGGTAAAAGCCTGCTGACACGGCTCCGTCCACTGGACCGTATCTGGCACCTCCTTTTTAGTAAGGTCAGTCAAGGGGCTGGTGAGGTCCGAATAATTAGGAATAAAACGCCTATAATATCCCGCCAGCCCCAAGAACTGCCTCACCTCCTTTTTGGTCTTGGGACGTGGGCAGGTCGCAATAGCGGCTGTCTTATCAATTTGGGGACGCACCTGTCCATGCTCCAAGTGGAAGCCCAGATACCTTACCTCCACACGCCCAATCGCACACTTCTTTGGGTTGGCCGTGAGCCCCGCTCCCCTCAGCGACCTCAGAACAGCCCTCAGATGCTGCATATGCCGCTGCCAATCATTACTGAATATAATGATATCATCCAGGTAGGCAGCCGCATATGCAGCATGGGGCCGCAGAATTCTATCCATGAGGCGCTGAAAGGTCGCAGGTGCCCCGAACAAGCCAAACAGAAGGGTAACAAATTGGTGTAAACCAAACGGCGTTGTGAAAGCTGTTTTTTCTCGGGATAATGGAGACAAGGGGATCTGCCAATAACCCTTCGTTAAGTCCAATGTCGAATAAAAGCGAGCTGTGCCTAACCGATCAAGCAACTCGTCAACCCGCGGCATTGGATACGCGTCGAATTTCGACACAGCATTCACCTTACGATAATCCACACAGAACCGGACTGAGCCATCCGTTTTCGGAACTAAAACTATCGGGCTCGCCCAGTTACTGTTGGATTCTTCTATTACGCCCATGTCAAGCATAGCGCCTAATTCAGCCTGAACTACTTTTTTCTTGTGCTCAGGTAAGCGGTACGGCCGGCTGCGAACTACCACGCCCGGCTCAGTCTCGATATGGTGCTGAATTAGGTTAGTACGGCCCGGTAGGGGTGAAAAGACGTCGGCGAACTCTGCCTGTAACTTCGTTAAATCAGTGAGTTGGCACGGCGAGAGGTGATCTCCACCTGGAGCCAGGGCGAGGGATTGTGGTTTGACGTTCGCCTCTGGACCGAGATCATCCTCCCCCCCAATCACCGTTGCCAACATCACTGATTCCGCCTCATTCCATTTTTTGAGGAGATTGAGGTGGTAAACCTGACGAGCCCCGTTCCTATCGGACCGTATTACCTCATAATCGAGATCCCCGACTTGGCGTGCGACCTCAAACGGCCCCTGCCACTTAGCCAATAATTTTGAGCTCGACGTTGGGAGTAATACAAGTACTTTCTCTCCCGGTGCAAATTTGCGTAACCTAGTTCCCCTGTCATACAGCCGGCTCTGGCGGTCCTGGGCTTGTAACAAATTCTCCATTGATAGCCGCCCCAATGTGTGGAGTTTTGTTCTCAAGTCCAGTACGTATTGAATTTCGTTTTTGCCCTGAGATGGTCCCTCCTCCCAAGTTTCTCTCAGAATGTCAAGCACCCCCCGGGGCTGGCGTCCATAGAGAAGCTCGAAGGGGGAAAACCCTGTGGAGGCTTGTGGGACCTCTCGCACGGCGAATAACAAGGGCTCTAGCCACCTATCCCAATTTTTGGCGTCTTCCTGAACGAACTTCCGGATCATGGATTTAAGAGTGCGATTAAATCGTTCGACCAGGCCGTCAGTTTGTGGGTGATAGACGCTAGTTCGAATCGATTTAATGCCCAACAATCCGTATAGTTCGCGTAACGTACGTGACATAAACGCCGTGCCCTGATCAGTAAGGATTTCTTTCAGAACCCCCACCCGGGAGATAAGACGAAACAGGGCATCCGCAACACTTTTGGCGGAAATGTTGCGGAGGGCCACTGCTTCAGGATATCGTGTTGCATAATCAACTATGACTAGTGCAAAGCGATGTCCTCGTGCCGATCGCTCTAATGGCCCGATGAGGTCCATACCAATTCTTTCGAAGGGGGCCTGCATTAATGGGAGAGGGCGCAAAGGCGCTTTTGGGGCGGCCGGTGGGTTCACCAACTGACATTCCGGACAAGACGCGCACCACCTGCGCACGTTGTCATGAATGCCCGGCCAGAAGAATCGGGTCATGAGGCGATTTAGTGTCGCTGCCTGTCCCAAATGGCCCGCCATAGGATTAGAGTGAGCCGCATGGAAAAGCATTTCCCTGCGGCTCTTTGGAATTAACAACTGGGTTGTATTTACTTTTATCTGAGCGTCTTGGGTCACTCGATACAACCGGTCTTTTAAAATGGCAAAATATGGATAGGAGAGCGGGAGGGCAGGCTGGAGAGACTGGCCATCGATGGTGCGGACCTGTTGGAACGCATGTTTTAGCGTCTCATCCTGAGACTGCTCCAGAGGAAAGTCATCGTGCTCCGAGAGAATTAGTCTCCCGATTCCACTCGGTTCCCCTGAGGCAGACCTCAGCGGTCCTGGCTCAGTTTCCCCCACTTGACCCCGCGCGGTCTCCTTCCGTGCCTTATTTCCCCAAGAGGCATCCGCACATAACGACCCCAATAAAACCGTAAACGCGGGCCAATTCGTCCCCAAAATTATTGGATGCCGGAGGCGGGGACTAACCGCCACCTCCACACTATGCTTTTGTCCCCGAAATTGAATCAAAATTGGGACGACCGGATATTCCACCACATCCCCGTGTACGCACTGCACCTTAACCACGCGGCTTGTATCCAATGCCCCCGGTTGAACCAGGCTTTGATGGATTGAGGTCTGGTTGCATCCTGAATCCACCAAGGCCGGATATGTACCCCCCTTGATACTCACGGGAATTTGGTACTCGCCAGCCTGACCGGGGGTAGCCTGTGGGTCGTCCGGGACCCGGATTATCATCTCCACCTCCATCACTGGACACCTGTCCACAAAATGGTCCGGGTCCCCGCAACGCCAACAGGCCAGCCCAGACCTACCCGCCGCCCCAATGGCAGGGAGTGGAGAGGGGAATTGGCGTGGAGAGAGCGGAGAGACGGAAGCACTGTCCCCTCCGGCAGCCCCAAGCCCCGCCCCCCTGGGCGGGGCCCTTGAACTCGCGAAGCGGCCTTGGTCAGTCCCGCTCCGCCCCCGGGGCGGGACACGAGGAGGGCCAGGTGGACGGGTCCTAGGGAGAGGGACAGGGCGAGAGAGAGAAGGGGGAGAGAGAGAAGGGGAGAGAGAGTTAGTAGGCGGGGGTGTGCCGACCCCTGGGCACGCCACCATGTGGTCCTCCGCCGGGTGGATGGCCGAATCCAGCGACGCGGGGCGGTGGCACTGGACCCACTCGGCCGTCTTCTTGGGGAGGCGAGTGATGAACTGCTCCAGCACCACCAGGTCGACGACATGCTCCACGTCGCTCCCCTCGGCCAGTAGCCACTTGCGGCAGGAGTCCCGGAGCTGTTGGGCCATCGCGAAGGGCCGGCCGGCCTCGCCCAAGTCCAGGGAGCGGAAGCGCTGGCGGTGTTGTTCTGGCGATCGGCCGACCCGCTGGATGATGGCCCTCTTCAGGTCGTTGAAGACCAGGAGATTCACCACCGGAAGTTGTTGGGCGGCCACCTGGGCCTCGCCGGAGAGCAGTGGAATGAGGCGCACCGGCCACTGCTCGCGGGGCCACCCGCAGGCCTCAGCCGCCTTCTCGAAGAGCTCTAGGAAGGCCTCCGGATCATCCTGGGCCCCCATCTTGTGCAGTGGCAGGTGCACAGGGGCGGCGGGCGCCCCGGCGGCCTCGGCGCGAACCTCCCGATCAATCCAGCCCCGGAACCTCTCGCGGTCCTCCTGCTGGGCCTGGACGATGGCCTGGAACCGTCGCTCCTGATCGGTCCTCAGGTCCAGCAGCGCCTGGTGTTGCTCGCGGTGGAGGACCGCAAGGGAAGAAATGATGTCCGCAAGCGGCGTGGAGGACGGGCTTTGCATGGCGGCGGCGACGGTCCTTCTTCCTTCCCGGGTTTCGGCACCAGTGTAGTGAGTTTGTGTGGGCAAGGAAGAGGACAAGGGGTCGGCTGGACTGCTGACGTATCTTTATTTAATAACAAAACAACTCAAAAGTCTAGCACTAGACGGTGACTTTTATTCTGCCACGTTCACGCGCTATTTCCGTTTTCCTTTTTCCGGTTTCCGGTTTTGGTTCTCGTCAGCAGTCCGACTCTCTCTGACTTGCTTCCGTCTCTCCTGGCGTTTTATACCCTCTCCACGCCAATTACTAGAACAAGAAACAGGTGATAATAATTTCTGCCCAAACCACTCACTTACCGCTCGTCTCCCGATCCTCTCTCCCGCTGCAGACTTCGCTAAACCACGCCCCCCCTGCCACAATGATGATGTAGAACAAGAACATAAGGACATCAAATCAAACATTTATTGAGAAACAGCCATTTGCTATATTTTGAGTAGTGCTATATTGAAATAGGACTAGTCTTTACATACCTGTCAGATGTGTCATCCTTTCTAAGAGACTGGCTCTTGGCTAGAATAAATTGCAGTGTGGACCAGATTTATGCTGTTTAATCAAAGCTCTGGCTATGGGAGATTAGTGCAATAATATAAAAATTGTGACATCTTGGCACCAGCTGTGAAGGCTATCATTTGGCTACAGAATGGGTGAATAGTACGCCACATGCTATTTGTCACAGTTTCTCCAGGCCTGATTCTGTGACCACTGAGATTTAGATTAAATATTTTCCTTACGGATCATAAACTGGAGGAAGAGAAAGAGGTCTGTCGGAGCGACTGAGCTGGAGCGGTCACCGCACCTCATTAGGTCCAACATTTAGCCTGTGTTTGAGCAAATCTATGAGCAGACAGCTGTCACAGTTTGCACTTACTAATGAGAGGAGCAGCTTATTTAAAGTCAGTGAACATACTCGGACTGAAGGGAACTCATCGGTGACCCACCCAAATGTCTGTAGCCACTAACCAATATCTCAAAATTAATATGGTTTTATAACAACAACAACAATAATAATTATAATTATTAATGTCCTCATTTGTTAGTCGCGTTGGATAAATGTATAATATAATATAATATAATATAATATAATATAATATAATATAATATAATATAATATAATATAATATAATATAATATAATATTTCAAATAAATGCTGGTTCTCAAGTTTGAAATCAATGCATCTTCAGTGTCAAGAGCACATCTGGGTTCTTTCACGCATCCTACTCTGTAGCTTTTTTATTTATTAATTTATTTTACATTATGCATTGCTGAGCGTGATGAGTGGGGCGGGGCCGAGAGCCGTGGGAACTCCAAGTCCCACAGAGAAAATCGGAAAGATACAAAAGAAGAGCGACGACATTGAAGAACGAGAGAGAACCAAGTCTGGGCTTTATTTTGTGTTTGGTTTTTGTTTGTGCGGGGCAGTCGTCCACGAGGGACTGTCGCGCTGTTTTGGGTTTATTTTGTTATTAAAGATTTATTTGAATGTCCACCGGTTCCCGCCTCCTTCTTCCCTGCATCGTTACGTTTTTTTATATTGTTACACCGAGAATGTTATTGTTCATAAAAAAGAGCTTTAAAGGAAGAGTGCTTTTTTCTGATTGGTAGGATGAGCAGGGAATTACATGATGAACTCCAGATGTTTGGGTATTACTATAAAAGGTAATCAATTATACTTATTTAAAAGTAAGATGTGTACAAGCTGCTCTTGAAAATGAGATGAATGAGACTAATCAGAAAAGCATATCTGAATTAGTGTGAAGAGAATCTAAACTACAGATGGATGGCAGTGTGAACTGGGAAAACATAGCACAGCAACAGAACACCTCATTTCTCTCCTAAATGAAAAATAATATTTGATAAACAACAGTAACCACTAGAGATGCTAGACAGTCCCTATTTATTTCTCATGAAGATGGCAGGCCCATTTTACTTCAGCCATAATTAATTGCATGTGGAAATTTGGTGTCACACTTAAGACATGCTGGGATTAAAATGGTCCCTATAGGAAGGACACTTCCATATTTGCTTTGCTGCAGGGATTAGGATTGTTATTTTACAGCTTTACATTCAAATATGTGTACTTTGCATCTTAAGGCTTTTTACACATTATTTAACATGGGTCAGTCGTTCAGACCCCATCGAATATGTGGAATGACTGCATGCTCTCATGAGCAGAAGAATTTTGCACATATAGTAATTCAGGAAGTCATGCATGTACAGCTGTTTGTCTGGTTAGAGGGGGAAGGGAATTTGAAGAAAAAAGTGAGAAAGTGAGGACCATCTGTTGTCCTTGTGCAGACGGAATAAAATTTCAGCTGTTCCTGATAAATGGCTTCAATTTGTTGTGTGCAATGATGCAAATCACAAGTCCTTGAGTATTTTTTTAGGATTTTTAAACAAGTTGCACCTCAAATTAACTAAAAATGTTCTTGCACTCTTAAAATAGATTCTTAAACTAAATATAAAATGGAACAAATATGCATACAAGGGTCAGAGTAGAAAGGTTTTGTGAAATGGAGAAACAACCATTTCTACAAGTATTAGCCATAATTATGTCTGAAAGTGAAATTTTAATATGTGTTGCTTTTTTTTATTCCTAATTAGCAAGACAGTTTTGGGTTGAAGTTGATCAGAGGCCATGCTGTATCCCTGAACACTGAAACAAAGATGAATTTGTGCTGTCCTCAAAAATCTGCATCTGCACTTTTATAGTACTTAAAAGATTTTGTTGCTGAGAGATGAATGCAGTCATATTCATCCTTTGTCTGTCCTTACCTGAACAGGTGCCAGAATCTGTCTGGTGATTTCAAGATCAATGGACCATTATGTTATTATGTTATTGCTTATACGAAGAACTTTTCTCTGTTTCCCCTTGGGACCTAAAAAGCTGCTGACAGATACTCCCACATGGTTTTGGGAGGTTGTATAGCTTGAATTCACTCGCCCTTTACTGTGGGGATCCTTCTTGTATTAGAGTCTCAGCTTTCAGAGGAAAGTCCTTGAGAAATATGAGAAGTGTGATGTGTGAGTAATGCTGATGGCAGGTTTACAGGCTGAGCTGTGTCCAATTCTATTCCACTTTCTGCATCAGAATGGGGAAGAAACGGGATTTAAGTGATTTGAACGGGGAATGGTTGTTGGTGCCAGATGGGCTGGTCTGAGTATTTCAAAAACTGCTGATCCACTGGGATTTACATGCACAATTGTATCTAGGGTTTACAGAGAATGGTCCAAAAAATATAAAATATCCAGTAAGCGGCAGTTGTGTGGATGAAAATGCCTTGTTGATGTCAAAGGTCAGAGGAGAATGGGCCGACTGGTTAGAGATGATAGAAAGGCAACAGTAACTCAGTAACAATAACCACTCGTTACAACCAATCTTACCATCTTTGAACACACAACACATCAAACCCTGAAGCAGATGGACTACCTACAGCAGCAGCAGACCACACAGAGTGCCTCATCTGTCATCTAAGAACAGGAAACGGAGGCTACAATTCGCACAGTGCCAATTAGTACCAATTGAGCATTGTTTAACCACCACAGCCAACCTGAGTATTGTTGCTAACCATGTCTATCCCTTCATGACTACAATGTACCCATCTTCTGATGGATACTTCCAGCAGGATAATGCACCATGTCACAAAGCTCAAATCATCTCAGAATGGTTTCTTGAACATGACAATGAGATCACTTTACTCACTTTATCTCCATCCAGTAGAGCAGCTTTGGGATTTGGGGGAACGGGAGATTTGCATCATGGATGTGCAGCCGACAAATCTGCAGCAACTTCATGATGCTATCATGTCAATATGGACCAAAATCTCTGAGGAATGTTTCCAACACCTTGTTGAATTTATCCCATGAAGAATTAAGGCAGTTCTGAAGGCAAAAGGGGGTCCAACCTGGAACTAGCAAGATGTACCTAATAAAGTGGCCAGTGAGTGAGTGTGTGTGTTTTTTATAGTATTTCAATTATTAATAAGTTCATTAATTTGAAATAAATAAAATAATTTATTTAAATTGTCCTATTGACAAGAAAATATTTTAGCTTTTTTAAAAATGTATCTCAGGTCATTGATGATTTCACATGAGACACATATTTGTTTCTTACCCATATTTTTTTTTCTCTCTTTTCTTCATTCCATGAACTGATGAAAGAGGTTAAAATAAGTATATGGTAAGTGAAATATGACACCGCCAACACAGGACCAAAAGGCTCCGGACAACTCTTGGTAACCACCGTCATAGGGACTAAGTGTGACAGCACACCCACCTACGCCCACATCAAAACAATGCTGTTTGGTTCCCCTTTGACATTCTTTAACCACAAGTCATTGTTTTAAATAAAGAAAAAACTTTTTTTAATTTATTTTTTTATTTTACATTTTGAGTAAATTAAAACTAAAAACACCCTTAAATTTCAAAATTTTCTCTCATTATCTAGTCCAATGCAAACTGGAAATCCCCCGCGCTGTTATAGCAATGTAAGGTCTGTTGAGACAAAGACTTTGGTTACATACAGACTGAAATGAAGAACAGTGTGGAATCAGCATTTTAGGTTTTATTCAGGTTACCAAGGCAACAATTCCCCCAAGTGTGTTCTAGGACTGTCCTTAAAAGAAAAAAAGCGTATTAGACATGTACTAAAGTAGAGTGGAGCTCCAGTGAGACAAGTCAACAGTGGATAACATAAGGTTATTAATGGATTCAATGAACCCCTGGGTCCTCAGGCCTGTGCTGCATCTTAGTAGGGTTCCTCTTCTCTGATACAGGCCTGCAGATCAGTGTGATCTCACTTAATGTGATTATTCGGCAGCATGCTGACTTTTGTCTCCTTTAAAAGTCAGATGGAGCACAAACACTCAAGAGCAGTGATAAACAGCACTGAAAACATCTCAAGAACAGCACACCTTTTTTAAAGGCCAATCCTGGCTCAATTGATGCCCTACTGTAAATGAAATAACAAAAGACCAAAAAACGTAATGACCTAGAATAAGAAGAAGGGGGAAGATGACCACCTTAAGATCAGAGTGCATTTACTTCTAAATTGCATTTGTAAAATCACTATGATTCAAATATTCTATGTACATTATGTACTGACTCCAACATTTCATAATTATTAAAAAATAATTATTAATTAAAAAATTTTAAAGAGTTGCATTTAAAAGCTTTCCAGTCTGACTCCTGGGGCCCCCGGGCATTTCACATTTCAAATTTCTCTCTTTCTGACCTACCCAATTCAACGTGTCCAATCATTTGTGGAGCGCTCCATGACCTGAATTGTTCATGTCAGATTAGCGATAAAAAAGACATGCCCTAAGAGCAAGAATGAGGAACATACTATCCCACAACTCACAGCAGCTTCATGCTCTCTGAGAACACAAACCCACTGTGCAAAACATGTAAACACAAACCTATGTGACCCTGTACCTCAAATGCTAAAACCCCTCTGCTAGCAACAGCAAGGTCATGAGTTTGACTATGGAATCCACATACTGATAACAGTTATAGCTTGACTGCACCATAACTGAAAATACCCTGCCATGTGCAATGAATCCTCTTTAATTTGTGGCTCTCCACAAATTCTAATTGCCAATATTCCAACTGAAAAATAACCTGATGTAAGATTACATGTGCTTTTGACAGGTCTCATACTTTATCCCTATTGGTGACACTGAATATACATAGTTTTTAAATATTATGGATTTTCCAAAACCTTTTCATCTTCAGTGTCATCTCACCCAGTGAAAAACAGCTTTCAGGTCACTCTTTGTTCTGGTGTTGTGTCTTGCCTTAGTTATAAATAACTATCTTTCCTCCAGAGGTGGCTGAGGCTAGAAACAGCTCTCTCAACCTCTTCCTCTTCCTGTGAAAGCTACACCCAAGATGTCACTGCAGGGGGGAAGGAACAACCCACCCACCTCATTCAAAATAACTCACCTTTGCCCTAAATAATGAACAACTATTACCTTGCTTAAATTTACAGTAAATATAACCATACTTGTATTCTAAAACACTATTCTTGGTGGTACAGTTTCAGGCAGATTTCAGTGGAGATAATTTATTCAGTTTTTAGTAGAACAGGTAAAACGTATACCTGAGGTGCTAGACTAGTCATTTGTGCTTTAGAGTGAGTCTCTCTGAAGCACAAAATAGAGAATGACAGTTAATTAAAACAAATCTCACACTCAGTTTTCACATCTCACACTACTCTGATGAAAGTGTTACTCTCGCAGTGTTTTTATGAAGTAGTGTTCTGCTGTCTTCACTCATCGGCAGACAAGGCTGTGTTCTCATTACCGTTTTATGAGACCCAGGGCATTATAAATCTGCAGAGCTAGTGTTAGAACAAAGCTGCTATCCAAAGATCATTTCACACAGTCTCTCATGCAATACAAGTATCATAAAAATGACAGCTTAAAAAAGAAAATGCAAAGTGAAAGCTATCTTGGCCTAGTGTTTATTGATTTTGTGCAGGTCCCACTCTATCACTGTATATGAGCCAGAATCAGTTACTTGAAAAGCTGCTCAGAGAATTTAAATAGAAAATAAATTCTAGGTATTGTTTTGGATTTATACAATTCAACTGGACTGTGTGGCTCAGTGTTCTAGTAAGAAACCAAGGCGTGTATATTTGCTGGATAGCATGGCTATATTAGCCCCTGTTGGTAGATGCTGTAACTACATTTAAAAAAATATATAAATATATATATTCTGCCATTGATAATCATTACAAGTGAGCCATCTATTTTAAAGCAATTTTAAAGGTTATTATTTTGGAATGGAATAAATTGTTATATATGTAATCATTTTCTAAAATGCCAGTGGAGAAAATTTGGAAAATTATGTCGCTAGTCATCCATTCTGCTGAAAAACTGGCCAACCCCTGTATGTTGTGCTCTGCTCTAAGAGCAGAAAACGTCTAAGGTTACGTATGTAACCCTGGTTCCTCGAAGGAACTTGAGCTGTGTCGAGAATGAATGGGGAACGCGTCCAGCGTGACGTCTCTGAATAACATGTATAATCAGTCCAATGAAAGGGCAAGACGTCATAGGCGGGTGACGTCAGAGACCAGGAAGCATAAAAGCATGAGCGGCGAAGCCGGTAATCAGCCTCAAAGGATGAAGCAAGCACCGGCCAGAGATGCCGGAAGTGTGGCACTGCGACGCAGCGTCTCGTTCCTAATCAGTCCAATGAACATCCTGGAACCAGGGTTACATATGTAACCTTAGACGTTCCTCTACAGGAACTCGAGCTGCGCCGAGAACGAATGGGGAACAAATGCCCACGCTGCCAGACTTTCAAATCTCTGCCTAGTGTGGAAGAGCACAGCTAAAGCAAGAGAAGGAGCCTGACAGAATTCAGGGACAACCCGTCCAATGGCCAAACTTCAGAAGGAGTGAGTCTTGACCCCCAGGAGAGGGGAGATCAGAGGACTCGAGGCTTAGGATAACATCCTGATCACCGCTTAGCATAAGCTTCTTATGGCCGGAGGCCTCAGCCTCAGCACACCATGGAGGAAACATGTAACCAGAGGGTTTCTGCCCACTGACTGGCCACCGAGAGGGGCGCGGTAGGCCACCATGGCCGCCACGTAGACCTTCACGGTGGAGTGGGTCAACCCTGCGGAGAGCCTTCAGGAACTCCAGCACTGTACCATCCGGGCAGTTAACTGGGTCGAGCTGGCAGTCTCCACACCGAGAAGTGAAAAGCTTCCACTTCAAGGCATACAGTTTCCTCATTGAGGGTGCTCTGGATTGGAGAACGGTCTCACAACCTTGGTCTCATCTTCTTGTCATTTAACAGTAAAAAGAGACTATTCTGAAAATACCAACTTTGTTACCTTGTAGAATTACATAGAATTGAAAATAAAAGTCTAAAAAACAATCAATTGCCAGTAAAACTCACTTGTCTTTATAGATCCGACACAATCGACGTTCTGCTAGAGCGTGGCTACCAGGGAGTGAGATTGCATTTTGACTGGCTTATTGCTGCACAACGCAGTGTTAACGCTACAGCTGTTAAAAAAAATGACAAATGCACAGCAAAGCCTGGGAGCAGAGATGAACAGTTATCTTATCACACCCAGTGAACAATACAAGCATCACACAACTGTGTGTTCTCAAAAGGAGTACCTGACAACACTGGCTGGGAACCTATGACAGCATCAGGGGTTATCACTAAGGAATGCACTCTCACTCTCTTTGGTTTTCGCATATCTAATCAGACCTGAGGCAGAAGTGCTGAGTCGCTGCTGACTGAAAGCATGAACAAATGGTGTGGAACATGTTCTTGTTTCGTTTGATATAAATTGCTATGTACTCACGGCCTCCAGGCAGAACCATTAGCATTACAAAATCACAAATCAGCTGGAGCCATGGAGCCCGTTCCATTAAAGAAAAACACCACAAGCACTGCTCTGACCTTTGCGCTTGCTGATATGTTAAAAACAAACACAGATTTTTATCCAGTTAGACAGGTGTAGGGGTCACCTTCAGCGAAACAAATCAGCATGTTAGAAGAAACGCCATGTAAATATGACTCAAGGTCATGTATTACTGAAGTGAAGCTGTGAGCATCTCTCAGCACATGAAAAACTGTTCCAGACTGATCTGAAGCCCTGCTGTTTTAATGGCAACATGACAACTACTTTTTTCTCTTCACTGTTCTGCAAACACTCCTAGTGAAAAGAGCAGCACCGCATGACATTAACCATCTTGATTAGAGAGAAAAAACATGCTAGCCAACCAACTTTACTAAACTTCAAATGCTGTAAGCAGTAAAGTTTTCTATGGCAGCTCAGGGCCGGCCTTGGCCAATTTGCTGTCCTAGGCAAGATTTACCTGGTGGCCCCTGCCTCACAGCCCATTCCACCAATAATCATTGCTTCCACCATCTTGTCAGCGGTAACTTTCCCTGACGTCTTTGTTGAAGAAAAACATTCCTTCCATTTCTAGTTCAGAAAAATTAAGAAAGTTCAGATAATTTTTTTTTTTTTTTATCTGGGGATTTAAACATTTCTGAATTAATACTTAGGCACTAAACAACTGTTTATCGGTCATCTTTGGCAATATTGCATTATTTGTAAGGTCTCAACAACACTGTAAAAAATGAAACTTCTAATTTCCCAGATTACAAAACCTTTGAGTCTCAAATACCAAAAAAAGCAATTTTCTTGAAACCAACAAAAGACCAACAAAATTACCCCAAATGTTGCCCCAACTAGTCAAACACAGGTGTCTGAACAATGAATTTCATATTGTTTAAATGTTAAAGCTTTGTGAGTTCCCAGCATGCATTGCAGTGTGAATAAATTATGCAGTTACTGTTATAGCATCATTGTTTTTCTGTTTGCTGACTTAATTTCAACTTTTTTATTATTGTTTAATCATTATTGTTAGTTATTTGTTGTCCTGTGATCTAAAGAGCTCATCTTTTTAACATGTGTTGGTTTTAACCAGTATTGAGGCATAAAAATATTATTAAAACGTGTTATCATGTGACACGAAAAATCTCGGATCAACTCCAGACCCTTTTATAAACTCTTAGACTTTCTATAAGTTTGTTCACAAACTTTTACCTAATCTAGTTTATTTCATCATATTATATCACATTTCCTCTGTCTTTGTCCCATTTTTCGCCTTCTTTTCTTTCTTTTTTTCTTCTCAGAGGGCATCTGTCTTTTGGACATAGTAATAATTTATTAGTGAACATCTGTCACAATCAAGTAACTGATGTATGAAGTGCAGCTGTGCAGGGGAATATTGATCATGCATCGAACCTGAGTGAGTCAGGAGAGCAATAAAATAGTCATGTTTTTGTGGGTGAATATTTTAAATTCATAGTATTGAAGAAGTTTCAGCAATAAAGAAATAATTATAAAAAGTCATTAAGAAAAACCCTAATCTGCCTATGCTATGGACCAAACTTTTTTGACAGCTAGACAAGCACCAGACCATAAGACTCTGGTTAAAATAATCACAAATATGATGTATAATTAAAAATGCAAACAAACTATATAAATACATTTAGACAGACAGGAAAATTGTTTTCCTTTAGACAGGCATAAAGTAATTTTCAAACCAAAAGCAGTAGCTAGACAGCAGGCGATTTTGGATGCAGCATTTGTATGCACCCATATATGATTTCATCACATGTGATCTCTAGAGAACGCAGAAGTATTTTCAGCATAGAACAATGAACGCAGCATGAGATATTATATCTGATTTGAGAACAAATGACTCTTATTAACAGGCTGTTATAAAAATAAGAACCTTGTCTTAATGACGTAAATAAAAACAGGTGCTTCTCAGTAAATCAGCTCGTCTGCTAAAAATAGCTAATTCAGAACCATTGATGAATTCACAATTCACACCCTCACTGACTGAACTACAAGTCTTACAAAATAAACCCTGAACAACAGTTACTGAGATGTATACTTCAGACTTGGAGACTTTATATTGGTCTAGACAAAAGTTTTTAAACTAAATATTTTTTTTAAAGAATTTAATACTGTTATTCAGCAATGATGCATTTAACTGATAAAAGTGACAGTAAATAATTTACAATAGTAATTAAAAAGAAATGCTTTTAATTCATCAAAGTATTCTGAAAAAAAGGTGTGCCTTAGGGATGTAACGATTCAGTTAACTCACGATGTTCACGATACGATCCACAAAAAAAGCTGCATTTTATCCTAAAATGTAAATGTCAATAAACAAAATGTAAATTTTAAAACAAACCGCAAATCAAATAAATAAATAACAAAAATAAATGATACTGTATATCTTCATATAATCTAACCAAATCTTTACCTGTCTTCTTGTCCATTTAGAGGCAACCACTGCATTTTAATCAAGATATTTCTAATCGTTTCTAATCCATATTAGATTGTATTATTTCGAAATTTCAAGCAAAATCAGAATGGTCTGACTTAAGCTTTGTGTAACTACTACATAAAAACATATCTGCATTAAACAAACAGCAGATGGGCTGAATGAGATGCAATTATTTCTTGGTTAGTTCTAAGGAGTGCTGCACTTATGAAAACATTACTTTAATATGCATTGTACAAAGGCAAGATTAAAGGAAAATACCATCTATATATGGTCAGTTTCTCTCACAGATATATTCATATAAACTCCCACCCCATCTGTATCACTATGTGTTTAACATCTCAACCAATTTGAATCGTCACACTTACATATTTGTATTGATTTTCAACTGGCTCGGGTGAATCATTACATCCCTAGTATCTCAGTGTTCACAAAAACACAACACAAATGTTTTCAACACTGATAATAATACTGTACTTAAGCACTAAATCAGCATATTAGACTGATTTCTGAGGCTCATATGACAATGAAGACTGCAATAATGATGCTGAAAATTCAATTTTGCCATCACAAGATCCAGACCGACCTGCTGTGTTAGTGGCATCATGGTAATGGAACTGACGGTTGTGTAGTGACACTGCTTTTTCTCTTTGCTGTATTCTGCACACCTCCAACTGAAAAGAGCAGCACTGCATGACTCCAACCAGTTTCACCATCCATAAAAAAAAAAAAATAATTCTAGCTGACCATCTTAAAGTTTAAGGATTAAGCACAACAATATAATTCACATATTAAAAATAGAGTAATTAAAAGCAGGTCTTTTTCATATGACAATATGAATTTAAGGTACATATACTGCACTCTCTACATAGTGTTATATCCTAAAACAACAAATATTTTTTTGTAGCTGAAGTGGTGTAGCTGAATTATGAAAGACTCAAAACCTGTTTAATTTAAAATCCTCTTGACTCAATCTGAGGAGCCATATGCCTCAATTTGAATGGGCCTGATGCTTCTTACCCCTTCATCAGACTTCTTGAATAAAACAGAAGATAATGTGTCTGCGTGTGCGTGTGCATGCCAGTTATTGACTGCACTGCCGGGAGATGAAATCTGATATTGAATTTGTACTGAATCACGGTGAATTATTGACTACTTTATTTTTAGGCAGCGGCGTATTAATAATTAATCAAATAATGATTGCCCATGTTTGACGCACTGGGCTTTGATGCAATTTCTGGAGGTCTTATTTCAGAGGCACTGAACTTACATGAATGAGAGAGAAAGGGGCACTGACGCAGCTGCATTAGCAGTCTTTTTCACACACTGAGTCATGTACAAGAAGAGGCTGTCCGGCGCTACGATGAAAACACTTCACAATATGGATGCACAATTGTGTCAAATGCAGGTTTCAACAGACTCTCAAACACACTCACACACACAACGCACAAATGTCATGTACTAAATGTAGGAGGACACTCCCAGAGGGGGCTTCATTTTGCAACACTCTGCTTAGCAAGGCAGACTGAAATGCCTCTCAAAGAGCAAGTCAGTCAATCCTGATGTTGATGGATGGCAGACTGAAACAAGCATCTTGGTCTCTCGGGTCTGTCTGTCTGACACGCTTCAAGTGTGCTGATTGCAAAACTTATAGTTTCACGCCAGACCTTCACTGACGCCTGATCCATATTACACTCAAAAGTCAATTATAAATCACTAGCTCCAGTCAGATTGATATTTACAGTTTTGTTTGAGGGATTTTTTGAGAATTTCTGTAATCAGAACTGTTTATTTTTCTTACATATATATTTTCATGTATAGGTTTGTATAAGTATTTTCATAAGTATCTTGTATTAGTTATGAGAGTGTAATAATACATTCTTATTTCTTTACAGACATTTTGCTATCTTTCATTGAACTGTTTTTTTTTTTCCCATGTTAAGCTATTATTGTAATATAAGCTCTCTTCAAAAAATGTTTTGGCTCCATAGACAGCATACTTCTGATGTCATTTCTAGTGAGGAAAAAAATATTTGCTTAGTTATCACCAAAGCTCTCTCTACTTTGTTGCAGATCAGTAAACTATTATACTGCGTCAAACATCTGTCCGAGATAAGTTTCAGTAGGTTATGTGCAAATGCTGCCTGCAAAGTTGTTGCCTAAAAGACAAGAAAGGCAACAAGTCAGTTGCCTAAGCTATCGGAAACAACCATAATCAATTTTAGATACATCTAATTTGTACGTCAAAAGAAACTATTGTGGTGAATAACAGTCAAGATGGCATTCCAAGGACCAGATTACACCCCTCTCTAACTGCTGGTGTGGAGGGAGATGTGCCACACTGTGACTGGATCTTGATGGAGGAACATAAACAGCTGTTCAAAAACATCAGATAAGATGCCAATACAACTGCCAGACACCTCTAGCAGGACAGGAAGGGACACCGTTGGCACCCAAGACCATCTAACCGAGGACTTCTCATTGGACAAGGTTTAGGAAATGACTGCCATAACAATACCTCCAGATCTTTGGAAGCAACAGTATTGGCTGAAACAAAGAAAGGCCACAAAGTTCTATCCAAATCAATTCATACATACGTTTGGAGACCTTTAATAGACGTAAACTACAACGTATTCACGTCACCCTCAGATAAGGTACAGTATATGTTGATGGCCATAACAGTTCACAGTAACAGGCCTATTAACATTTTATGTTATGAATAGGTGATAGTTCAGCGGTTTCCTATCATGTTTGGACTCTTTTTGCTCCCCATGAGGTCGCTAATAATTTGAAAGAGGTTTGGTAAAGAAATATTGCATGGGTAAGATGTTAAAGACATGGTTTCACTTTGTACTCCACTATATGCAAATGAGTTCCGCACTAGGGCGGGCAACACCATGGCCATCTTGGACACAAGTGGCCAATCACATTTCTGCAATGGAGAGGTGGAAGATTCCAGTCTCCTCCTCATCAGAAGGAGATAAAGGTACCTTTCCCAATAGACACTCCTCTGAGTCTTTCGTCTGGAGAGATGGTAACAGATAACCGTTCTGAGTCTCCAGAAGTCCCGCATGTTTGAGACAATACAGTAGCAGATCAACATCTGTTCTGAGTCTCGGTCCTGTAAGGAAGGAGACACTAACAGAAACACCAAAGTTCTGTTTTCGGCTTGAATAGTAAAAGCCAATAACAGATACAATGGTTCTGAGTTCCAATCCTTTGAGGGAAAGGGACACTACCAAATACAGTGTTCTGAGTTTCTGGCCTGATGAAGAAAGAGACTTCAAGACAGCTAAGGATCAACTCAGCTCTTGAGTAAATCTTCTATATTGCATTCGGCTGCCCTTCAGGTGATGGACTACGTCTGACTCTTGTCTCTGGAAAGCAGCACAGTCCAGTCCGCAAAGGCCCTCCACATTGGCAGAAACTGCCTGAAACACGCGGCTCCTCAATGACACAGACTCATCTGACCCAGCTGTCCAGTCCATGCTCTAAGGACACCCCGGGAAAACAGAAGTTCAGCTGGAACTTCTTTACGTTCCATGGAACATAACTTACCAAACCTCTTTCCTAAAGACCTTGATTTGGTTTATACCTGCCGCCTATGTTTCCTAGATTAAATTCTCAACAGCATTGCATTTATCTATTCTTCACTCTATTTATTTGTTCCTACAATTTATTTGGTATCTTTGTTCTTGTTTAGTTGTCTGTTATCTATTAGGAGTGCATATCCATTTATTGGTATCATTGTTGTATTTGTAGCTCTTTCCACGACAACACAGACACGGGCTGGTTCTTTAGAATGGTTGTTTTATTCTTAGGGTTGTTTTCTTTATGTCTTCGAGCATTCCAGGTCTTTAACACCATTAACACCACAATGTCATGAGAATTGTACACAAGTGAAAACAGTACAAAATACATCAAACACAAAACGGTGGTAAGCACTATAATAAACAATTTCGCTACAATTTACAAACTAATACCTCATTGGCGGCCTGTCATGAAAAAAGATCTTTGAGTTTATGAAAATCGTATTTTTCTTTGAGTTTAAAAATAAATGTATTTTAATTTAGCAGAGCCTTGCGATGCAGCCACTCATCATCAGTCCATCCGGGCGACTGGCAAGCAAGTCATTTCTGATAACGTGACACATTCTCGCGCCTTATGTTTACAGTACAGTTTTAGATATATCAGTTGACCAACTCCCTCCCTCTCATATTGCCAAAATAACAGTCCTCGACTGGCGCTCTGAACTGAGCAAGGTGGGAACTGGTCATCTGATATACTCATAACCGCACCTTGAGTGATGTGTGACCCAAAAATCACAACATCTTTGGTGACGTGAGTCTCATTTACTACACTATTTTTGGTTGCTTTTCAAGTTAATTAGTCCGTCTCTTCCTGTCTAAGTGTCTTGTTCTCAGCCAGAATATTAATCAGGCATTATGCTTTCAGATGTCTGGATGACAAACACAAGGCAAAAAGCCTAGAGTCAGGAGGTAAAAGTAGCAGCAGATGAGTGTTCATTGGCCCTTTAAATGCTGCGGTGGTTCTGATTACTGAAGGTCAAGAGCATGAGCATGACCTGATTGACCGTTTCATCAAGTGCTCTTAAAATATCCTCAGGCCTCTAAAACTGACTACCCCACAGCAGGTAAAAGGCTGTAATGTAAAAGATGAAATGTCACGTCCTATAGAACCGCTCAGAAATGGTCTGTATTCCCCTGCACTGTTATGGTACGAGCACAGATGGCTGTTAAATTTTTCAACATGCAAGATGTATCTTACATAATCTCAGCTTCTCACTTCTTTCTGCATGTTTATGAGGACTGTATTCAAGGTTAGACTGTTCTTGAGTGTAAACAATACATCATGAAACCATGAAACATCTGCTCATGTTTATTATAGCAAATAGCTACAGTCATGACTAACTGTGTGTCTGTGTCACATATTATTGTAAATAATTGCACACAGTCACAATAAAATAATAGTCTCAAATTTCCTTAAATACTTACAGCATCTTCTCTGTACTAAATACATTAGTTCAATATTCAATTCAGTACATTTATTCCATCATCTGAAAGAGTATCCACCCATGCTTTCATTCTTTCTTGCACTGATTGTCCATTTACTCCTATCCTCCAATCAAGAGGCTCCTCTGTGTGCTGTTTGTCCCCTAATTGGACCCAGGGGGAATTAGGGTGGACACATTTGAGTACAAACAGCCAGCAAGTTTCAAGACCAAAACAAGGTAATCAAATTTGCTTTGGTTAAACATTCACGGACTGAACTGACTCCACAAATGCCATTGTTAGCTTACAACTTTTGCTGGTCATTTCAACAAGATCTCTGGTTGACCAAAAGGAGCAAGCTACTCTATTTGCAGTTCAGTCTGATTCACATCAGCCTGACACCCACAAGCTTTCATGCATTCCATGCCTCAGATATGTAGAAATAAGATTTTGGCATTGCTGGTCCTGCAGATATATCAGCTTCATCAGAATCACAGATTGCTGTTTCCGTCCCAAGACCAGGCTGCAGTCTCAGGCCAAAACCTGAATACTGATTTACAATTTTAAGCTAAATAAGAGCCTGAAAAGGTCAGTGGGTATGGAAACAGATTTTCTGAGTTCCAGTTGCTGTCAGGGTTTGGTAAGGAGGAACTCAAATGCAGACAGGAATCACAACACGAAGGGTTTATTTACAAAAAGGGGAAAAACAAAACCCACGAGGGGGAAAACACGGAGTAAGGTAAAGACTAAATAACTAAACAGGACTGGGCTGACATGACAAACAAACTCTTAACACTAACTACAAACAAACACTCACGGTAATACAAGGACTTCAGAGGTACAGAAACAATCACAAATGTGGAATAATCTCAGACGTGGAACAATCACAAATGATGAACAATGAACCGACGAAAGACAGAGCACACTGGGAGATCTAAATAGGGGAACTAATCAAGACACGACAGGTGGCACAGATAGGACAATCACGACAAGACTAGGATAACAAGGGGGGCGGGGCAAGGGAATGAGACAACACAAGCACATGGCCCAAACACAAGGCCATGTGCTTGTACACAAAACACGGGTCTGCCATGATCCTGCCTCAAGACTAGGAAAAATCAAGGACACGAGGGCAGAATCATGACAGAACCCCTCCCTTAAGGAGCGGCTTCCAGACGATCCTCAAGGGAACATCAAACACGGGACATGACTGACATGACAGACTGGGACACCGACACAAACCAACAAGACATGACAAATAATAACAAAGGCAAACATAAATACACAATGGCCGGGTTGGGGTGACAAATCAAAAAAAACAAACAGGGAAGGGGAGGAGGCGGGACCACAAAGTTCATGGGGGACAGACCAGGGTGGGTGGGTGGGGCAGGAGTCTTAGGAGGGCGGGCCGAAGGCTGACGACGAGGGGTCCGGGCAGGTCTGGGTGGTGAGGGGTGGGAAGGGGTCTCGGGACAACTGACAGAGGACATGACAGGAGGGGTCACAGGACACGGGGCAACCTCTACAGGACGAGGGGCTACATTGACTGGACGAGGGGCGACAACAGCTGGACGAGGGGCGACTATATCAACGGGACGTGGGGGGACAACAGGACACATGAAAACATCAGCTGGACACGGGGCGACAACATCAGCTGGACACGGGGCGACAACATCAGCTGGACACGGGGCGACAACATCTACTGGACACGGGGCGACCACATCTACTGGACACGGGGCGACCACATCTACTGGACATGGGGGGACAACAGGACACGGGGGGACAACGGCTGGACACTCGGGATTTCTGGGGACAGGGTCAGGGGACAAGACAGGACTGACGGGGACTTCTAAAATTTGAACAAGACGGGACAAATAATCAGACAAAGACTTAGCGGCAATAATAATGGGCATCTCCTTACGAGATGAGAAAGACTGTAGAAGAGTTTCTGCTGCAGAGTCGGCCGCGGCTCTCTTCTCCGCTCTCACGGCTGCAGACTTGAATACAGCTCTCTTCTTTGCCGGCTCGGGCACACCAGCGCTCACCGCTGCTGGCTCGGGCACGCTCACCGCTGCTGGCTCGGGCACGCTCACCGCTGCTGGCACGGGCACGCCAGCGCTCACCGCTGCTGGCACGGGCACGCCAGCGCTCACCGCTGCTGGCACGGGCACGCCAGCGCTCACCGCTGCTGGCACGGGCACGCCAGCGCTCAACGCTGCTGGCACGGGCACGCCAGCGCTCAACGCTGCTGGCTCAGGAGACCTCGCAGATTCAGGAGGAGACAGGGTCACAGGACCGGCAGGCCCCTTCTTCTTCCTCTTCCTCCTTGGGCGCGGTGCAGAGGCCACAGCTGGGTCAGAGGCGGGTTGGGGGAGTTTGGTCTCGGGCAGGGCAGACTCGGACGCCGAAGACTCTGAAGCTGACTCCCATGAAAACCGTCTCCCTCGCTTGTTGGGGAGACTGAAGGTAGTGGGAGGTGCATCAGGATTTTGGGAGGGACTTGCCTGATCCCCCAGGGTTGCCACGGCCAGGACACAACCCTCTGGGATCGTTGGCAGCTGGGTAGGTGGAGGGGACCTCTGTGGCTCCTCCTGGGAGATGCTCTCCCACAGCCGGGCATAATTCTGGAGGATCCATTCCCCCTCGGGCGAGTATGGGAGGGTGACCCCCTTCCTGTCGGTGGGGGATGACATCCAACATTGACGACGGAACTCCAACAGGTGTTGGAGCTCGGGGGACCTCCTGCCTGCTGAGTTCCTTTTTGGTCGGTTCATTCTGTCAGGGTTTGGTAAGGAGGAACTCAAATGCAGACAGGAATCACAACACGAAGGGTTTATTTACAAAAAGGGGAAAAACAAAACCCACGAGGGGGAAAACACGGAGTAAGGTAAAGACTAAATAACTAAACAGGACTGGGCTGACATGACAAACAAACTCTTAACACTAACTACAAACAAACACTCACGGTAATACAAGGACTTCAGAGGTACAGAAACAATCACAAATGTGGAATAATCTCAGACGTGGAACAATCACAAATGATGAACAATGAACCGACGAAAGACAGAGCACACTGGGAGATCTAAATAGGGGAACTAATCAAGACACGACAGGTGGCACAGATAGGACAATCACGACAAGACTAGGATAACAAGGGGGGCGGGGCAAGGGAATGAGACAACACAAGCACATGGCCCAAAGACAAGGCCATGTGCTTGTACACAAAACACGGGTCTGCCATGATCCTGCCTCAAGACTAGGAAAAATCAAGGACACGAGGGCAGAATCATGACAGTTGCTGTTTGAGCAAATATTAGTTCAAGCCGAAGGAGAATCTACTTACATTTGAACAAAATAAGGCTATAAGGAATCACATTTCTTACATTAATCTTATTAATAATAACGTTTAAATAAATTAAGACACATATCTTATATAAATAACTATATTTAAACAATTTCAAATCTAAAGCAGAACATTACTTCAATGCATCTTGTAAATAAGTTTAGAAAAAACTCTTTGTGCACCTTGACAGCAATATGACAAAAGGTGCATGGGATATACTTGGTATTCATGAAAGCAAGTATGCAGTTCCCTGCCCTTGCTTTGCAATATTGCTCAACCCTGACTAAGTCATTGCCCTAAAGGATTAAATGAAGACCTTGAACTTGGTGCTTACTTTCCTACTGCTGTACCTTCCTTTCCAATTAATTTCCTGGGCAAGACACTTTACCACTGTTTAATGCATTCTCAATGTCCATTTTACACTTGTGTCTGTCAAACTGTTTTGCTTAGGGCATCTTTTAGCTTCCCAACTGTGGGCAGTAGTTTACACATTCTGAAACCCGCTGTTCCTTCAACCTGGGTTTCCTGAGGCTGAGCGTTTTTAAGCACTGGATCACTATTCTGTGCTGTTGCTGACATGTAATTGGACAGACAGGCAGCTAGTAGCCCTGCAGAGTTGTCCTGTCAATGTAGGGTGTGAGCTGCACAGTCAAGTTCTTGACATTCACTGCTTTGGGTCCATCTTGGATTCCGAAAATGCTTCAAAGCTTTTAACAGCTCCCTTTCTCCCTGCAGCAACATGGCATCAATTTGTATTAATTATCCATAGTTATTATATACAGTGGCCTAGTTGAATAATTCAACAGCAGGATTCCTTCGCTTGAATGTATTTACATTTACATTATATTTATGCATTAAGCAGATTCTTTCATTTAAAAGTGACCAATAAGAAACTTTCAAAGCAATTTATTATAAAAGGAAACAATATTTGTAGCACACTATAAAGTAGAAGTTAGTGAAATGCAGAAAATAATAGGCTACTTTTCTAAGGAATTATACACAGTGGATTTAAAGGCAATGCTGTTTACACTCATACAAAAGTAGATGTTTCTTAAACTGAGAGTTTAGTCTCGTATAAATAGCAGCATCTAATATAAATAGCAGCAAATAACACCTTGGTTGCAGACAGTACAGTAGTGATAGATGCTATTCACACAAACTGTAAACAGAAATAATATGTAAAATATCCTAGCAATGGTGGGTGGAGTTACTGAAAATAGTCTGTGCCAACACTGTTGGCTATTTGCATTCAGAGTAAACAGACACTGATTAATTTAAAATTCAGAATAAGTTTCATGCAGCTGAAGGCATTTTTCAAATTATTCACATAACATATTTCATCAGCAAATGCACAAGGTTTTCTTCAAAATCCTAAGTGTACAAATTCCATGCAGGCTTATTCAGATAGGGTCTTATTTCTATCTTATTTTTATTTATTTTTATTCTAACAGAAGTTTTGTAATTGGCTGAAAAGCGAAGGCTGCTCCCCTGATACTTTCTTGCTGTTTACAGAAAGAAGCTAGGGCTCTCGTTTAGACAAATGTGATTTCTCAGGACATCTATATTCAGCTATATTTTTTATGTTGAATTTACAGGACTTTTAATCTAGTCAGAATAGTGGAGGAAAGAAAAATTTGCCAAAACATGTCAGATGCCTCACTGGCAGCAGGATTATATTGAGATTACGCAACCTCTGTGAGCCATCTGGATCTAAATCAGACAAACATCATCAGACAACAATTGTTCTGATATTGCCGAGTAGCTAAAAATACTCCACAAGTCTCAGAGGAATTATTATTATTTATTTATCTTTGTTAAGAAGTTTTTTGCATGTTTTAATTGTCATGAATATGACGCCACAGTACATTACTCACATTATGTAAAAAAGAGGAAAAAAGTTTTCTGAATTGTTAGATGAGTTATAAAAAATATATAAAGGACATTAAATCCATGAAATAACCATGAAAATACTGATGAAAGCGTAAGTGAGAAGGCAAATGGAGTGAGAAGTATAAAGAGAATAAAGAAAAAATACATATGAATGAGCCTTTTAGTGTTTGAGCTGATTGAGGTAGAAAAATATGTTCATCTCTCCTGCTGCGTCAAACTATTTGCAGCCAATCTATTCCAAATGAGAACACACTGTAAAATTATCTGTTTCTGCACTATACCTGAATTACCAGCTGTGCCTTCTGATAATAGAGGATTACACTCACTCCCACAATGCAACGGGGCAACTCTAGATAAGCGCCAGGAGCCACTGTACTTGACTGAGCAAGACTAAATTAAGGAGAAAACTATAAATAGATCTGTGGAGGAAACAAACCAGTCAGGTAACCCTATAACCTTGTTTAATCCCTGATGTATGCTGTGAATTTAGTGAATGCATAACAAAACTAATTATCACTCAAGTCTCCATTTATTAAACGTCCATGAAAATAAAGGAAGATGATGAAATTTGCAATTTCAAGGTTTAATCTCCATTTCGTTAAAGACAACATTGCAGAAGCAGCTTCCCTTGAAATTAAACAGACAGAAGACTTAAGCTTAAGATTGTCACAAATATCCTTAGATCTTGGTAAGATGAATAAAAATAATCAAAATTAATCTGTCTGACTTTAGCTGGAATATAAACCACACACTGAGAAGGTTTAAACTATTTAACAAGAAGGTTCGATATTTGTACAAATCTGAACTGGATGTTACATACCATTTAAAAATGTTGGAGGTCTGTAAAGAAGTCTGTTATGTTCACCGAGGATATAAATGCAGTAAAACAATAATATTGTGAAACATTATTACAATTAGCTGTTTTTATTTGAATATATTTTAAAATATGATTTAGTCTTCAGTGTCACATGATCCTTCAGAAATCATCCTGATATCCTGATTTCCTGTCCAAGTAATCAATTTTAAAAGTTGACAACAGTTGCTGCTTAATATATTTCCAGGATTTTTAGATGAATAGAACGCTCAAAAGTAACAGCATCTCAAAAAAAAAAGAAGTTAATAAATAAATCGTAGTGCGCATGCATAATGTCTCTTAGTTTTTTTTCCAATTGAACGCCACAATGTAAAATCTTTATAAAATATAAATATAAAACAAAAATTTTATCATATGCTCTTTACCTACGTTTTCCTCTAGAACAAATCAACCCCACACAAAGTCAATAAGCAGAGTAGAGTAATGCTTGAGCTGGCACTGCGTCTCCCTGCAGGCTTAGACAGAGCCCTTTAAAGAACAGAGCCCAATATCTTGCAAAGTATGAACTCAGAAGGGTTTAACATCCTGATGCTGTAAGAGAACACTTTGCTCAACAGAAAACATTTTACTCTCTAATTCTTTAGGAATTTACAGCACTTTACAGAAACCAGAAACCATTCAGCTAATATGAAGAACCTATAATGAAAAAAAAAACAAGAATTTATGCTTCCCAAATATGTTAAATTTAGAACTCATAAACACAAGAGACAGCAACAATGGATATTATTTAGGGTATATCTAAATCTACAAAATGAACGGAACCCAAACTTAAGGAATAAACTGCCTAAATGATCTCTGTGCAGCTGTAGTTAATGCATTAAAAGTGTTTGTGTGCATGTCACTGCGTGTGGCTCTTGCGTCAGACCGTCAGCATGTGTCTTTTTCTTGTTGAAACAATGGGTGAGTAGTTTGCACCAGTAAATCTTTTTTTTTTATTTTTTTTTTTATAAAAGCCTGCATTGCAAAAGATTGTGCAATACTGTTACATCCATTACAGTCATATAACCTATAACCACACTGGGGAAGAGCTGCTAACTATGAATCAAGGAAATTCATTTGTAATAAAGGATAACAGACATCAACCCTGCATAAAGTCACAATCGTTAGGCTTGACTTTGATGTCTTCTCACTGAAGAAAAAAACCCTGAAATGAATAACAAGCGTCACTATTCACATGCATCTTTATAAATGAAGGCTACTACTCATCACATCATGCATAAATATGGCCGTCAACACACAAAGGAGAGACAGAGGCAATGTAAGATCATTAGTAACATAAAAAGACATGACACACTGAAAATATTTTACTGTTTGGACCGTTCGGATATCTTGAACCCATTCTAGCACTGTCATCATTCTGATGAAAAGAACAATTTCACGGCATGTGAAATAAAGTATCACAGACAGGACAATGGTAGGATTGACATGCCAGCCTCAGCTCAGAGAGGCACTGTGCTATTCCAATCTGACTCAATAGACCGCTGACAACAGCTCAGGAGGATCTATTTGTCTGCTGGTTCATGAAATGAGCTTGGCGCGACCAAGCCATAAAGACAACAATGTTGGAGAAGTGATAGTGTGTTGGTGGAGTAATATTGAGAACTGACATTGCCTATATGTGAAATAAGCAGCTAAATTGTGCCTAAATCTGTCTGTTTTCCCAGATGCTGTTTAAACATCAAGGATGCTTTAAAAGTCCTGTGCCTTTAAACACTTCCTTTTGGAACGACTTAGATGCCGGTACAAAAGATGGAAACAACATGGCATTATCAAAACCTCATTTACAAACTGTGGAGGAAAATTTTATTTTCTGCATAATTTGCTTCTCTGTACGAAAGACTGTCTCCGAGTGCTTCAGTTTACTTCAGTATGCTTGAGTTTTTGATGAGCTGAGAGATAACAGGAAATCTATTTAATGTGTGTGGGTGTGTGGGTGTGTGTGTGTGTGTGGAAGACAAGAATGATACAGAAATGTTTTTTTTTTGTGTGTGAAAAAAGAGAAAATGTGCATGAAATACAACATTAAATTAAATTCTTCAAACCAAAGCTAAAATGAAGAAGCTACACCAGATGACTTGCTACTTCTGCCGAAAATCTGAAGTGTGCATATAATGGACACTTTACTATCCCATGAGAGGATTTGTGAATTGCAGTGAGGTGATGGAACTGACACTGTTAGATCACATGATAATGACAAAATGGTGAATATAGCACATCCAGATTACATTAATTCTAAATAGAACATATTTCTCTTTATTTCAGAGGATAACTGATTCGATTCCGAAAACATCAGTGTTTAGAACAAATCATCAGTCAATGATTAATAACTCACTCATAAAGATTATCTCTTGTTCCATTCCAGTTAAAGCTATGCTTTTAAACAAAAAGTCAATGATGCACTTGTCACCACCTACTGGTGGAATTATGTAACCAACAGTCACTGAAAAATGACTGGTCTAAACAGACTGACATTCTTTGTGGATTTGATCAATGTTGTGAACCTAAAAGGTAACTTTTAGAGCTGTTTTCCCCCTTTATGCCCTTTATATTTTTCTTAGTTCAGAATAAATGAAAAAAACAAAGTTAATTTTGTGGTATGGAAACAGAATCCAGGAAGGCTCTATCAAATCGACTGCTATTCTTGGTCTGACACACATTATCTCTCTCCCTCTCTCTCGCTCTCGCTCTCTCACTCACACACACACACACACACACACACACACACACACACACACACACACACACACACACACACACACACACACACACACACACACACACACACACTCACACACACACACACACACACAGATCGTTTAGTTATTGCAGATCTTGTAACTCTGTGTCAGCATCTTTACATGGTGATGCGGTATATTCTTTTCCTGCCTGCTCCAATGAGTCACTGATTTTCTCATATTTTTCTTCGATCATGTATTACACAAACTCATTTAGAAAACAAGGATGTTACTGTAACTCCCAGACAATTGACCATATTCACAGAGCACTATTTAGAACTTCCAGATAAAGATAAGCCTGCTCGTCATCTTCTGGTGAAGCTCACTTTACATGTGCTATTTATAGGTAGAGACTCTCACAGAAACCTCTCCTGCCTCATTCTTATCAGAAACTGAGAGACAAAATAAAGCAACACCATAAATAATGATAGCGGAATTATACGTGTATAGCCAAATAAAAATTAAATAAGTTGGTATAACAATTAAATAATGCATTTAATACTTTGAAACGTTTAGATTCAATTTAACAATTACATTGTTTAAGTTTTAAGACTGGTTGCTGCTGTAGTTTTGTTAGTATGGGTTTAGTCTGAATCACTTAATTGAATTGAATTGCACAACTCTATTTTGACATCGGCCCATCAGATGATTCATTCAGTTGCCACTGTCAATCAATGACTCACAGCATGATTTAACAAATTCACTCGCGTACATTTTACATTCACGTTTATCATTCCTGAAACTATATATGTGGACATTTGGTCCTCATAATTAAACAAATCTTTCATCCAAATTGTGAATCAATTATGTAGAGAAACCGAGCAGTTGACCGGAAATGACTGAGCTGGCTTATCTAAAAACAGGAAGTAATCGTGCATACGGTCAATTATCTTGTGGTCCGATGAACTCTGCTGTTTAAAGAGTTACTTTTTACTCCTAGTCTATTCTAATAGAACTACAAAATATAACACATTTGAACAATAGCAATACTCCCATATATGTTTCTCTGCAGACTATGCCCACATTTTTTAAAAACACAAAGCTAGAGGCAGCAGTTTCAGTAAAAATCTGCAGATTGTGTTTTTAAGGAAACATGTCAGTTGTGGAGAGCTGTTATAGAGCTGTTCTGCCATAGGTTTGATTGGGAATTTATATTGGTATTTAAAATAGCATTTTTAAGTTGTTTAAATATAAAATATGTCTTAAGTGTCAATTTTTCGGAATTGAAATGTATACATAACATGAAATAAATAAGCTTTCGATTGATGTATGTTTTGTTAGGATCAGACATGCTCTAGAATAAAATAGGAAGTTGTAAAAGTAATGTCAACTAATTGACTTTTTTTTTTTTTACTCATAAATCAAATCGTGCTATTCAACAATTCCTGTGAATTAACCTTTCATGTCAGCTCTCAATTTGACTTTTGTCATGAGTGAAAATCTTGACTGAGGCTATGTTTATCACCTTGGATGTGTGTGATATCGTCCGTTCACAGAACAGCAGGACTGACAGGTAAATGACACATACCTGTATCATAGTGCCCTCACTTGTAATGCATATCATTCCAGGCTCAGTTCCAATTTATTCCCCTCTGGTGGTGAAGAGTAATTTATGGGAATCATGGGAGGTCAGTTGTGCAGAGAGTTCATGCCTGATATAGTTGCCACGGAAACAGACATACACTTACGCTCGGTGTATGACAGGTACCATTTTTGCACTGCCATTATGATAAACCAATTCAGGTGTGGTTGGGTAGACTGCATTCTGATGCCTGTATCGCTATGGACAATTGATGAGGTGTTGAGAAGAATCCCACATTTCACACAAAGACATTCCTAGACTCCTGCTATTGCATTTGTCCTCTGGCATCAGGCTTTCCTTGTCTACAGCTTGGATTCTTATCACTTTGACTAATTCAGGCCATTATGAGGATGTTTGGGCAGGAAATGAGTTAGCTAGGTATCAGGCCCTTGGAGCTTGTTCAAATCCTATAACTCAACATACTCTCTACATTTGCCCCAGAGAGAAAACGCTGTAATCAAATAGTAGGTCAGAAAGCAGTTTGTAAGTCACAGAACTGATTGGGCCGTAACACAAACATTACCTTATTTATTTAGATGTAATATTCAAGTGTATCTCTTGAGCAGCACAAAGCAATCTTAAAAGAATGCATAATTCATTTTATGTTCTGATCACGGTTTACTAAATGATGATAATAGTTAAAACATTTATTTCCAACCCCCCATGGAGTGGCCGCTGAATATTTGAGCTCAAATCACCCACAGCCACAAGCAGAAACTGTGGGAAACACATTTTTATCCACACTTCTCTCTCTTCGAAAGCACAATCCATCCTCAGAGTGAAGCTCATCCCTTCTGATTTCTTAGGTCTACCTCACAAACTGCAATTTCCAGCAGAAGCAACAGCAGAAGCTAAAGCGGAAGAGAGGTGTAAAGATCTTTAATTTGCAATAAATAATGCAACATCACGTTCCATAACGATGTTAAAGCACACACAGATGTCCATTCACACAAAAAACACACACACAAATCAATGGTTTGCCGTAAAAGGGCACTACAGGTCATTCGTGACTGTGCCTAAATGTATTTTGTTAATTAGAGCCCTAAATTAAGTAAGTGAAAGTGTATACATGAAAAGCTCAGGTGCTAATAGACTGAGAGCTCTGCTTTGCTTAGTGGCTCTCAAAAACTGTAGACGGCTAAAAGGACTGACAGTCACAGAGGAAATGTAATTTCTCTTTGCTAAAAGGACACAAGCTTTAATTAAATCTGAAATGAGCTTCATGCAGACATATTCATTTCTGAAAATTGAGTTTCAGGCACTGTTTTGTGCAATTTGTCTACTCTCCCAAAGCCATTTTTATTTTCATATGTTTTGCTGTAATCTTAACTTTTGTGCGGATCAGATGGTTTACATCAGCTATTGCAGTACACCTTATGCATCCGGGAATTACAGCTTCAGCAGTGTATAGTGCAGTGGTGGAGGTTTATACTATATGTCGTCAGTCACACTACCTGCAAATGCTGATAATTCGCCAGATGGTAGATGCATTTCCGCTTTCATTCTTTCTTATCTTCTCTTTTCAACAGTAGGGGCCTGTGATCACATTAATAATCCATTTTTGTCCAAACAGCAGAAACCCAAAATCATTGTTTGCCAGAGCAACTTTCCTAATCTCCCAAAGCTCATCTCACTTAGAGCACAATGTAATTCCCCATTCCATCCTCCACAAAATACATCTGACCTGCTTTTTCTCCCAAAATAAATGAAAAATAAATGAAATAAATGAAAAATAAATAAAATAATAAAATAATTTTCCAAAGAATGTGAAAAGCAGGAAGAATGATTCCTACAGTAAACGTGAGATATAATATAAAAACAGGCACAAATGTATTTTAATTCTAAGTTTGAGTCTTCTCTTCTATGTTATAGAATTTTAAACTTTATAATGCAAAATTCATTTTGAATTTAAGATTCTGCAATATTTCTAGGTCACAGATTTGTGACAGTGAGCATGTGAACTCTTTTGTACAATTTAGTTTTTTATTATTATTGTCTCCTCCATTAAAGACAAAGAAGCTTAAACATTTTCAATTATTTATGAACTAGAATAAATAAAAAATAAAAATTCTAAGTTGTAATTTAAAAACATTTTTAATAAATAGATTATCATTTAAAATTTTGTCCATTTTAATAAAAAATGCTAAATATCACATAAAATTTGAATGAACACAAATTTCAGCTTTATAATTTTATTGCTGATGTCATTAAAGCAAAAGCGGAGAAAACCAAATGCAAAGACACAGATGTTTGGACCCCACTGTTAATTAATGTGAGCACACATATTTATTTAAACATCATTTGTATAAAAATGTGTTTTTGTTGCTCTCTCTCTTTTTTATCTTAAACACAAACCACCTTAGTATGCCGTCTGACTCAAATGAAAAAGAAAATCCAACAAATCTCTTTCCCAACATATGTCTCAGCTTCTCAGACACCTTGTAGCCCTTTAAACTTTCTTTTGTTAAATCCTCTTTCCTCCTCACTTCATTCCTGTTTTTTTAAACTAGCTTCCTACTTCTCTGTTACTCTTACTGCTATCTAACTTCATCATCTCTTTATCTTCCATTCTCTCTCTCTCTAAATGTCTCTATGTCTAATAATACCCTCCTCCCTGCTGAATGTCTTGCCGATGGTCTGCAGGGTCCACTTTTCTCACAGAAGTGCTACACTGTTCATCTGCTTCCATGTCAAGACACGACTCCACAATGAAACCAGGAACTGAAACAGAAATGCACTGTTCTGCACCTGGCATTGTTCATCATCTCAGCCATTCTTCTTCTGCTAACAAGTTTCTTAAGCAGCCAGGAGACATTTGTTAGGTTGCTCCCATTTTGTTACATCTGTTCAGATTTTATTGCTACTAAAATGCATGGGATGACAGCTAGAGGTTGGCCTTCATGGGCTATAATGACTAATGAATCTCTTTGCAGAGTGCGACACGATGGCTCTCGTGGCTCTGAACAAACAGTACGCCATTTAAAGAGTGTCTGTTTCAAAGAGTGTCTAAGTAGATGATACCGAACACTTATGCAGAGTGTTCGATCACACAAATGCTTATTATTATAAAAAAATAATGAGCAAACGCCACTGAAACGAATGGGGATGCTAACTAGCAGTTATTGCCAGGTATGATAGACCTCCTTGGGTACAACTGTATCAAATAAAATCGGGTAATGAGAAAAAAAACATATAAAGCAGGAATTGCTCACAACCTTTTCCTGATGACAGTGCATCATTTAATGTGTTTATATGGCCTTGTACAAATAAGTGCATTATTGTGCATGTAAACACATTCATTCAAAAACATAAATTTGCTATTTCTGGTCTGCAGTTGCATTTTAGCTCAATATTTGCTTTTCATAAATTGACTGAGTGGGTGAGCATCTCCGTATCCTTGTATGCATGTTACTGAGAGAGAAAAAGAAGAAGAGAGGAGTATTGTAAACGAGGCAACATTAAAGGAACAGACCTTAAGGTAATAATATTGCTTGGTGAATGGCACACGATAAAGAAGCTCTGCATGATGACCTACAGGATCACTCACTCTTTTCCACTGTCTCTTTGTGCCACTGGGAAAAATACAGCCTACTCATAGACCCCCAACCACAAATTATATGATTCTCAGAGATGAAGTGCGGTAATAGCCTCCAGAAACCGTGTCATCCGGCTTCCTGTTATGGACAGAATGAAGTGGAAAATTGGCCATTTAGAACAGAACCCTGGCTGAATTTTAATTGACTGGGGTGAGAAAATTAAATCATATATAGATTCAAATACACAAAATGAATAAAATAAGAGAAATAACAACAGCAACAAAAACATCTCCATTTGAATGTGAAATTTACAGTCAAGACATGCTTTTCATTTATTGTGATAAGGTAGAAAACAAGCTATGGTTACCTCACAGTTTTAAAAAGGAACTTCAAAAAGATGTGACATATGAGGCTGACTCTGACAACGCACTTAAAGTAAGTGCACAGGCACTCTTTTCTATTCCTCACTGTTTTAGTTTAATAAAAAATCATCTTTCTCTTTTTTTAACTGCCAGCATGCTTGCTGAGGGACCATCTGCTGGTATTTCTGGCTTTAAAAATCTAGGAGTGTGATGACAAGCTGCTCTCACTCTCTGTTCTCATTTGGCAGCTCTTCAAGAGGTCATGCTCTTCACAGAGGCTTCACTTTCAAAAGCGGAAAAATTGAATTTGTAATTAAACAATCATTTATAGTCATTGCCACGTCAAATCATCATACTGACTCTTAATATCAGACTCTATGGGAAAATACCCCATCTAGGAGAATTGCCAATGTTAGTTACTGTTTACAGATGAGTTGTCAAATGCGAAATAGAAGCAAAGTTGAACTGAATGTAAAATCACACAACCAAGAACGCTGCAGTGGCAGAATTATAGCAACTTAGTGTTGCAGGTATTGGCATCTGCGGGAAGACCAACAACACCATTGTGATATTGCTTTTATACAACAGTTCAATAAACAAGACATTTTAGAAGAAATTTTCGCTCGGTAAAAGAAACTAGGCCCAAATAAAACCAAAGCAGAGTTCACTGCCACACGTCAAACACCAGTGTTAAGCTCCTCAGTGAATCAGTGTTTGTGAACAAATCAGTTGAATAAATGACTCAATGACTCACTCGCATTACAAAGACCGCTGTTTCATTCCTGAATGCATTAGTGTTTTTGAACAAATCGGTTGTTTATAAGTGAATGAATAAACTCATAAAAACGTGTCACCACCTACTGGCCTCACAATGTACTTATATGCCAGTTTACAACAAGAACAAAAATGGCAGTTAGGATAGGGTCAACACTAACTCAAGATAACATTCGGCTTATTTTCAGTATGCAATGGCATTATGCTTCCCACCTAAATAGCTTAAGCTTTTTAGAGTCGGATGGATTCTGATCGGCTGTCAATGTTTTTATATTTCTTCTCCTTGAAAAATATTGCTCTGTGATTCCAGCAATATTGTGAGTTATGATCTGGACTTTGTGTTCTTAAAGTTAGAATGATTAATACAACTTGTCCCACTTTGCAACCACAATCTGTATTTTGTAAAGTAATAAGTATGTATCACTTGGTCACAAACATATTTGTTTTCTGTCATAATGGCATGATTTTTAGGGTCTATGTGAGCACCTGTAGGACTCCTTAGTGACATTTAAGAGTCGATCCATTACGGCATGATTCCCTCTTGAAAGTTGCTTTTAAAGACAGACATTCTGGGGGATGACTGATGTGAACAGGTCTTAAAGGGTGTCTTGACTAAGAAAACTGTAACAGAACCAGCTGGCATGAGTTTAATAATGTCAACTGCAGCTGTGCAAATCCCAGATGTTTGCTAAAGAATACCCAGCAGTGCGGACACTCTGAGTGGGTCATTAAGGTGAATAGGCAAATACTGCTGTTGGTAAAGTGCTGCTCTCAAACTGTGGACACAGCTAATGTTCCTTGGGGAGGACTGCAAACGAGAGAAACACACAAAGAGCTGCACATCTCTTTGTCTTCTTAATTACCACAGCACACCCTCAAAACATTATGATCATGAACCTCGGAGATTTCAGGCATGCATGTGGATGATAAGGAGCTTGACACAAAATGGCTCAGCCATTAAAAAATCTACACAAAAGTGTCTCATTGGGACTGGCCTTGTGGTTAAAAAAGTGCTTACCACATCACATTTCTTTTCAAGGACCATACTCAATCCATGCCTTCTTAGGGTGCAAAGCCACTTTAATGCTTGCGACATACAAGGTGAATCAGAGGCATGTTCATGCCAAGAATGCGGTCAGGTTGAGTAAAATGCATCACAGATTTCTACTTCATTTAGCAGAACTAAATCAACTGAAAGGCACGTTAAAACAAGTGCACTTTCTTCCTAAGAATCAGTCTGGGAGGTGTTTACTGTTTCCTGAGAAAAGCTGGTCACTGGTAAGGTAAATGTTTAGACAGTGTGTTCAGTATTGACAAGGACTACAATTGTTTGGGTTTTATTAGTTAAAGCAAATTGTGTTTGTCCATTCTTGTCACATGTCAGACTACATATGATAAATGAATGCATAAGATGTAGGTAATAAGAAAGGTTCACAAACATTTTTATTGCCAAAGTATTTGCAACTTAATTGCATAAAACTGAAAATGCAAATGACTAAACATACAGTAAATAAAAATAATAATAAAATAAAATATATTTTTTAATAGTAATAATTTATATTTTACAAAAATATTTTGTAAAAAAAATTGTGTAAAAACAGTTTTTTACTGAAATTGCTAGTAGATTTGACTATTAATTACACCATTTTTTTACTGTGTAAAAACATTATTTAGGCTTTAGGTTTCGTTTTGTGACCTCTCGTCCAGTAACGTCGCAAGGACTGTGTCAAGTGTGCGACCGCACAGGGCCTCGCGCCTGTAGACTGCATTTTATTTTGTTTATGTCTTTTATACTAGTTTTTCCACTCATTTTGTCCTTTGAAAGACTTAAATATTCATAACCGATAGACAGTATAAGACTCTGTGTAAAAGAATGAGTAAAGCTGTTTGTTGTTAGAATGATAAAAAGTTTTAAAAGTTAAACTTTTGAGCTGGCCTCCCTCAATGGTCCAACAGCGCTCGTCAATGTCAAAATGATTGAGATGGCCAATCAAATCAAAGAAGGCGGGTCTTACTGTCACTGTCACAATGCAATGAGAACAAAGCCACTAGAAGGCAAGCCTGCAACCATAGCCGAAAAAGCGTAATGGGTAAAGGAGACCAGAGGCTGTTTTTTTTTTTTTTTGTTTTTTTTAATGGACATCAATGGAGGAGTGGCATCAAGACACAATAAACAGCTTTTTAGATGAAACAGCTTATCATTTAATGAATCGACAGCCTATCTGCTAATCTAAAACATATTTTATACAAAAAAATTATTTTGGATTAAACTATTTTTAGGGTTTACAAAAGTTCACTTCCCATTCATTCCAATAGTATCTGTAAACTGTGATTGAGTGTCGCACAACTCTGAATGTAATTCAGTGATGGCAAGGCTGTAATATGATTGGTTATTAAAGTTAGCCATTATGCTTTCTCCAATAGTAAGTAATACAGACCCTTTCATCTCCCTATAGTAAGACAAGCTCTGACAAGATTTTGTAGAATGATGTAATAGAAAACAGTTTTACGATAGAAATGTTCAATGACCGACGGTAATGGACTATTTAATGATGCAAACCACTCTTTTTATGAAATCTTGCCGTTTTTAAAATATGCAATCATGATTCATGTAAATCATAAATGAAGGCGACAAGATGTTTGCTTTTTAGACTATTAGGCATTTGAATAAATAAAATATTACTTTCAAATAGTGTAAATTGATTACTACTTCATATGAAGAGTTCAGATACAAAAGCCTCTAAGTGTTGTTTGAAATTTTCTTCTAAAATTGGCATTTTTATCAGGCTCCTTCAGTAATTTCACTTTAGTAATTTCACTTTAATGGCAATGAATAGTTTCTTTTCTTTCCCATTCAAGTAAAATAACTGCACCCCCACCCCCCAGCCCGCCCTTGCTACGGCCCTGTTCCTGCCTCTCATGTATGACCTATTAACCTTAACTCTTTAACCACAAACAGTGTAACAGATTTGATAAGAGCCAGTCAGATTTCAATTGTAATCAGACATACAAGACAAAACAAACACCCTTATCCCAAGAATCCACAGTCTGTTTGTTCGATTGTTTGTTGATTTTGTCCTTCCTTGAGTGAGATCCACTGATGTGGTTCTGTCTGCTGGGGTTTTGACAGTATTAGTGCCAGCACTACATTATGCAAAAAGATGTTTACCATCTGGAATTTCCAGCTTTTACAATTGAACCTTCTCCTGTAGGACACAAAAGGGCCACAAAATATATTCAGTCATGTTATTAGTTTAATTCCAGGTATGGTTGGATAATTAGTTACTGCACAGCTGTGCACTGATCTATTGATATAATGCCCTATAGGAGGACATTGGAGATTTGAAGAATCAGACAAAATCCAATGTCATGATGCACTTGCATAATTTAGGCTATTCTCTTCTTATGTGTTTTTTATATTTAAATTTAACTACTTGGGTTTTTAAAAAAAAGCTCCAAATAATGTTTCATTATGTAGGCTATATATTTTTCATGCAAAAAAAAGTAATTTAAAACTAGGATACTATTTAAAAAAACATTCCCATGTATTCATATAAGACTTACTTCATAACATAGGAATGTGACATCTCGTTCGTGAGAATCGGCAGGATAAATCTCATGTCGTAATTCTGTATGCAAGAGCGATTTCACCGCCCTTGATGGATTATTATGTCTCATATCTTTGGAGCAGACTAATATTACAAGAAACACTTGGGCACTGTAAGCCCCATTTCTATCCCGAGCGTCAACGTTAAATGCTCACTTAAGACAAATGCAATGACGAGAAAAGGAGATCGGGCTTTCTACAAAAGAAAGTAGCGTACGCAGGCTTGTCCCTCAGCCATTCTCAAGGAGGGAACCAAAATAGACAGCGCGGTGTTTGGGATGGTCTCTTTTCACCGGTCAAAGGAAAACGTAACGACCTTTTTATTTTTGTTGACATTTTCAAGAATCTACACAGGTTAGTTGGACTTCTTTGGATCCCAAAAGTGTTTTAAATTGTTAACAGGTCGAGTATGGGTGAGACAAAGAGCTCTACCCATCGACTGTTATTCTGGGGCACCGCATAGCTCACGAGAGTGCTGCGTGAGAACGACCCGCGCTCTGGACAATATCTGGTTTCACATATCCCAGGAACAAATATGGTGCGTCTTTCAATTTATTTCCCGACTCCCTGGACATCCAGAGAAATGCCTGACAGTTGTAGGTGACACTGATACATTTATTTGAACGATTTTGGGATGAGTAAGTGGCGCGCGCATCTCTCGCATGAGCGCAGGTGGACCCAGTGAAGAGGCGCTATAGCAAACGAAAAGAAAAAGCGAAAAACCCAGCGATATATTCAGTTGAATATTTTGTAAGACACTTCTGTGGTTTTGAGGGGTTTATTCTTATCCCGTTCGTCCATTTCCAACTGTAAATAGGCATGTGTGGAATAAAGCTGATCTTCTGAGGAGCAGAGTATTAACGGGGGGATTTTTCTCTGGACTACCAAGTTAATCAATTTACACATCACTTTCACTTGAAGCCCCATTGCCGTGTGGATATTAATCGTAGCCTACTATCGATTCCCGTCGAGAGAAAGAATGCCTGAGGACCTCTCCGCGGCCAAAGCCTTCTACATGGGCATGGAGGTGGTGATCGCCGTGTCATCCGTGATAGGAAACGTGATGGTGGTTTGGGCGGTAAAAATTAATAGATCACTTAGAGATACTACGTTTTGCTTCATTGTTTCTCTGGCGCTCGCGGACATTGCAGTAGGAGCGCTGGTCATACCACTGGCGATAACTATAAGTATCGGATTCCAGACTCACTTCTACAGCTGTCTGCTGGTGGCGTGCACGGTGCTGGTTCTGACCCAAAGTTCCATCCTCGCCTTGCTCGCTATAGCCATCGACCGATACCTGAGGGTCAAGATCCCAACCAGGTAAAGTTATCATTCCCTCATTCCATCTGGTGTTCTTGTGCTGTAGTGCTACTGTGCATTATGTTGTCATACAGCCTATCATATGTCACACATGCACATTTTTAATACTGAGCTAATGCTATTTTCATCCTTTATAAACCTACCTAAAACATAACCTTTTTGTATTTTTTTGAGATTATGGTGATTATTGACTGTCCTCCACAAAATATGATCTATTCACCAATCCTTATAAATATTGTGTCTATACTGTCTCTGATCCAACTATATTGCCAAAAGTATTGTGACACCCCCTTATAATGAACAGGTTTGACTACTTAGTAATTTCTATGAAATCTTAATATTTAAGCATATAATGATATTCTAGGGAATTGTTGGCTTCTCATTTTATAGATTTGTACTCATGGAAATACCTAATGTAGTCAAACCTGTTCATCAGAATTGAGGTGTCCCAATACTTTTGGCAATATAGTTTATATGAACTAGGATCCAATCACTTGAGACCAATTGCACAGAAAAAAAAGTTTTAGTATTTAAAAGTAAGATAGTATTTAAAACCCTTTAACTGCCTGCTCAACCAAATGGTTGATTTGTCACTTTATGGTAAACGTAGAAAAGCTAAGCTAATGTTTTCAGATAATCATTTCTGCTGTCAGAATGTACTATTTGCTGAGAAATATAACTTTCTGATCATTCATTATAGTTCATATTTTCTGATTTCCATAGTATGTGTATGAATTCCGGTACTTTTGCCATAAAGTGACATATCAACCATTTGGTAGAGGCCGATATTTTAAAAATTATGGGACGTGTTGAAAAAAAATACATTGAGTGTGGTAACTAATGACATAAGGAGATAAGAAATGCAAATAAAAAAAATTTCAAATGCTTTTTTCTTGGTGGGGCAGTTAAAGGGTTAAGTATTTAGTATAATATTTAGTATTTATAATAATAAGATATAATAAGGGTAATGAATGGAAAAATTTACATTTAAAATATAAATAAAAATGATGAATAAATATTTTGAATACTGTTGAATACTATTCTGTAAGTTCCACTTCCACTTGTATTAAGATAAAAAAAAAAAAAAAAAAAAAAAATCAAAATCCTCCTGAATCATTAATTTATAATAAGAATCATATTGGCTACTGTCTTGGTAGACCGTTTTTTAAGCAAAATGCAGTTTATGTTGCTCAAGGGATACAGATGGAAGAAACTACATGCGCGTGACCTAATGACATAATATGACTCATGCATTTCTGTACTGCTTACACCATTTGTGTGCACTATTTGCAGAGAATAAATACCATAAATTTGACAGTATTTAACAAAAGAATGTGTCTTTAAGTAAGCATTTTTTTTTCAGCAGTTATTCTTCTGTGGTATGTGCTTAATTTCTTTTCTTTTATGATCCTTTTTTGTTACAGTTTTTTTCCCTTTTTGTTGTTTCTCGAACTGCCTTTACTTCCTGCATATTACTTAATGTCAAGATTCATGAGAAAAATCACATCACATATCACTTTATCACATCAGTACACTGTCCCAGTCATATTAAGATCTCCGACATGCACACACTATCTGTTTTTAGGTTCTAGCTACATCCTATTTGCAAGACTCTATGGCTAGGTTACTCTTTATCCCCAGAGGAGTTAAACATACTCAACAAATGCAGCTAAAAGGCATTCCATTTTTAAAGATGCTTTTTGTGTGGCCGATATAGCCACATCTGTGTTGCTCTTTTGTCAGTTTAATGCATCAAACACAGGAGTTTGAATCCCAGATGAGTTTATTCTATAATTTTGCATTTAATATTGTGATCACTGGCATGATTAATGATTACCATGACCAGTACTATATAAGCCAGAATTAACATAAAATTGGCCCATTTGAACACTTCTGTGAGGAGACTTGAGGAGACTGTGAGGAGACTTGAGACCAGCAACAGTATGAGGGAAGTACCCTACTGTACCCACGGAAGTAAGCTAATTTCTTTGAAAGTGCAATTGAATGACACAGGAAATCTCACCAATTCGAGCTGTGGTCACTCTTAAGTCAAAAATTAAGTGGTTAGCACAGGGTGCTGCAAGGAAAAAGTTACCTCCTACAAAATGTATTTTCTAGGTGAACGCAATCCCATGAAGCTGTTGATGTTGCGAATGAGCTATAGAGAACTGAAGTGTGTTTGAGAAGAGTATAGAGTAGCTGCCCTGAGTCACTACCTGTCAGCTCTGCCAGGATCAACCACTGCGCAATAGATGAGAACGCAAGATAGTGAGTGGAAAGCCTACTACTGTGGAGTCCAAAGGTGTGAAGGCAACGGCAGTTTTGCAGATTGCAAATCATATTGTCAGAATAATAATTTAAGTGATAAGTTGAATACAGTAAATTACCTTCTCAATAAATCATCTATCCTCTAATATATCATCACTGGGAATTCTGTGTAAGTTCCATCCCTGTTATCCCAACATGATCCCAGAATAATGGAAGGTTGAGCTGAAATAAAACTGACCAAAGTTCTACGGTCTACACCTTTTACTGATACTGAATGTAACGTTGCATTATTACCTACAGACAGAAGAAAGGGACAAATGAATCCCCTTCAACTCCATTTTATTTTATTTGTTCCACTCTTCAATAATGCATATAGCTTTTATTTTGTATGAAGAGTAGTCAAGCATCACAGCTTTCCAAACACAACTATCTATTTTTGAACAATCCGGAAACTGTTAATTTAGTCATAGCAACTTTAAAAACAAAGCAATTATCACTTCTCTTGGACCTAAAGTATGCTCTCATAAAAAGGTACAAAACAATCACTGGAAAAAATTTTTTTTTCTGAAAGTGAATGCATGAGTTAAAACGGAGTAATAGGCTGGGATGCACACAAATCTTGTAAAGACTATTAATATTGAGATGAAACAAACAATTTATCATTTAACATTTCTGTTTTTACTTTTTGCAGTTAATAAAGGCACATTAAAGCAATGATTCAAGCCCAAACTATCTACTGAATCCCTGAACAAACAGAGTATATTGACTCAGAGCACCTTTGTGTGGAATTCAGTCAGTCAGCTCCAGAGACTTGAATGTCTGCCATTAAAATCACAGGTACCTTTGTTCTAAACTCATTCACACGAAAGACAAGGAGTTTTTGGAGCGAGAACTAGAATCTCAGACAAAAGACTGCATCTCAGAGAAGATGCAAGGATGAGACGGAGTGGGTGTGACTGAAACAAGCTTTCTGGTGGTGGTACTTTGTCACAATTTAGCTCTTAGTTAGACAGCAGGTAAAAGTATCTGGCTTTAGGGTCATCCAAAGATACCAAGAAGTACTTTACAAAGAGACCCTGATTCTGTACCGGTAGTAATTACATAGAATTTAGACCTTTTATTTGATTGTAACATTGTGGAGATACATGTTTTTTTATTTTTTTATTATTATTGTAAAGTTTGGAGTTATAATATTACTTAATTGCAGTATTAGTCATGTGTATCATAAGACATTGATTTAAATTGTTTTTCAAAATTACAGTGAAAAATTACAGGTTTTTTTAACTTTATAAGTTTCTCTCTCATTGTTTTTGTGTTTCAGTTATAAGCGAGTGGTCACTCCCAAACGAGCTGGAATTGCAGTATTCATGTGTTGGACAGTGGCCTTTATAGTCGGCTTGACTCCCATGCTTGGCTGGAACAATTTACACAACCTGCAACATAATGACAACGGCTCAATCGACCTTGACCTCATCGTCACCTGCCAGTTTGAGAACGTCATCAGCATGGAGTACATGGTCTACTTCAACTTTTTCAGTTGGGTGCTTCCCCCTCTGCTTTTCATGCTCATCATTTACTCTGAAATCTTCTACATGATCCACAAGCAGCTAAATACGAAGGTGTCCTGCCACTCTGAACCAAATAAGTATTACGACAAAGAACTGAAGCTGGCAAAGTCTCTGGCGCTAGTCCTTTTCTTGTTCGCTGTTAGCTGGCTTCCTCTCCACATTATGAACTGCATCACACTCTTCTGTCCGAACTGTAAAAAACCCATGTTTCTCATTTATATTGCAATTCTGCTGTCGCATGGCAATTCTGCTGTCAACCCTATTGTTTATGCTTTCCGCATCAACAAATTTCGTACTGCGTTTCATAGGATCTGGAAGCAGTACTTCTGCTGCAAGGAGGCTCCTCCCCCTGAGAGCCAGCCAAGTGAGAGACTGGATAACAACCACTACATCGCTGCCACCATCGCTTTGGAACATAGTGTCTGACTGGCATCCCAGGATTCTCTAAGGAGGTCGAATAGCTTCTGCTGGCTGGACGTCCAAAGCTGTCACGTCCTGGTTTGTCTCTTTTGAATGTAAATCAGAGCTCACCACAGACTCTTGGATTACTGAGACAGCATTACTTTAAAAAGCACTGAATGAGTCAAAATCATTTTGAAGACGTGGGGAAACCACAGGTATACGTATCCACCCAGACTGACCCAAAGACGGAATCCAGTTGGTGGGCGGAGGTATAATTTGTGTAGGTGTTGTAATTGCGCTTCTGCAAAGTTCACTAAATTTATCAGGATTTCATTTCAATTTTAGTCTATCTCCGTGTTCAATCTGACTCAAATTTAAAGTGGTCATTAAATTTAGGTGACATTTCTTATGAAAAACTGATCACAAACATTGATTGTTCATTTTTTATTATTTCGATATTTGATTATTCTGGAAATCCCATACTTTCAATTATTAATTCATTAATGACCTGTAATAGCTTAGTAATTCACGGTGAACACACTTCACAGCCTGGCCAATTTTGTTCTTAGTCAGAACATGGCCATTAAATACTTTTAAGCACATAACAAAAAGTGTAATTTTTTCTTTATAATCATGAAAACTATAACTTGTTAAATCAGTGACGGTCAGAAATGGATGAGTCAAGGGGCAGATCTTCTCTTCAGATTAGAAAGTTTATCGTTTTCTTGCATGGTTTCGGTTTTGTGGGAGTTCTTGACATTTGGTTTCAGGAAGAGATCATTTTGCCTCTTACACAGTAAATCTAACTTTATTAATCAGCCTTGACAGATGTTTTTAAATCAAATTAGTTTACTAGTACTTGCAATTAAATTATAAAAACATAAGGTATAATGCACACAATTGTGTTTTGTGCAGTTATATATATATATATATATATATATATATATATATATATATATATATATATATATATATATATATATATATATATCACCAGTTATTTGTTCAAAATGAATGTATGCAGAACAGATATAGCGCTGTACACTCTCAGGTTCTTGGATATTCTTCTTGTATTCTGAACCTTTGTGCACAATGACGGGAAAAGGATGTCAGAAATACTGACAAGGAGGTGGACACAGGTTTTTCTTGTCCTATTATGGAGTGTCTCAGCACAGGTCTGTTATTGTGAAGGACAAAAAAAAGTACTGCAGGCAGCTGACATAGGATTTTACTCACGGATGCAGTGAGCTTCTCTTGCCTTTTAGTAAAATACTGTGTGTGTGTGTGTGTGTGTGCGTATGTAAGTGTAAGTGTAAGTGTATGTTTGGGTGCTTATCATAACAAAACTGGAATTTTTTGAGGATATGAAGATACACTGAAGTCCCATTTATCCTTTTTTGGTGACCGAAAAAAAAAAAGCAAAACTGTCAGTACCTAAGACTATATCTCCACTGTTTGAACAAATTCAGGGTTAATAAATGATCAAAACCAATACTGTATTACCTTTCAGTATTATAGCAGAATTTAGCTACACTTGTTCCAAAATCATAATAATCAGTTTTAAAACAAAAGCATGCTACACTACTAAATTACATTTTGTCTTGATCTTTTTGGGCGAAGTAACCCCATTAAAGGTGAAGTGTGTGAATTTTGGGGATGATAAAATGCTTTCTCCTGTCCCAGATATAAGAAAGCCATTTGTTGGTTGATTTCCCTGAAAAGTTTAAACACTGTGGCTCTGAGGTGCCATCAAACTTTGCTCTGTTTGTTTGAGCATCCTGACCAGCTCGACTCTGACATCCTGACTGTGAGTGCCAATTGCACATGGGGGAGTGATTGGGAATTATTTTTGCCATTCTGTTCTGGTGGCGTATGAATTACACACTTAGTTTGTCACACTAGTGTGGGGTTTTTGATCTCACATGGAGATGAAATACCAGGTCTATATTGACATCAAGCTG